>NC_092828.1:8419389-8737116 GCF_039878825.1 Excalfactoria chinensis
TAACATAAGAAAAAATAGCTTGTTATATTGAGGTTGTCTCTATATTTGTTTTGACTAAAAACTATCTTTAATAAAAAGCTGGAGTAGTTTTTATCTGAGAAGATAATCATCAGTGAGTATTTCACAGCTCCATGTTCATTCCATTTTTTACTTTACAGTTGCAAAACATTTTAAAATTCTGTTGCTTTTTGAAGTTTGACAGTTTCTGGCTATCTTATTATTTCTTGAAGTTATTAAGGACAAAATGCATAGCGTTTGCTCTATAAGCTGGTTTGCTTTACTGTTGAGTGCATTTTCTATGCAATAGTGATTGAAAATTAGGACAGCACATACAATAAACATCAAGTTGTAAAGTTAATTATGCAGCAAATTGAGGGCAGCCTCATACTAAATGCACTGATCAAATAAAGCAACCTTCTATGAAGAACCCATAAAGCGCTTACAGTTTGTGTTTGGGATATTTTTGTAACCTTTGAAGCTGTAAGTTATAAAATGTTCGACATCACCAAACTGTTCCTTTAGGTTGCTGTGCTGATACAGCTACAGATTGTCTGTGCAGAAACTAATTCTGGAAACAGAACATTTCGCTGAAATAGCTGATTGTAATGCAAAACTTTGGTGATGCCCACTCTTGCTTCACAGTACAGAATCATTCACTAAACCTGGTTAGTGGCATCACATTGCTTTTCATACTTCTGTCATCTTATGCTTTAAGTTCGCTTTGATGTCTGTTGAGTATCAGAGGATTGAATCAATGATGTCTGTCTCTCCTGTGCTATTGTGTAAAAACATCAAGTGCAGAAAATGAACATGGCAGCGACAGGGTTTTAGAACTCGTGTTTTCAGTCTTGCTGTACTTTGCGTGAGATACAGCGTCCTTCTTAAATGCATATGAACTCACTTTGAAATTTCTGATGCGTCCTTACAAATAACTAATTCTGTTGGAGTTCTACTCCTGTATTCATACAAATCGCTTCGCAAAGTGAGAAGTAGACCGTTCAAAGAAACATGAAACCCTGCAGCTGTCAGCATGGTCGAGTGCACAGAAAAAGAGCTTAAAGACCTCTTGGTCTTCATAATCTCTGAATTGCACATAGCTGTAGTAACTGCATAGCTCTGAGTGGAAGCTATTTGCAAGTTGAACCGGCGCTTTGGTCTTTATTGTTGTTGTTACTAGCTTGACTTAATCAAATGATTCTGATACTTATAAATGTATCTGAAGGTGCAGTTTATATTGCTGAAGAAGGATGCAACTTAAATATTCTCAGAAACGAATAGAAGAATGCAATCATTGGTTCAGTTCTCTGTTATGTATAATGCATGATCAGTTCTTATGTGAATTTGCTGCTGTGAGTGTCCATAGCCATTACAGTAATTCTGACTGCTCAACTGTTCTTGACGTTACAGTGGACTAAAGAGGATGGATATAGAACTGCCACCTCTACTGTCCCTAACCTGTTTGTTCCATTGAACACTAATCCAAAGGAGGTCCAAGAAATGAGGAACAAGGTTTGTAATAGCAATAACTTCTTGTATTTATCTTATTATCATTATTAAGTTACATGCCTCTGATGGACTGACTTCACTGTAATGGAATGTTTTTACTTCAATAAGACAACTTTGATATTGCCTTCTTCCTTTCTAACTTGATACACAAACAATTCCTAGCTGTTCTGAACTCCTCTCAGAAAAAGATGGCATTACTGTCCACGGCTTGAAGACTTGTGTTGTCTTGTCTTTTGTTAGTCAGACCATCTACCCCTAAGGTGACCACCACAGAGTTCATGGTAGTAGTTTTAATCCCTCAACTCATATTCTTATATGAGTGATCTATTTAGATTTCACCAGTTGAGACAGAGTTTACAGATTTTTCCCTGTATTGTATTTTATCCGGCGTTCAGATTTCAGATCTTCTTGTCACCCATCTTCCAACAGGAAAGTGTTGAATTCAACTGTATTATCACTTTATTTCTTTAAACTATAAAATATACATCAACATCTTGTTAGTATTTAGCTTGTTCTTGGATGTTTTGCCTACTTTAAATGATGGCCATATGGAACACGGGACATAGTGTTATGTCATGGTAAAGTCTGCACGGGGCTCATGGGAGGAGTACAGGTTTGTGCTCAGAGTTCACTTATAAGGAGAGATCACGTGCTGTGGTACCTGTGGGCCAAACTCTGAGAAATGTGCTGCCACAAACAAACCTGGATGTGCCAACTGGTGTTAATAAGCACAGCTTTCATGATGGGTAGGGCTGTAGCTTTCTACACAAGTTGCAGCCTGTTGGCACGTTCGCCCAACCCCTTTCACAACATAAAAGCTTTTCTCCTGTTGTTCACATGGTTGTGTTCTGCTGCTTTCCTTTACAGATCCGAGAGCAAAATTTACAAGACATTAAAACTGCAGGCCCTCAGTCACAGGTTCTTTCTGGTGTAGTTGTGGACAGGAGTCTTGTACAGGTGAGAGTATAAAATGCCTAAAACCGTTCGCTAATCAGCCGTGTCCTCTGCTTTCACCTAATGTGTCCCTATAAAATTATTCTTTAATTGGCAGAGAGTAACTTTTTATAAGGTAAGTCTTAGAGGTAACACTGTTGTCTTTGCTAGAGTGCTCAGGTTCAGAAATTTCAGAGGCTTCAGTCATGTAGCCCAAGCATGTCTGTGGAGGATGCTCCTCTTTTTGTTTTTATTTTAGTTTATTTTATTTTTTGCTGAACATAATGCATGAAATTCAGAAGGCTTATTTATATAGGTTAGATTCAAAACTAGTTGGTCTTTGTGATAACTTTCTGTTTGTTTGCTCTCCAAGGTTATGTATCTGTTTGAGCACAGCAGGCTTACAGTGGGCAGTAGCGTTGTGTGTTAAATGTATGTTACCTCATAATTTATTTGAAGAGCAGATTGGGGAAAACTTTTATATATCAGTAAAACTTCCGAGCACTGTATCTGAATGTATTATAGACATCAACTGTGAATCATAGCTCAAAATAAAATTAGAGCTATGCAGTTACTCCGTTAAACACACCTGAGAGACTTTAAAATCTGTATATCTGAGTGCTTCAACTGCCCTGATACGCATTTTCTGATTCACTTTAAGAAGTTTGGCAAGTCTTATTGTGACCATAGCTTTACTTATGTTGGGCCTCGTATGTGTGTGCATGTCAATTCATTGTCACTGCAGTTTTATCTACCAGTTACTGTTTCTTTGCATGTTTTAGCAAGCACATAATGCTCTTGGTTGATGTTTTAAAGCCCGGGCTCGGTTTGCTCTGTTTACTCAATTTACTGTTGCAGGATGCTCCCCTCTCAGACTGTACGGAATCTATTGAAGGGCTCGATCTCACAGAGCAGGCCTTTAGTCCCGCTAAATCTCTGTCTGTTAGAAAGGTACTGCCCTGTCATACTGCTCTAAATACTGTTGTTCACCCTTCATTTTACCTCTTCCTTACCCTGACCTCTTCCCTCTGTTTAGCTGATGATTTAGCTATAGAAAAAAATAAAATGGATCTCCAAATTATGTATTTGCAATTATACAAGCAGTTACTTTACCCTGTTAAAGTGTCTTGTAAAGATTTTTGTCTTTCTTTGTCTATAGAAACTAATTAGGAAATATTTTTGCTATTCAAGTTCTGATTAGGTTCTGTATGTAGTTGGGGTTTTCTGCATGCTATTAGTATTATTTTTTTCTAATTTGAAGTCCATTTGGAAGTAGCTTAATCTGAGTTTTATTACATCAGTGTAATTCTGGAGATATCCATGTGCCTGGTATGTGTCACATCACACTGTCAAGTTTGGATCCTGCGTTGTTAGATGCCATTTCCTTAACACTTCTTCCACTCAAAGGTTATTGACTGATGTCCCACACATCCAAAATACATTGGCTTTCAAAATGTATCCACACTTGTGCTTAAAGTAATATACTTTAAATACAGAATAAATTCAGGAGTTGTGTGTCTGGTTGTCTTTTAAAGCTGAGTATAAACAGGTACAGTTTGCACGTTGGAAATACTCAGCCCTTACTTGTCTTTCTCTCCTGGGTTTTGGAGGGGTTTCTTAGGAGTGATCCGGGAGCACAGGGTGTAGATGAGTGTCAGTCTCTCATCTACTGCAGTATCTTAGCTTAAATCCTGCTCTAGGCTGTGCCCAGCAGTTCATATTCATAAGAATATAACAAGTTTGCCCATCAAAAAACCAGAATAATTTGAATCACGCTGTTACAAATGGCATGACTTCATAGCATTTCCTAGTGCACTCAGTCTGTGTTATGGGTCAGCATACCACAGTGAGGATTTGATTAAGGTATTTTTCAGATTACAGTTTGTTTTTAGTAAAATACTATTCCTGGGTTTAAGAAGAGAAGTAAATCAAATACTTCAAGGCAGTGCCTGCCCTTTAGTCTGGCAGCTTCTCTGCTTGATAATAATACCTTTAAAGTGAAATATGATGTTTATAAGCAAAATTCATTGGTATCACAACGCAGGCGGTTTCTTTCACTGGAGACACTTGTAGTCTCTTTCAAGCATTGCTGTTGAATAATGTCATCATCACTCTGTGAAACTGCTCAGATAGTTTCAATTTGACTGTTAGTGTTTGAACACCCAAGTGATGTTTCCTCTTTGTGGTGCTGTCAGAGTGTCTAAAATGAGATCCAAATGTCAGTTACAGTAGGAGTGGCCAATTTCCTTATGTTTCTTATCTCCATATGTATTGTGACTTGAGTGCTTAAAGAATTTCCTGTTGATGGAAAGATTCTAGAAGATACCATTCTTAGAAAGATTATGCTGAAAATTAATCCAATACTGTGGAAAAAAAAGCAATGCAAACTTATGTCAGCACATAAACCTTGCAAGGAAGGAAGCTTTAAGGAGTCCTGCACACCGGGGATCTGAGGACTTGTAGGTACTTCTATAATTAAAAGTCATCTCTTGACAAGTCCATAGACACTTAGTTGTAATTAAAGTAAAAAGTTCCATCCAACTGCAGTAAGGCTTAACATGGTTTGTGTTTTCAATTAATGTTGAGATTTGAATTAAATTCTTTTGCATACTCTTTTGATTGGAAAAAAGTCCTGTTTGTGAACAGTATGCATGCAGTGCTCTGAGTCTTTTGTGCTTTGTGGCTGTAAATGCTCCATTTTGCCTCACCATTCGCTTTTTCAGCATTCTGAGAAGCCCTGCCTGTGTCCCAGCGCAAACTCCTCGTGCATTGTGAATGTTATTTCTGTTACAGAGCTGGTTAACTGAACTGAACCAAGAGGGAATGCTGGTTCTTCTCACCAATAACCATTCTACAATCTGATAAGAATGCGCATAAACTTTCAACAGGAGCAATCTGTGTACAAGAGAATTGTCTGCTTCACGTCTGTTCCTTAAAATGAAAAGTCTGTGGCTTTGCTCTTTGCGAGAAGCCTCCCAGTTCTGCCTCAGAGGTGGCACTGTGTTGTAATGGTGACCTTTACACAAACAATCCTCTATGATTCTCCTTTTTCTTTTGTTTGGAGAAAGGCACTGCATTAATGTCAGATTGTATTAAGTGTGACCGTTAACACTGGACAGATACTGTGATCTGTGTCTGGGTAAGAGACAAACTGGCATGTCTAAAGGTGCTGGTTTTGCTCTGCCTGTCCCTGAGAAGACGATGAAGTGCTTGCCTGGTAAATGACAGTCATGCAGTAGATTTGGTGCAGAAGTGCAGAATGACTTGATAATGGGAAATTTCCTTGTAGGATACGTGAAGTCCCATGTTCAGAACGAAGGTACATTATGTATCATTAGTCATAACTGAGTGTTGCTTTCTTGGATCTTTGTGGGACTGTATGCCCCCTACCGAGTTCTGAGGAGTAAAAATGCATTCTGTTCCTGGTCATAATTTCTCTGGTGGAGATGATGCTGATACTCAACTATTCACACGTGCAGTTAAACTTCTGTCATGGGTCTAATGCTAGAATCAGCTTAATACCAGTGAATCATCAGAGCATTCATTTTCCATCATTGCCCTGTTTGATGAAACTGTGCCAGTCTTCTATGTGGAAATGTATTCCCTCCAAGCAACTCCAGACCAAGTTTCACATTCAGTTTCTGTGAATGTTTGTAGGAGTCTGCAAACAGCGTGGTCAGACTCTGTCTGTCTGTCTACATTAGCCTTATGTTCTAAAGACCTGCAGTACATCCCCCGCGATCCCTCAGTCCTTTGTGTTCCCTTTCCTTCTGTCCTGTCTTTTCTGTTTCTGCTTTCTGATGTCTCTCTGCATTAGACTTGGAAGGCTGCTCTGTGTCCTACCCTGTGAAGCAATGCATCCCTTCTTAGATTTTTATGTGTTTTAGAGGAATGGCTTTGCAAAGCTTACTAAGTTACTACTTGGATTTATTTTCCCCTTTAAATTGATTGCTTTACCCTTATAATTTTCGCTAGTGACCTTTGAACTGGTCCTGGATTATTGATACTGAGCAAAATTTGGTGTGTTAATCTGGAAACAGTTTTTAGCACGTGAATTTTGCCTTTCTGGTCTCTAATGTAATCCTGCTTTTTGAGATCAAAACCATGGTACTCAATCCAGTTTCTGTCATTGCTTGATCTTTTTCAGTGTCGCTTCTCTCGGTTCAATCATACTCAGCTAGAACAAATACCATTGCCATCAAATTACTTGAGTCAAAGTAACTGGTGCTGGCAGTTTGTCAGAAGTGCTGTTAGCATCCAGAAGAGTACGGAGCCTCTTCATTTTCAGTTCCGCAGTGCACATCTCATTGCATTGGTCCACTGAGCGTGGATGTAGAACGCTCGTCTCTTCTTTCAGCTCCTGGTTGCTTTTGAACTCTGCTTTCTAATGATCTCTTTCAAGCATTGATACAATGTTTGAATATGAAAGTGATGGAAACAAATCAATACCCCGTTCTATTTTGGTAATGGAATTCTGTTACCTCTTTTCAATAACAAAGATGGCTCAGGCTTCACAAGGAGGGGAGTTCCAAATTGGTGGTGTCAAACCAAAAGTCAAGCTGAACTAGAGCTCTGTATGTCCATTGGGAGGACAAATGCTACAACAAGTGAGCTGGCAGATATACAGTAGGTATCCAGGCAAGCATCTTCTGTGTCTGAGATGATGAACAGCCAATGGCTTTAGTCTTTTCTCTTTGATTAGAGAACACAAACTTACAGTCCTACCACTCAGGAATCTCTGATGCAGCTGCTTTGTTCGTTAGGACTTGTGCTTAGAATTGCTAACTTTTTGTTTTCATTTGTATAACATTTTTATGTGGCTTGTATGGCAAGTGTTAGAGATGTACATCTGCTAACCCAAAATCTTATGGCTAACCGTAATTAATACTGCTTACAGTTAATAGTTAATCCTGTGCACACAGCACACACACAGGATGGCTTTTTACTATAACATCTGTTCGATGTTATGCCATAGCTATTAGAAATGGCTTTTCTCTTATTAAAGAAAATAAAACTAAAAAAAAACAACAACAAAACAACAGAAACTATGAGCCAAGTCCTGTAACTTGTACAGGTATTATGTGCCCACATGGCCATGCCCCTGGGCCTACTGGCCTGCTTCTTTTGTGGGGAGAAAAAGAAAGTTGCTACCCATGTGATTTTCCGTGTACTTCAGCTCGGCTGGCTGCTCTTTGACTTAGTGCTTAATGGTGGGTAGTCCCTGGTGGACACACTGATGTGCCTCTAGGAGTAGCCAGCACCCACCTTGTCCTTTATGTTAACCTGCTGTATGTTTGAAAGGAGGAAAAAGAATAAAAAAGCCAACGTGGGATTTTTTCTTTTAATTAATTATCTAAATGAAACCAGTGTAGCATTTTTCAGTTTATCATCTTGGTTGCTTTACAGCCGCTGTACTTGTCAGCATTCTGCAAGTTACTGTTGGGTTACAGATGTGTCTTAATTTTCTTTTGCCAGGGAGAACTGGTGACTGCTTCAAAGGCAATAATTGAGAAGGAATATCAGCCCAAAGTGATAGTGAGCACAACAGGACCCAACCCCTTCAACAAACTCACCGATCGAGAGCTGGAGGAATATCGCAAAGAAGTAGAAAGGAAGCAGAAGGGGCCAGAAGGTTGGTTTGTCTCTGTGTGTTTTCTGCAATAGACTGTAATAAAAGCAAGTTACACGTCATTGGAGCATGGATTATATCTGCAAAGGCCACGGATACGTTACTCTGTTTGTGTTACAGTTTTTCCAGTATGAGTTAAGGATTTTGAAAGAATATTTGAGATAGAAAGTGCAATGGAAGAGTTACAGCATATTCGGTAAAGTGCATAGAATTGATTTGAAAAATGATCCTAGTAGGCAAAGCGAGGTGTTCACTGTGCTCAGTTACCTGCTGCTATCAGGAAGCTGAAAGCCTGAACCTTCATAAAAACCAGTTAGGAATTGTGGAGTATTGCAGTTTGTTCTGTTCTGCTTTGCCCCCCTTCGCACTGGAGGTAGTTGAGGTTGTGGGGTCAGATTGATGCTGCAGCTTTTAGCAGCAAAGCTACAGTTTTCTAACTTGCTGATGTTTGTGGGTTTGAGAATCTGTTGATTGGGAAAATGGAACAAAATGTAACTGCTATTTGGAAACGGCACATCATGAGGACTTCCCCAGCAAAAGATGCCCTAGTGAAGAGAGGATCTCATGCGAGGTTGTTCCTGCATATAAAGCTGTTGTCCTGCACCTAAGGGAGTATCCTGCTTTACCCGCGTGAAGCTGTGCAGGATGATAGTTACAGTGCTTCCGCTCTTCTGCTGTTAAGGCTTGAAACTGACACAGGAAGCAGAAGTGTGATTTCTTTAACAACATGTGCTCCCTGCTTCTGCTTCTCGATAAGACAGTGTAGGAGCCACTGGAGACTCTTTATGTTCAGTTACGCAAGTATTGGACTGTCTGGGGCCTGGGATCACACATGTTAACCATGAAGAGCCAGATGGGCAGAATTCCTCCCTTAAGGAATTTCATATGGCAGTGATCAAAGCAGTAAGGTCCAATCCTGACCTTTTGGCTCAGACCTCAAGTATTATGAATATGGCACAGTTGCACTTGCAATCTAAGGAGCAAATTCTGTACATCATGTGGAGATTCTGTCAGTTGAATCCTATCTGTGGGACTGATCTCTCTTTGTAATTGTTTGGGTGAGTGGCCCAGGCAATGTTTGTGTGCTGTTTCTGATGTATGATGAACTCTCTTGATGTTTTCAGCTGTTTCAACCTGGAGGCCAGGGCAGCAAATACTTATTGCTCTCACTAATAGCAGATATGCAAACCACTGTGAAATGGGTTTTGAATCACTTAATTGCTGCATGTTTCTCTGATCATCTGTGCAGTCCTCCATTCTTACCTCTTGGTATGCAATTTCATTTACTCCAAGTCTCAGTGAAACGTTCAAAGCAAGCAGAAGAGCACTGTTTTGGATTGGGCTGACAGCATTTCCCCCCGCGTTAATCTGTCCTCCTAGTGATCTTTCTCACAAGATTTCTTTGTACAGCGTGCTGTACCAGCTCATGAACAATTACACCATTCGTGTTCTTTTATTTGAAGACCAAAACAAGAAGTCAGAAGCACGACTGTGGCTTGAACAGTTTTGCTGATAGGAAATTTCCTTTGCTTGTTTTGATGGTATTTAATACTCTGGCAGAATTTGATTCAGCTAAAGATGTGTTCACATCTCATTTGTGTGAAGCTGAAGGACACGTCGGTGTTCTCCCATGCTTGAACTATTTTGTCTGTTTGTCCCATCTGCAGAACCTTCAGAAGACGGCAGACACCAGAAAGAGAGAAGTCCCCCTGAGCACAGCTCAGCATGCATTCCCCCCAGCACGCCCATGAAAGCAGAGGAAGGTATGTCCTGCTCTGGGGGCTGGGGGAGCCACTAACTGCATCGCTGGTGACTGACGCATGAACATCTGTCAACTAGTATCTAATAAGGGTCAATTTCTTCTTGTGTTCTTTGGGTACTGCCTAAAACATACAACACTGACCTGTAACAGGAGTTGTGTTTGCAATAATAAAGAAGTGTGCATTAATATAAAGACAAAACTAGAATCTCTTCAGAACTGCCTCGTCATGACTTGTGTTTACCAACCCATTTATGGTGTATTTTCTGCAAGAAAGAATTGCTCTTATGAAATGAAATAATGGCTGGTGCTGCACCAGGCACAAATCAAATGCTTTGGTAAATCTCCTTCAGCGAGTGCACATTTCTTAAATGTTATTGTACTTGGATTACACCTCAGTAAATAACTTCCCAACTCAGTCTGCCTATTAGTTTCATTATTTGCTAACCCTACATAGTAATTAAAGCTGAAATGAGACAGGGCTGGGGGTCTGTAATTTCCTTGCAAAAGGATGCAATAACATTCTTGAACAGGTGTAATCTAATTTTTGTCTTGTTTCCTCTACCTTGTACATCGAATATATCACCTGTCTGTTAGTCTTTCATCCACTACTTCATCTCATTCTGTTTTCTACAAGAATGGTTGCAACCATTCTTCTGATTTAACACAATGGCTGTGATGAATGCATAGATTCTCTACTTGTGCTTTTTTCTTCTTGTGGCTGCGTTACAAACAGGAGATGGATATGCTAAAGAGTACCTGTTACCATAGTAAGTATCATTCCATACTCTGACCGGCTTACGTGCTTTGCTTCACTCCTGCTTCTTTGTTTCCAAAGTTTCTGTTGTTGTTGTTGCTGTGTTTTAAAAAAGCAGCTTTTCCAGCTGAGACTGATTTCTATCTGTCATGAAGCTCTGGGTAGTTACGGACCCTGTGTCCAAGTGCACTCTGTTTGAAAGACACTGCAGAAGAGACATTGTGTGTTTCCATACCTGTGTCTGATTCCTTACAGTTTCATAAGGAATAGTCTGAAGTTGTCTTCCAGCTGCAGCTGAAGCAGGTCTGAGAGTTCTGCCCCAAGGTTGCTGCTGCCTGACTTAGACCAGGTGCTGAAAGTCCCTTATCTACTCCAGATCATGGACTGACACTGATAATCCAGCAGGTTTCTGTGTGGAGGTGGAAACGGAACTGCCCACATGTTGGCTGTTAGGAAACTCCAGCCAAGGAAGGACAGCAAGTACTTGGTGGCAGCAACACTACAGCTGTTTCAGCCAGCTCTGCAGGGCTACCTCAGATTATACTTGAAAGTAATAAGGATGTTTGGCCCACTCCATTTGTGTGTCCTGTTGTACCCGGTACACTATGACAGTGTGTTTGTCATAGATACAAACATTAAGTTCCAATGCAGAAAACTGGGATGCTACTATTGAGGTTCGAAACACCAAGCATTCTTTTAAACACAATTCTGGCGTGTAAGCTTTGCAGGACAAACAGTGCTTATTTCAGAGACTGGAGCAATTGAAATTGCAGGCTGTGACAACTTGGGCTGGCAGAAGTTCTGCTGGCTGGCACTGTTCTCTGTCTGCAACCACTCCTCAGTTTTTCTTCTCATATCCTTTCTGTTGAAGTGTGGCTGAAGTCAGGAAAGTGTCTCATGTTGAGTTATAGCCCAGTTTGTCCTCATACGTTTGTGTTAAAAAACCATAAACCTTTGTTTTTGTAAATGTTGGTTGTAAATAAAAGTATTAATTTGACTTTTCAAAGCTCTCTTATGCCAAAATAGAGAGGGAGAGAATGGCTGTAGGCCTGACTGCTCTGAAGGGGGCAGGAGCAAAGAACACCTTCTGAAATGTGCGGGGTATTGTTTGATTCTTATACTGCAGATGGGTTTGGCAGCAATTTCTTGTCTAATCGATAAATCTTCCTTATCTTGGTCAAGCAGTGCCCTGAGTGAGCCAGACAGATGGGGAGCAGGTGTTTGCTTCATGCTGCTCTGTTTAGTGGAGATGCTGGTAATTTGGCAATCTAGGAAGGATAGTCCTGGATGGACGAGTTACAAAACTTGTTCCATGTATGCACTGCTTAGGCCAGCTGGCAAACGCTGTCAGTGCCTGGAGCTTCCCAGGTGCCCGTGGTAGGAGGTTCTAAAATGGCAAATCTGACTGATGGTCAAATATGGCACCTGTCCTTAAAGCAGGCTGATGCTTTCAGTGAAATCAAATCCAAGAATCAGCAGTGCAGAGCTGTGGGTGCTGCTTACGTTCCTTAGGAGGAAGTTTTCACACAGAGGGTGGTGACGCACTGAACAGGTTGCCCAAGGAGGTTGTGGATGCCCCATCCCTGCAGGCATTCAAGGCCAGGCTGGATGTGGCTCTGGGCAGCCTGGTCTGCTGGTTGGTGACCCTGCACACAGCAGGGGGTTGGAACTGGATGATCATTGTGGTCCTTTTTAACCCAGGCCGTTGTATGACTATGTATGTATATGACACATCTGTACACATTAGGCCAGAGCCTCAGAAGACAGCTTGTGGTGAACATAATTGCTTTCTCTCTTTTGCTGTTTCTGCCCTTCTCGCGCTATAACATTTAAACTTCTAACATGTGTTGAGCGTTTGGAGCTGAGCTCTGGTTTGCTGTGTTTTAACATCTGAGATGGCTGTGGTGCTCCGGGGGAGACAGGCTGGTTTCCTGCAGGTGTTCCCAGAACAGCCCAGTGAGGAGCGGTGTAGGATTGCAGGTCTGCCTGGCAGTAACGAAGGGGGCAGTTTGTTCTTTCCATGGGGAAAACTGGGAAAGTATAAACTGCTGTGAATTCTTTTGAAAGCCTTCAGTGTTCTGAAGATGAATTCTGAAGGCAAAACCAACAATAATATAACTTTCAAACGGGGGGAAAAAAGATGCCTTTCTTTTGTGCCTGCCAGCGGCCTGGATTTAGTTCCAAATTTCTCCTTGCATAACACGAGTGGAGATGTTTGACACCACAAAGGAGGCACTTCTCAGCTGCAGCGCAGTGATGAAAAATGGAGAGAACTTTAGACGTGCTCGTTGTGAAATGATGTGTGCAGAAAGGAAAGCTTTCAACAGAGCTGTGTGAAGCGCGATGGTTTGAGTGAGGGGTGGTCCAGGTTGGAGGGTAGTGCTGAAATTCACCCCTGGACGGGGATCTTTGACCCTACTTCATCCAGGGCTGAGAGCTGCTGTATCGCATAACCTGCTGAGCTCTTTTAATCGGATAAACTACATGGGTTTTACTTACATGACCAGAGTCCATAACTTATATTCACATATCTTGCAAAAGCAGTGAAGCCTTTGTCATAGGAGAAGATATTAATAAATTACATCTCATAGATCTCATGGGAAAGAACATTATGGAAATCCACACATGGCAATTAAAAGCTGGCAAGCCAGCAGTGGACAGTAGTTAAAATCATCAATTCCTGCTATCCCAGCACGTTGAAACAAAAGGGAAAGTCAGGATGCTGAATTTCATGGCGCTGTCTTCAATGCCAATGAAAACCATAGGCTCAGTTCCTGCTCGCTGTACTGACGTCTCATGTTGCTCGCAGAGGTTACCCATGAGACAGAAGCGAGAAGTCTTGAAGGTCTTCTCCAGCCTGAGTGGTTCTGTGATTCTGAGTCTCAGCAGTTCCGTTCCTGCTGCCTGACGCCCACAGAGTGCAGTTCAGCTTTAGCTCTTCTGTGGTTTGAAACAAAGCCAAACAACACGTTTAAATGTCTTATTTCTGTCTCTGTGCTGAAAGCTAAGGAAGGACACACCTATTACAAAGGCTTTCACGCAAAGTAAATATTTTAGTTTATTATTTTATAGAGAGCACGTACCATCACTTGCTTGGCTTTCTGTGTGCCGGGGACACGCTGAGCTAACTGTGCTGTTATCTGTCCGTCCATTAGAGACACAACAGGACCAGACCTACAGAGATGACAGTGATGCTGCAACTTTGAAGCAAACCCTCCCAGATCTCACCCCCGATGAGCCTTCAGAAGCACTCAGCTTCCCTCCCTTAGGAAAGGAGGAAGGGAGATGCGATGAAGATGTGTCCAAAAGCCAAACAGAATCACCTGCGGCAGCAGATAAGGAACCCCAGCCTCAGCCTGAAGAGCCGGCGACTCCAACAGCTGAGGAGGGGACGGCGGCTGATGCAGGCAGTGATGAATCTCCGGGAAAGTCCCCATCCAAAAAGAAAAAGAAGTTTCGCACTCCTTCCTTCCTGAAGAAGAGCAAAAAGAAGAGTGACTCCTAAAGGCCAAGCACTGCAGAAACACTGTCATGTTTTAAAGTTCATTAACCACTAGAATGTACCAGATTGTACTGAGTGTTTTGTCTTATTATGTCCATGAATGCAGCAAGTAATCCAACCAGCCCCTCAAGTTATGGCTTGATCGTTTAAGGTTATAACCAGAAATTAACATCCAAAAAAGGTGCTAATCCTGTGTTTTCAGCAGCTACCACCGATCTGATCCCTAATTTCTAAGCAAATGTAAATGACTTCCATGTAGAGGCATTGAATCACTATTTATACCTTAAAGCCTACACCGCTTTACGGAAGAGTAAAACCAAGCTTTTGCCATTGAGAGTGCAACACAAATTGCTTACCAGGAGCAAAAATTCTGCTCCGAGTCATAAGTAAATTTCTTCTGAAATGGTGATTTTCAGCGAGGATGCTTTGCAGTGGTGTTTCCAGGGGGACATGCTCTTGAGCTGACGTGTAAGCTTTGCAATCTTGTGGTTCCAGATCAGGTTGTAGTAAAGCTTTCTGACTATCCATTCCTTCCTCACTTTTTCCCCGCTTCCGACTGTAGTAACAAAATGGAAGCGTTGGAACCATCCTTCTGTAGGACTGAAGTGACTGCGGCTGGTTTGCTGGCGCTGTGTGCTGATGGTGGAGCCCTTTGCAGGGAATGCAGCTGGAGGGAAATCAGCCCTCGGCTCCCCAGGAGTCTGTCAGATGGCGATTTGGCTGTTGGGTGAAGTTAAAAGGTCAGTCCTTGCTGATGCGAAGCCCGGGCGGCTGCACTTTAGGCCTTAGCACAGGTTTGTTCCACCTGTTCAAAAACAGCTGGGGTGCACGTGCAGACCTGCTGCACGAATCCCTGTCTGCAGCGTTTTGCTCCTATTTCTTCCCGTGATAGAAATGTAAATGTGTTACACTGAGCATCAAACCTTGTTTTGGTATTATTGTCACTTACAAAAAAAACAACCTCACAACTGGCATTTCTTTATTTTGTTGTTCTTGTTGCCAGCAGTAAAGTACAGGAATCCCAGCTAACCCTCTTAAGGATGTATTTTCACAGACGTTTGCTATAAATGTTTGTTTAATATGTAGCATGGTCAAGAAACTCACTTTCACTACTGAATTAACTCTTCTCCAGTTACTGCCGTGCTTCTGTCTATCACTAGTTGTGTAAGCAGTCTGACGATGAGAGGTGAGGCTGGCAGGAATCCCCCGGGCGCTCTGTCCTTGTCCCAGCCCCAAGCAGGGAAGGCCGGCCAGCCATTGCCTACCAGTGGTGGCACTTCTGGGTTTAACAGCAGAAACGTTGAAAACTCTCCTGCATGGGAGAGGGCAGCGCTTTGGCTCGCAGTACGTGCAGCAAACAGCATGTGGGTGTCAGTGTTAGGACTGTGTCAACAGCGGAGAACTTAATGCCTTACAATTCATGTAGTAGAAAGCATCAAAGGAGAGATGGGTTCAGCAGCTGGGGGTCAGAGAGGCCTACATTAGGCCTGGGGCATCGGAACCTTGGGTTGGTTTCAGACAGTGAAGGGAAAACGGCAGAAATGGCGATCAGGGCTGTAAGGCTTCAGATGAGCAGAGAGCTTTCCAAGCAGCACTGAACGCTGCGAGGAACGGGACCTTGCCCGGCTGGGATGGGTAGAGGTGCGGTGGGAATAGGAGCAGCAGTAACTCACTGTGCGAGAGAGACCCCTGAACAGCCATGTTTAGTCAGGGCTGCATGGCACTAATGGCTTTCAGCTTGTACTTTAACCTTGTATGTCCTCTGTACACTAGGAAGCATACAATACTTATTTTGCTAACTTGTGTTCTATTGCAGGGTCGTAATTAAATGACTAATTGCTCTATGTTTCAGTTCATTAATGGAGTCCCTCCATTTATCTCTGACCACATATGCAATGACTTATAATTTCAAATTTTGTAGTTTGTTCTTTTAATTCTTTGTATTACCGATGGAACGTAGTCATGTATGCTATGGTTACACACGCCGGGGCAAATTAAAGTCCTGTGTTTTTCTTTCTCTTGTATCAATTAAGTTCTACTCACAAATAAAACTCTTTAAAAGAAGCGTGCTCCCATTTGCTTTCAGGACTCGTCCTGTTCTACAGCTGTAAGCCTGAATGTCTGATTCATCGGCTCCATGTTCTGGTAGGCATTTATCAGTGATTTAATGGTGGCTGCTGGGGGATTCTGGCCCCTCGTGTGGGCTCCTGGACTCCAGATTCGCCGTCCAAATCATTGCAGCGCTGTTGGGGTTGCACTGGTTACTGACCGGGTGAGTGCACAGCGTAACAGTTTATTGGAAATGCAAACAAACAGTGGTTGGTCATCAGAAAACATGCAGTACTAGAAATATAAGACAGCTCAATTTAATTGTATAGTAAAACCAGTCCATTTAACACAAAGTACCGGTCAGGCTCAGGAAGCCTGGAGCGTGCTGCTCGCTCTTCTTTTGGATTGTCAGGTTTTAAGGCAGTTGATTTGGCTCTTACCAGCTCCACTCACAGGTCACTTGTGCAGCTCTCGTCACACTGGCTGTGCAGCATCCAGTGTCTGTCAGACAGCTCCTGTGCAGTTGTTCTGTGCCAGCTGGAGGCAGAAGAGTCCTCTTCATGGTGGCTTTGGGCACTGGGGTTTGTCGGCTCGTGCTGGTGACAAAGGAGATGCGCAAAGAGCAGCTCCTTATGGACTGCAGTGCGGTGGCGGGCAGCACTTTATGTCAAATTGTCATTTAGGGGCATGGTGTGCAGCAGCGCTGCCATAACGCCAGTCTCAGCTGATGCTCTCAGTGCTTTACTGAACTGCAGCATGTTTTGTTTTCCTTGTTTTCATTTTCAGAACTGGCCAGGGCAGCTGGGAGGCCGTAAGAAAGATGCAGCAGTTACTGCATCCCCTTCTCCCAGTCTGGTCAGTGGACTCAGGTGATGAGAATCAGGTGGTGGGGAGGTCCCTGGAAGCTGGTGATTGCTCTGGTTTCTTGCCTTTACTTACTCCTCCTTTGTCTGTTGTTTGATAGAACCAAGTAAAATGAAGGGGATGAGGAAAAAAGCTCCACAGATGGTGAAGCAGCTCTCTGCTCCTGCCAGCCAGTAAACTGAAAAGGAAACAGATTTTGTTCTGTTAGCATTGCTGTCCTTGTGCGTACGTGAACGGAGAACACAGGTGCCAGTACAGCCACTGAATCCTTACTGCATGTTCTTGCTTGCACGTTACAAACAGGAGGTGACATTGATAGTACTGCTGGCAGCAGTTCTCTTCCAGTATGAAACAGCATGGAAAGAAACACCTATTTTAAATAGGGCGCTTTCATTCGGTATAGAAATGGGGAAGTTCCTGTTCACTTCACAGCTTCGGTCGCTGGGCAGCTCTGCCTGTCCCTAGCACGTCCTCAGCTGCTCCTGCTCATCCCTGTCTGCTGCTCTTGGGTGCCTCATGCTGCTGCTACTAATCTGCTCCAATGAACGTGCATGAATCTAATGCTTGGCATTGGAGGACGGGCAGTACATGTGCTGCGCTCTGCAGTTGTTCTGCCATCTTGGTTTTGCTGTACTCTGAAGTTTGTCTCTTCCCTTCCAGAAGCTCAGTGCCCACAGGAGCAGCACAGGGCAGCTGTTTGTGCCTGTGGTCAGGAAGCAGGCTCTGACCTTACTGGGATTTAACTGAGCTCAGAGCTAAGGCAGGGACACGCTGCGTGGAAAAGGTGTTGGGTTCCCCTTCCCCACTTCCTTCCTTCTGCCCCAGCCGGGCTGCAGGCACCTACAGTGACAATAATTGTGCGCTGGCTGGACACGCAGCCCCACTCACCCGTGGCTGACAGGACAGGTCCCAGCGCCCTCGCGAGAGCCCCCAGGCTCCTCAGGATCCCCATAACTCTTCCTTTTTGGCTGGCAGAACCTGTACAAGCAGAGAGCCAATGGTCAGCCTGGAGCTTTGATTTGCTTGGGGCAGGGACAGCATGAGGGGCAGGGTGCAGCTCTAGCTCTTGGGGCCTGCTTCTTTTGGACGTGTTTCCCACGTGCAGCTGTTCTGCCTTTCATTTCACACTTGCTGCCTGAGCTGTGCCTTTCCCCCAAGGTAAACATTCATAAAACAAAACATCAGGACACGTCAGACGTGCTTGTCCACAGACACCTTGTGCCCCCTGCTCACAAAAAGTACCCCCAGAAACCAAACAGACCAAAAAATCCAACCCCACGCTCCAAAACCAACACAAAGCTTTACTCTACATGAAGAGCTCCATGTGCTGCTCTGGATTTTAGAGCAGTTCTGGAGTTGCTGAGGCAGCGCAGCTTTAGAAATTACCATCTCCTTGCTTTTCCCCTCAGCCAGCGCTGCAGTGCAACCTCGGTAAGGAACCAAAGCTAAAGAAAGCTCTGTCTTCTACAGCTGCCAACGCAGCTACATCTGCTTTGCAAGGTAACGTAGCAACCACTACCGCACACCCCCATCTTTTCTGAGGAGTCAAGGAACGATTTCCCTCTTAAATAAATGCAGCTGGGAGGAGGGGGACACTTCAGCCAAGCGGCCTGAGTCACTCATCCAGCATTTTTGCATGGGGTGCACCAAGGAGCTGAGTGAGTTCCTGCTGCTGCATCTCTACGCTTGAGGTCAGTTCCTCATTTGAGCCCGCTGTTGCACAAAGGTGAATGGATGGAGGGCTGCCCCTCAGAATGAGCGCTCACCGTAGCCCGACACCACTGCAGACAAACACGGGATCACGATGGCGGCAGCTGGAAAAATCCACAAAACAGACGGTCAGGGAACGGCGGAGTTCAGTTACGAGCAACAGTGACAAACATGTGGCGCAAACGTTACAGCTGCAGAGAAAAATGCTGAGCTCTGAGGCACTGTACCAACAATGAATCATAAGGTTTAATCCAGTTCAGTAATGAAAACACCCCCTCAAAGCCAACCTGCAGGAAGAGCCCAGAGCCAGGAATGCTCTGCGCAGGTGTTTCCCATTAGCGCTCCATTCCAGGAGCCCCTGGGAAAGGGGCAGCCGGGTCAGAGCAGCCAACTGGGACAGTTCCAAAGCACTGCAGACCCGTCGGGGCAGCAGGGAGGAATCGCTCGCATTTCCAGCAGGCTGTGAGGTGACTGCAGGTGGAACGGCCCTACGCCGTGCAAAGGGCTTTAGTCAGCGATGAGAGCGGCAGCAACATTCTGCCTCGGGAAATAGGAGAGTTAAACCCAACAAGAAGAGCTTACAACATTTTAACCAAAGCCAAGAGCTGTGCAGCCTGCACTGCCCTCTTACTGAAACAGGGGCCTTCTCTGCCAAGAGGGAAATGCTTTCAGCATGCAAAGCTGAAGCGTTTCTGGGAAGGAAAGGACAACTGGAGAGCAGAAGGATGAACGTGTTGCTGTTAACTCCTGGGGCAGGGGAAGGAGAGAGGCGGGGAAGTGGCTCTTTCTGGATGGCAGAGCTGCTATCCTGCACCCGGGCGTGTAGCTTGGAGGACCAGGCTTTTAACACAGCAGCACAGTTAGTTACACAGAATGAACACCAGCTCTCACTGAGAGGCTGTCAAAATCAAGGTGGGCTATAGATAGGATGTCCAACACAAAGCTGCTCCTACACGAGTAAGGCATTAAATTTGTTTTGTGATTGAGAGTTTACTCTTAAATCAAGTTGTGTTGTGCAGAAGATGAGTCTGTCTTCCTCTTTCATCATTAGTCTTACTTGAAGCTGCTTGGCAATAGCTGGCAGTACTGGGAATATCTCGTCTTTGTTTTTCAGATACGCACTCAGTAATGCTCCATCACAGATAGATAAGTAGATAAATAGAGCCAAAGCGTTTGTAGCTGCTTCCCTGGGTAATGGCTACCACTAAAACAAAGAGATGCTCCCTTGGTGCTTCTCAGTGAATATTGTTCTTCTAAGGTCTGCTGAACGAGAAGGCAAAAAAACTCAAGAGCCCCACAGTGAGGTGGGACAGCAGGAGCACTGGGGATGCGTTCAGCCATCACCATGGCAACCTCCTTGGATACAAACAGCATCAGAAAACAACAGACGCTATTCCTTCTAGATCTTAGAAACAGAAACATCAGCTGCTGTTACATGGGCTGAAATAAGACATGTGGCTTTTTCTTTTTAATAAGCAGAAAAATTCCTTGTGCTTTTGAACAGCTCACCGAAAGAGTACAGCAACAGTCCAGCGCTCAGCAGGGTCACGTTGGCAGCCCATCCAATTAACAGGAACGCTGGAATCAACAACAAAATGGCCTGCAGGATGGAGGAGTCACAGCGTTACATCTAAGCCTCACTTGGTACAGCCTCACCCCAGCTGTCCTGCCACGTCTCTTCTGCTGATGGGCTCACACTTAGAGCAGAAGCAGAAAGCCCTTTCTTCCTGAATGGACACTAAATTTAGCTGGATGGCCACACATGGGCACAATTCACCTCTCAGTTCTCTCACTATCGCATTGCAGACCATCCATGTGCTGGTCACCCTCTAAGGCAGCCTGTAGTTACAGCCCATGACTGATTTTCTGCAACTGAGTAAATCCAACCGGGCTCTTCTTTCACATGATTTACTTTTTTCCCCCTCCTCTTTCTGAGTTGAACAGTCCAGAAATCTCACTTTAACTCTTTATCTCCTGAGCTAAAACAAGAGATGAAGAAGCTTGCAAGCAACAGGACTACAGCTCCTCTGCTTTTTCTGAGCAGTGCTGGCTGACTCGAAGGACCACATCCTGCCCTTGAGCTTTTGGAGTCCGTCCTTATGGAGCCAAGAAGAAAAAATGAGCGGAATGGCATTTGAAATGGATTCACTACAAGAGAAACCAACATCGTTCCCTCTTCCAAGAGAGGGCTCCAGTTCCCCTGCCATCCCTCCCTCATACACGTAACTGATCTGTTTCTTTTTCCCATGAGAGCTCAGAGCCGCTGCACATTGCACAACTGAATGGTTGAATTCCTTTCGCACTGAAAGCCTCTTTTTGAAAGCTCAGTTTTAAGGCCTCTTGTAACTGCTGCGCCAAGAGAAGAATATAAGCCATATAGTACAGGTTTGTAAAGGCATCGCTGGAATTGCTACAGCAAAAGGAGGAACTCCCACGTGAGCTGCTCAAGCCACATGTACCTGCAGGAGGAGCACGCAGGGGCCGGCAGGTCCTGCACAGTGCATGCGTGTGTTTGCAAATAGCCACTGGCCAGCTGAGCTAATTGATCTCAGCTGTACCCACACCTCTGCGCAGGGAAGAGGAAGGAGTGTTGAAACCAGCGGGGTGAGCTTTGGCTTGCATAAACTGCAGTACAGTGGCAGCAAACGCAGCGGGGTGGCAGGGAACACGGAGGCAGTGGATGCAGAGGATAAAGCGGTGCTGGCAGGGCTGTGCCAGCTTCCTTTCACAGGGAAATGTTTCCTCTGCAACACAGTGGGTATATCCTACGTTTTGCCTGCCAGGGAGCAGGATGAGGGGGGTTTCACAAGCAGAAAAAGCTCTCAAGAAAAGCCAGAAAGGGATGACAGGTCGGCTGTGAAGCTGCTTTAGTAGGTTCAGCATCTACACCGTAAGAGAAAACTTTGAAACAAATCACAATCTTCTCAGCACTTCACTCAACCTGCACACATACTGTTCACGCTCCCTACTGCAGCGATCCATGAAGAACTTAAAGTTGCAGTCACAGCACAGCTGATATGCTAAGAAATGCCTCTGATATTCCCAAGTTCAGTTAGAGCAATAGCTGCTTATCATTCACATCCAGATCAATAAATGAAAACAGATACATCCCTTTGGATCAGACAAGTAACAGCTTTAGCCTCCAGCCACCTCATTGCTCTTTAGACTGAAAATGGACGCATCAGACTCGTGGGGGAAAAGAAAGAAAATATTGACATATATATTTACCCTTTTTACGGCTCTGATTTCATTTCCTGGCTTTATTCGGCGCGCACAGCCTCCCTGGATCACAGCCATTGTTATTCCAATAAAGAAAAACATCTTGCCCTGCTGCATACTGGAAGGGAGGCAAAAACAGTTGACACAGTCATGCACACAGCACTGCGCCCTGGGACTGGCGGGTGCAGTGTAGACCCTCTCCTGAACGTGAGAGAGAAAATGCTTTTAGGTGTTCACACAGGCAGTGCAAATCTCTTAATATATCTGACATTCATTTCCATGGCAGGAAAACAGAAAGAAGATAACAGATCTTACGTGGAGGTGGGATGGCTGCCAGCAAGTACTGCAGTGCTCTCTTGGAGTGGAGCGACGGAGCTGATCTGTTGCTAGGGTGGCCCACAAGGAGCCAAACCCTCACCCTGTGCCACTGCAGCCCCTGCTGTACGCACTGAGCTGCTGGCTCCCAGACAATGAGTACTTTGCTTTCTCACAACTGCTGTCACTGCTCATGTAGAGGTTGACAGAGGACCAAGGCAAGGTGTGGGCACTGGCACAGTGATGACTGTGGATTGCACTGGGAAGTGTGCATTAGCACTCCCTCCACTCTCCTAATTCTTCCAGTTTCACCTCTCATCTCTAATTGACCACGTGGATATTCACAGCTAAAAGTTCTCACCTCTGTGACAAGCTGGTCTGTCACACAGCCCGTACAGTCAGCATTAAGCTGTACATCTCACTACATGGCTATGCTGAAAGGACTGTGCAGAAGGCTTAACACACTATAAGACTTTTCGTTGTTGCATACAGGTTAGTTAAGCCACAAACTGTAATGAAAGACAGACATGGAGAGATGAGACAAAATCCTGAGAATTACTCAAAGGAAAAGACAAACATGAGGAATCAAGCTGTCAGATCATGTTCCTGCCTGGGAATCTTCACAGGAGCTGGCAGGAAAAGTATTTCAAGCTGAGCTTCTTTTAGGGGATTCTGTTCTCTTTCTTCTCTAGTGACTGACTAAAGGAAATCAAACTCTGTGGTACACACCATATGCAACACAGGACTCAGGTGAGCAATATAGTTAAGTACTATCCCTTCATCCTTGGCCTTCTTGTGTTCTGATACTGAAGAACTCTTCTGGGGAGGAAGAGAAAAGCTTCCATGCAAATCAATCAGTACATTCCCCCAGCTGTAGATATTTCAGGAGCTTTAATTTAATCTTGTGTATTGACTTTCTTTTTAGGTCCTAGAAGTCACAAATGCAAAGAGCATTTCCTGTTGTGATAAATAGTATGCCTATTTTTTCTTAAATTCTTCCCACAGAGCCCAAGTGGAGCTGAATGCAGTGACTGTTTTTGGACTGTTACTGACCTCAGGGTCTCTCTTACCTGCTGAACTGGAATCTCTGGTGAGTAAGAAAACTCAGTGTGTACTCCAATCCAGAGAACAGGAAGAGGTACAGGAAGTAAGCCAGGCCCAAGATTTTGAGGTTCTGAAGATCTAAACAAAGAAAACACCCCCCCAGAAAAAGAGAGAGAAAGATATGGTTGGGGTTTTTCAAGCACTGCTTGAAAATATAACAGCAATAGTGGAGTTTAATAACTCTACAAGGAAAAGGATCCTCACTTTAAATATCCATACGAGATGTGCCACAAAATGGTTTCTGCACATTTCTTGCCCTCTTGTGAGAACAGAGTCAAAATACCTGATCTCTCCCTGTGTCACAGTGCTCTCACTCACCCAGTCCAGTTCCTCTGCCTCATATCTGTACTGCTATCCACCCCATGACAGTGGGCTATCCAGCCCATTCTTTTTAACCAGTACCTCCATACAGTCTAATACCTGAATGCTGCTTTCAGGACAAGATTGGCTAAACAGGGCCAACGTGCCAGATGTACCTGGCAAATGCTGATTTATTTTCTGTGGTTTAAATAATTTAATGAATGGAAACACCCAGCTTAAACCCCACATCTCCATATACCCAAAATAAGAAAAATCCGACTGAAGTTTCCTGGTTTGCAGCTCAGACCAGCAAACCCAAATGCCCATTACTCGTGCCTCTGCCCTTTTAAAGCCCTTCACTTACTGCAGCCTACCCCAGATCCCCCCATGCCTGAAGGGAGAGGGAGCAGCAAGTCAGACACCCTCAAAACACTGATCTCTAAAACCAGCCTGAGTACATAAATCAAGAGAGTGAGTTGCAGAACAGCTAACAAAGTGCTGCTTCCAAACCTGCGTGACTAAAGTCTCTGAACAGAAACCATCTCCACGTACAGAATGATATCCAATCTAACACAAACAGCCAGCTAACACTTACTCTGATCTGAAGGGGCTTCCTTTCCTTGGGTGATTGCAGAGAACCGAAATAAAGCCAAAGGACTGAGCAAGTCAGCTGCTGCCTGAAACCCAGTTGTCACAGAGGAGACCTGATCAAAGAAAGATGTTTATTTATTTATGTATATTTATTATGATGCAATTGCTACCGCAAGGAATTGACAGGAACATTCCAAAGTGCACAAATAAAGTACCTGAAATGAAACAATGCGACTGGTATTGAAGCCTGAGAGACACCCAGTAACATCCCAGACTTTCTGAACACAGAACTGCCTCCAGCGCTATAACAGAAGGCAAAGCACTGCCAGCAGTTTTCTTTGGAAACAGAAAAAAGATTTTTCCCTGAGTTCCCTAAAAAGCAGAACCAGCTTGTTCTCCGCAGCCCAAAGGTGGCTTTATTCGGTGGCTTTTCTCATCATCCCTCCTGCCCAGTGGATGCATGTTGTGTAAATGCTGCCATAGCTGCCTGCAAGCTCATGGAAAGGCGAGGATTTGCAGCGTGCTACGGCTGTGAGAACAGCAGTGCATCGAGTGACAGCCCGTGTGGGTACTGCTGGTTCTTTCAGCCAGCCAGTGACACCTCCTGGGGAAGCAACAAAAAATACTCTGCAAATTCTCAAGGAAACATCTCCCTTTAAAATAGGAGGATTTAGGCTGTCACTTTGCAAGACAGTCACAGGAAGAGAGAAGAGAGACTACAGCATCCTTAGTAGTCACAGCTGGCATTTAACACCCCCAATGCACTGCACAGGCTTTATGTGATGACCTTCTCAGCCCAGCTGGGCAAGGCAGAAACTGCTGCCCCTTAGAGGCTGAGACTAAAGGTCACGTTAGCGGGGGAACTTTACCTCAGCACACAGCCTGAGGACTTGCTTTGTAAGAAAGCTGTAAACAAAGCAACCTTCAAAATGTTATTAGCTCTACCTCTGTCTTGTTCTGATAGACAGAGCTTCTGAGCATCCAACAGCATCGCTCTGGAGCCCAGCAGTCCCACAACAACAGTCAGTTCAATAGAGCAGGCTATTATTACATAAAGCCATAAAGCTGCTGATCCACATAAGGCAAACTGGGCTATTTATTTCCCCTCCACCGTGTGTACTGCAGAGCGTAAACAGACACTCCCAAGAAGAAGTTTCCTCGTGCTTTGATGCAGTCTGTAAGAGGATTTCCTGAAGCTGGCTTGTCGCAATCCTCAGTTCCTGCATTTGTTGGCATCACAGTGTTTGTAGTGCTGCACACAGAACCCAGCAGCAAGTCAGTCTCTTCAAGAACGTCTGCCAGTATTAAAAAACGTCTGCACTTTGTATGTCTTTTAATGATTATTCACATCAGATACAAATACTGCTACCACAAAGTTGATTTTATCTATGTAGAAATATACTTTTTCCTTTATAATTCTCCCACCTTTGCCCTAGAAGCAATAATTTGGAAATGACTTCATCCACTGACAGATGAAAACTTAAACATGAGTTTAATCTCCATGCTTATAACTTCTTATTCCAGAACTGCTCAGTTTTACTTCATGATCGCTCAAAGCACCTTGAACAGAACTAGTTGTCATGACTATTTCCCTCTTTTTAGAGCTATGTCATTCCAATGCATTCCACTCTGATACTCCCATAACACCTGCTCCACCGCAGTGCAGCCAAGCCAACACGCCTGCATTTTCCCTGCTATCCAGAGCGAAAGAAAACTGCTCCTCATCCACTCCAGGTGGGAGGACAAACCGTGGTCACATTAGCAATTAAACACCTCGTGTATTTTACATCACTGGGATTTGGCCACCTGACCCCAAGAGGGAACTGTTAATCCTCCTCTTTTACTACTTGCTGCTGCGTGGGGGTACAGTGCAGGAAGGGAGTACTCATTTTCTAATAGTAATTCAGTCATGTTGACTAACACAGATTAGTTTACCAGTAGAACTCCCAAGAGGATAATGAAATGGGAAGAGGAGCGGCCAACAACCATGCAGTAAGGTCCTGTAGCTATTCATCTCTCATCAGCTAAGATGGAATTGTTACAGAACATGGATTCTACAGCACTTTCTTACAATAAATATGTTGCCATCACCTCAGAATGTGCTGCTCAAGCCAACAGCAGGATTTTATTTGGAATGCATAGAAAAAGCCAAATAGGAAAGGGGAACCGATGACAAAAGGAAGAGCTGTAAAAACATTTCATTAACTAATTAATGAAAAAAGTTGCAGTGCTTGGCAAGGTACAGGAGCAAACAGCTTCACATCAGACACACCCTGCTGGCAAACAGTCAGGGAAGGTCTGAAGTTTTGCCTGGGCAGGAGCACAGTGGGCAAGGCTTGCGAGCAATTAACAACAAATTCATTCAGCCATTGAGAGAGCAAGCATGATTCAATGGGAGAGTGCTGCTTAGATACAAGGGATGACAGGAAAGATTTGATCCAGCTGAGGACCTCAAATCAAATGTTTCACTCAGATACCCAGGGCTGAACTCAGTCTGTCCCACACCATCAAGACTGTTCCAAGAGACTTTGTATCAGATACATAGCTTGGATAGCACCCAGTCACGTAATATTAAACCATAATGCTAATAAGCGCTCGGCTCCACAAATCCAAACAGTCACTGCATTTTAGCATATGTAGATACTTTATCTGTGCAAGGCAGAACAGCTCAGAGATAAGAGTCACTGCTACTTCAGTGCTCGAAATTATCAAGCACAGACAAGAGAACAGTTAAATAAATAAATCCAATGTGTACTGAGTAACTGGAAGAAGAGATCCACAGTTTCTGATGCGTGCACTGTTATGATTGGCTGAAATTCTTCTCCACAGAGTCATTACGATCATAGTTTAAAAATTCATCCTCTCCCTCCCAGGTTCACATTAGCTTCTGACCACAGCAAAACCAGCAGTTAATCATTCATGCTAACTGCAAACATTTCTCATATTGCACTGGGCTGGGAGGTGAGACCATCGTACAGCCACTTCGATAATAGTAAACGCTAGTCCCAGGAATGAGCTAAATTCCTGAGATACTGGCTCAGCATTCTTCATTACATCCAGTATCTCAGCAGTTCTTAAATCCTGCTTACCCGTTTTTCTTTGGGAAGTGTCTCTGGAAGCAGGAAGAAGATGAAAATCAAGTCAGCTGCAGCAAATGTGAGTGCTAATAATGCTGAACGAAGATAGAAGACTTCTCCTTTTTCCGTCTCCATAGCTAGATAAGCTCCAATCATGGGACCCAGGGTAAAACCAAGGGAGAAAGCAACACCAATCATTGCCTGCAGAGATACAAACAGACACTGACACAAAGTTTTAGACAACAGTTTGTTCAATTCTAAAACTAGACCCTCGGCATTTGCCTTAAAGAAATGTAAACATCAAATGTAACCATACCAAGGATGTAAAGAATGCACAGCAAACAGCACTGAATGTGAAAAAGCTGTTAATTACAAATAAGCCATTTTATTTTCACCTGAGCAGCAAAGTGGCAGTGATAAGCTGAAATCTGATGAAGGAATATCTAGAGATACCATTCCCTGTATGATTATGAGTGAAAGGAAGTTGAGAAAGGCAAGAATGACTCTCACCTCAGGAACTGCTCAGCCAGCAGATCCTTCAGTCACTGAATCAACTTTTGTGGTGTAGAACTGTTTGGAGAAGGAAGGATAGCACCATGATAGGAAAATATAGTGATCACAGGGTCATAGAATGGCCTGGCTTGAGAAGGACCACAAAGATCATCTAGTTTCAACCCTCCTGCAATGTGCAGGGTCACCAGCCACCAGACCAGGCTGCCCAGAGCCACATCCAGCCTGGCCTTGAATGCCTGCAGGGATGGGGCATCCACAGCCTCCTTGGGCAACCTGTTCAGTGTGTCACCACCTTCTGTGTGAAAAACTTCTTCCCAATATCTAACCTAAACCTCCCCTGTCTCAGTTTAAGACCATTTCTCCTTGTCCTATTGCTATCCATCCTGGTAAACAGCTGTTCCCCCTCCTGTTTGTTTGCTCTCTTCAAGTACTGGAAGACCACAATGAGGTCTCCCCAGAGCCTTCTCTTCTCCAAGCTAAACAAGCACAGTTCCCTCAGCCCTTCCTCATAGGACAGGTGCTCCAGCCCTCTGATCATCTTAGTGGCCCTCCTCTGAACCTGCTCCAAGAGCTCCACAACGTCTATAGCTTCTAAATTGATTTAGTAATTTTTGTGCTTAGGAACATAGCAAACAACTCGAGGCTTCTCAGAACTGCCTGGGTATAGTACAGATAGTAAAGAGAATTTATTAATTCAATGTGAAATGAGCACATCGGAAAGGAGGTAGAAACTACACATACCAGATGAGAGCTTAACAGAACACTGATTTTAGTCTTATGTCTCAGTCAAACTGCTTAAAAATACAGCAGTACCGAATGTGCCTCACATCACATCCTTTAAGAGACACGCAGAAACACACATTCACACAAGGACCAAAACTTGTGCCACCCCAGGAGACCGATTTTTTTGCTTTTTTAGTCTATTTGACTTTACCTGTACTACTAAACTAAAGGAGGTGAGATCATGCTCAGGTGTCCTGTTCTGTTTCAGCCTGCTCAAGTAACATTCTCTCAGGCAATGCTACAGCACAGTTTGGGAACAGCATCAGTCAGAACTCTTTCCAAAAAGCAGAATGAAGATACCTACTCTGCTTTGAAAAAGGAAAGAATAAATAGTTCAGCCATATGGATGTCAGCCATGCTCTACTTGATCACAAGCCCTAAAAATAAGATGTGACCCATTTTATTTACTAGTCCTGTACGGCTGTCCTTCCCCATAAATTCATTTTGGTTCAACAGGATTATAATAAATGGTTTGGAAAATTCATTAGCTATCACTGTGAAATCCCCTCCCAAGAAGCAGCTGTCCCACATAGTGATTTATAATGCTGTTAATCGAGGTTTGGGGCCCTGAGGCTTTTATAAAATAAAAGATCTAACTGGCAATCCACAGCCAAAGTTCAGCCTGTAGGGTGTTTCCATCTGGTCTGCTGCCTTTTAGAAGAGGAAAGGGCAGCTGTTTATAACACTTGCTGCTCAGTCAGCCAAACACCACATCCATTACCCACTGAGCCCAGATCCTGAAGTCTGTGCATCATCCAGTGAAGGCAGGAGGCATATTGGGCAGCGCTGCTGCACTTCCACAGTTTAGAAAGGTGAGAAAAATTGGTTGTCCTGTAACAGGGCTCCAGTTACCAAAATTGGGCCATTCTGAGATGAAAGATCTTTCATTTTCTCAGCTGTTATAATCAGGATTAAAGTTATCAACAGGAGTAATAGTTTTAACACTTATGCCTGTAGTTGTTTGCACATCTAAGACACCTGCATTTCACCTGTAGGTAAAGGTGAAACATTTACATTGACAAGTAAAGGCTGAGAGCTCACCAGTAAAGTGAGCTGGCATGTTTTCAAAAGCAACGTAATGTTACAGTCATGTTTTCACTTGAGCGCACATCTGAGGGAGACATCCTGAGCGCCTGAAATCTATTACAAGTGAGACAATAAAGCCAAGAATATATCTCACATGTGTTACTCACCATGCCCTTGCTCCGTGCTTTTGGAGAGTGCAAGTCAGCAATTATAGCTGTGCAGAGGCTGACATTCCCTTTGCTTATTCCACCTATCATCCTGGAGAGAAGAAAAACGCCGAAAGACCGAGATGCAGCCCATAGTGCATAAGATGCCATCAAACCCATCTGCAAGCAAGAAAGGGTTTCTTACAAAAGGCAGGAAAACGTATCTTGTTTTTGCACATTTTCCTGCTAAACATTTGTTTTGTTTGTTTGTTTTGTTTTTCTGACTTTCATCAGCTGCTCGAAAAATTACACAACAGGCACACATGAATATACTGATACTGGGCTATGTCCTGGAGAGCAATAAAAAAGAATAGAAACAAAGACATAAAATCTCCATATAACTATGAGACTACCAATAGAATTAGAAGAGCAAGGAAAATTCAAAGGAGCTACATCAGTCTGGGCATAAGAGCACTTCAGTACATGCTGCTCCACTTGTTCCCAAGAGAGTTTTAAGTTCAAAATAAGAGTTCACGATTCTGTTGGTAACATTTACGTACAATTATGGATCTGGGAATTTCAGTTTCAGCAATCTGGTTTGGAAGTGTAACCAAGTGATTTGGCAAGAAGTCAACAGCCACCAGATCTAGAAGACTGAAGCTCCTATCTTCTGTGCTAACCACAGGACCATGGTGCCTTCAACTGCGTAGTGAAATAACATGACTAAAACCAGTGTGAGATGCATACCGCTGTCATCAAGATGACTGGCCTTCTTCCCAAGCAGTCTGACAAAGCTCCAGTGAGGGGAGAGGAGAAAAACTGAAGGATGGAAAACATTGAGCCAATCAGACCTAAAAAAAAAGGAAAAAGAAAAAAAGGGATGTCATCAGATGTACTGCTTTCATCTCCAGGTACCAAGTCCAACTGCTCCAGACCTATCACTCCATTTCGTCCATTAAAAACACACAATTAAATGTAGAACAACATCTACAAATAAAAGCTTAATCTGAAACCAAGTCATCCTCAGAACACTGATCTTCCATTGTTATTGCACTGAGCAGGCAAATCCACAGACAGACCAGAGTAATAGGGACAAGCTGGGTGAGTCACTGGTTACTTCATGGGTGAGAAGTGGTTTGAAACTCAGTGGTTATAATGGTATGCAGATTTTCCAGTGTTTTCCAAACTGACTTCATATATTTTCTGTTCCTAATGCAGAGATAATGCAGCCTTTAATAGTCTTTTAACATTTTTTTTTATTGTTTGGACCTGATTCTGCCACGTATAATTAGCTTTCCTTTCCTTCTTATCATGGAAAGAAGGACATAAGCACTGCTGTTAGAAAGGCACAGTAAGAGGTAGGAGTGATTCCAACAGACTCCAAGTCTTTTGAAATCTGCCTCCAGCTTCTGTGATCTTTAATTCCTCTTTTCTCTTGCCATCTCTAGCTTCACATACACATTAATTTGCACTACACTCTCAACAAGCAGGCAAATAAATGCCTTGCTGTCACAGTTTTTCCTCTGAAGAAAAAAACTGGGTTATGCATCTCAGATCGTCCTGTTATCAAAGCTAAAAAAGACTGAGGAGAGAGAGATGAGAAGTACTGCTCCCACCAAGGTTACGCCGGGCAGAATACTGATACTGAATATCTCAGGGGGAGCAGTTCCTTGTAACAACTCAAAACTCTAAAAGATTCTTATAGTTTCACACACTGGCAGTTTGAAAAGCAAACTGTAAGAGAAGTAAGAGAAGTTTTCTTCCTCGTATGCCAAGCATCACAAATGCCCAGCCATGCCAAATACAACAGGGACAAGCTGGGAGCTGGGGGTGACAATGCTGGCAGCATCCTCACTAACCAAGGTGTGGTCCCACACAGTGTGAACTGAGCAGAGCATGGTGCCACAAGTAGGGTTTGTCTGGTGACATTCCAAAGTAAAACAAGGGGAAATAAGGCTGTACCTGTGATAAAGCTTAGGTGCAGGCCCAAGCCTGAGCTGAAATACAGCTCCTGAGTCACTGGGCAAAAGGTGTAGGCAGCGGCTGGTCAAAGCAGTTACAGTTCAACATCCTCAGAGCCTTGACATCAGCAAAGAAGGTTTCTGCCTTGAAGAGGTTGCAGTCTAAGCAAAGGTGAAAGACAACAGAACAGAGTATACCCTGCACTGGGAGAAACAAGGGGGCTGTCAGCAAATTCAGCAGAAGAGATGGAATCAAACGTGGCATCCACCCTCACTGCCTACAGCTGTCAGGTGATTAGTGGGCATTCCCATCATTGCCCACTACAGTTCCTGAACACTTTTCTCCTAAAGAGAGAATATCAAGAGGTAAAAGCTTCTTTTCTGAGACAAACATACATGTTATATTTTCTTCAATGAACAAAAGGGTCAGGTCAGGAAAGAGAAGAGAGATTTCTCCTGCCCCGTGAAAGCAACTGAGCCAAAGCCAGGGATACAGCACTCCCAGGAGTGTGGCACACAGCAGGGAAAATGAAAGGTAGCAAGTTGGACATGACTGTATGACTGTGAGTTCCAGCCCCTTGTTTGAACAGAACCTGAGATTGTGAGGAGGACCACCGAGGTGGCCTCCAGCCAGGCCTCAGAGCAGACAGAAAGCAGCTTCTGAGGGATTAAACTATTTCCTACCATTCAAAGCCAGTAATCTGAATGAATGTGAGCACTAGATTTCCTGCACTAGCTCTGCAGGAGCTCACCCATGTAGTCTTCCAGTGACAGCAAAGGATTTTGGACCCTACAAGTCCGCAGCTTTGCTGCATTTAATAGGACCTTCAGATCTATGCCTGCCAACTCTCCTGCTACCATGAACTTCATTAAAGAGCCTCACAGCCTTTTCAGTAACCCTTCCATTGTTACTGTAAAGCTGCCAATAGTTCTAGGCTGCCTCAGCCTCTTCATCTACACAGCCCTCTGCTGTAGTTTATGGATGTTGTCTTTGTACTGAGGAGTACAAACCTGTATACAGCGCACATTACATGTGTCACGGAGTTGACAACGGGAACAAACCCAGAGAGAGAAGGAACAAAAGTACCTCCCTTCTCTAACTGCACGGTGTGGCGCAGCCACATGCACTCCGGGAGAAGGGGAAGGGAAGGGAGATTGGAAATGGATCTAGGAAGGAAAAAAATGAAAAAAAACGAACGGCAGTTTAATTCATTCAGGCCACGATAGTCTACCGTCAGCCTCCATTCTCCTCTGGTTTTACGCACTGGCCATATGGGGCTGTTGAAAGGTGAGTGGGTTTTACCAATAACTCACTGACTTTCTAGTTGTTGAATTAGCCTATGGATGGGGAGCAAGGAATCCCTATTAGTACGGTACTGTCGTCTGTGTACCGTTCTCATGGCAATCGGTACCCGTTGTTCTTCCACCTGTAGTAACCCCACAGCAGACGGGTCCTCTGATAGGCCAGGCAAATCAGACAGCTGCTTAATGTTGTCTGTTTCTATAGCAGCTATTCCAAAAGCCCATCGGTATCCCTTGGGGTCCTTGAAATGTCCCCTTTTTAGGCAGTCCATCCCAAGTATGCAGGGAGCCCCCTGGCCAGTCACTATACGATGTTTCTGCCAGACTCTACCGGTGAGGCTTATCTCGGCCTTCAACACAGATAGTTCCTGAGAACCCACAGTCACTCCATGTATATGTATCAGTTCTGTCCCTTTATAACCTGAGGGTATCAGAGAGCACTGTGCACCGGTATCCACCAGTGCCTTATATTTCTGTGGTTCTGATGTGCCAGGCCACCGAATCCACACAGTCCAATACACTCTATTATCCCTCTCCCCACCCTGGCTGAGGGCAGAGCCCCTCTATTGGTTACCTGCAGCAGCAGAGGCAATTCCAGTAGTGGCTGATCTCTTTTGTAATTCTCTCACCCGTGCTCGTAGTGCATAAGTGGGTTCATCCTGCCACCTCCTCATATCCTCTCCATGCTCACGCAGGTAGTTCCACAGGGCACGATGTGACATAGGCTCACTGCAGTCATTCACTCAAGCAGGCGGGTGTTTGTGTCTGATGGCTGAGACTGCCACAGGTTCACTGTGATTCCTTGCCGCAGACCAGTTCTTCAGCATGCTGTCTTCTTTCCTCTCCATTTGGTCCAGTCTCTCCGTTATTTGGCAGATGGCTGCAACGCAGGTGCGGGAAGGCGCTAGTGTGCTTTCTGTATTTTGAAGTGCGAGGATCAGCTCAAAAATTGGAGGTCTTCTATCCAGCTCTTCATACCTGTTAGCGGCAGGTAATAGTACACTGGAATATCTCTCCGGTGCTGATTGTATGAGTTTCTTCCATATTTCAGGAGTACTGATCACCTTCTCTGGGTCATGGCCATCGTGTGGATGCTTAGGGACAATCGTGGGATGGTACAGCATTTCTGCCACAGCCATTTCTCTCAAGTACTGGATACCTTCCTCAACCATACTCCATTTTTCCAGTACAGGCTCCAAATCATTTCTGAGAAGACAGGTTCCCTTTACAGCTGACAGCATTCTTTCCCAGAGAGTGGCGACTCCATCGAGACATCGTCTGATCCCTCTATCAACAGATGGGTTTTGAGCGATGTTTCCTAGTTGACGAGCCTCATTGCAACTTAGGGACACACTGCTGGCCCCATTGTCCCAACACCGAAGCAGCCAAGTGACGACGCTTTCACCTGGGATTCGGGTAAACTCCTTTCTCGTGCCTTGGATTTTGGTAATTTTCAGAGGTCTACGAATAGAGGTAATGGTGACTTTCCCCTCATCATCACTATCCTCTCTGTGTCTGTTAGTCTTCTGTGTTGCCTTCCTCCGTGATGGTGGTTTTTTGGAGGGCCCCTCACCGGGATCTTCCTCTACTTCCTCCTTCCATTCCAGACATGAAGACACACATTCCCATCTCTGGCCTTCCACTGGGGCAACTGACACTGATGCTGGTGCTTCCTGTGTTTTGTTGGGATTGACTTGGGGGTTTTCCCTTTGGGTTTGGGTCTCATTTTTGAAACTCTCTATCTCCATCATAATATTTTGTACAACTCAAATCAAGTCGCAAACAAGCCGTTCATTCTGAGATCCCCTTGAGCTACACCATCCCTCACTCAAATATTCATTTAATTTCTCAAGATCCCTCCAGTGTTCAGGAGTAAGATTGCCTGACTGTCATGGTTTTGTGCTGTCAATATTCTACATCATGACATCATGTGCGGTATGAACTGTTTTGGTGGTATAAGAAAGTGTAACAGAGGGTATGTGGAAGTGTAACAGAGGGTATGTGGAAGTGTAACAAAGGGTATGTGGAAGTGTAACAGAGGGTATGTGGAAGTGTAACAGAGGGTATGTGGAAGTGTAACAGAGGGTATGTGGAAGTGTAACAGAGGGTATGCGGAAGTGTAATAGAGGGTATGTGGAAGTGTAACAGAGGGTATGTGGAAGTGTAATAGAGGGTATGCGGAAGTGTAATAGAGGGTATGTGGAAGTGTAACAGAGGGTATGCGGAAGTGTGGAAGGTTCATGCTCCAGATCTGTGGAATGGCAGCATCCCGAGTACTCAGCCCTTGGAGGAAACTACATATCCCAGGGGACAACGCGGCCAGAGATGAATCACCAGAGGAGGAGGACACACATATAATCTCGCTCCCAGGCTGGAACGTCCCTCTTTTCGCCCTGTCTATCGCTTTGGAGCGCTCCATCCCTGCTGTCTCGCTCTATCAGCAACGTTCCAGCCTGTCGCCTAGAGATTGCAGTAGGCCCCCGGTTCTCCGGGACTCTTTTTCTCTCTTTCTTTTTCTCTGCCTTGTTTGATATAGTAGTTGTAGTTATACTGTATCATATTGTGTCTCGTATTTAGTAAAATAAGTTCTTTTCCTTAGATTGCTGCCGTTGTTTTTGTTCATTTCCCCTTCTAGGGGCAGCAGCCTCTATCACGGATAAATCTAGATAACCCGATTACACTGACACTGGGGGTCCCGATGCTTCTGGCCTTTTTCCTAAGTCTCTCACTATTCTATTCTTTGCCAGTCTCTGTGTTTTATAGTAAGTTACTGCAATTATTATATTCAGAGAGACTAACAACACAATACCCAATCTGACACCCCAGTCATACGTAAGGAACTCGGAACATTCGTAAGCCAGTCTGAGCAAAGTGTCTGTAATGTTCGTTAGGCAGAAAGGGAGCCAGGCAGGTATCCCTATCACTGGCTTCCATAGGCAAAGTGATTGTACAAGTGTCACACACATCATGATGCCCTGAAGCTGGGACTATAGGAACATACCGATCCTCAGTCCTAAGTACAGGGCTGGTGAAATAAGACACTTCATCACTGCTCAAAACATTGCCCGCATCCTCCACCAAAAATGTCACGGAGTTCTCTCTAGAGCTCACTCCGTGACAGCGGGAACAAACCCAGGGAGAGAAGGAACAAAAGTACCTCCCTTCTCTAACTGCACGGCGCGGCGCGGCCCAGCCACGTGTGCTCCGGGAGAGGGGAAAGGAAGGGAGATTGCAAATGGGTCTAGGAGGGAAAAAAAGAAAAAAAAAAATAAAATAGAATGATCTGAGAATGAACGGCAGTTTAATAAACCCAATAACACTAAACAACAATGAGAGTTTTACTAAGGAGAAAACCAAGTCCCAATTTCACTGGTGGGATGTGGGAGGAGGGAAGTTCCGACCACTCTGTCTTCTCGCAGGGAACCGGGGAAAAACCTTTCCCCTTCCCGACCTCCTCTATGGTGCCCCCTTCCCATTTAAGGCAGCCCACAGAAAAGAAAAAATATACTTGTCCCCTTAACTCCCATTATCCCACATGATGTTCTGATGTGGAATAGCAACACCAACCAAATTACAAAACCATAACAACGTGTACTAACAAGTACTGAGTGGAGGAGAATGATCACTTCCCTCCCTCCGCTGGCTCTGCTCATGCTCATGCAGCCCAAGTGCTGTTGGTGCCCTTACTACTGGGCACATTGCAGTCTCAGCTTGCCGCTCATCAGGATGTTGAGGACCTTTACAGCAAGGTTGCTCCCTTCCAGTCAGTGTCCAGCCCATATCAGCAACAGGGAATACTCATTCCCATGGGCAGAACCTCACATTTGTCCCCAGTGAATTTCATAAAGTTCTTATTAGACCATTCCTCCTGCCTGATTAGATGCCTCAAAATGACAGAGACGTGCTGTCCTAGTAATTCCTCTTTGTTAGTTTTACAAAAACAAAATCATTTATAACCTACTGTAAGAGATACAAATATGCTACTTGTGTTGACTTCTTTGTGGGGTTTGGTTTTTGGTTTGTTGTTTGTTTTTTTTTTTTTGGTCAGTTTTACATCATTCCACACAACAACACTGAGGTAACTTGAAAGTAATGCAATTTTTTATTATTATTATTTTTCAAATTCCATACCTCCAAACAAGACACTGTTGTATTTCCTCTCTGGAGGCATTCCAAGCATGGCTGCAAACCAGTCCACACCACGTTGCAATGACAAATAGAATCCATCCTGCAAAACAGATAGCTGGGAAGTAGAAGCAGGAAGATTGTTTCTCTGCTTTATTTCCAAAGACAGCTTCAGAGCTTAGTGAACTAGTCATGATGTTAAATGATTCCTCACCCTTCCCCTGTCCACCAAAGCCATTACTCCATCATAGAAAGCCAAAGGCATCAGCAGGCATGACTGGCACTTAATGAAGCCAAACCAACTGCATCAGATCACCTCTTAAACTCAGTATTTTTCTCCCCAGAAAACACCAATTCACATACCTACCTCACTCTTCTCTTCCCTGGTGTCCATCTCCTCCTGATGCTCTGCTCACCTGTGAGCTAAGCAGCCACTCCCCCGTGGGCAGCAGAACGCATGTCATAGTGAGCGCATTGTGACACAACCACCCTGCAGAGCAGCATAAGCGCTTCTCCCTGGGCACTGAGAGCACTTGGTGCTGAGCATCAGCACTGCGAGGAGGTGGGAGAGATTGGGAGAGGAGACTGAAGGCAGAGAGTGCTTCCAGCACCCTCCCAGCCCACACTGCGGTCTAGGACCACTGTGAATTCATCTTCGGCTGTGAGGAGACTGAAGGCAGAGAGTGCTTCCAGCACCCTCCCAGCCCACACGGTGGTCAAGGACCAACGCCAGTTCGTCTGCAGCTGTGAGCACTGAGCAGTAGGCAGAATTCCTGAGGCCTTGCCTCCCCTTCTTGCTCTGCCAGCACACGGTCATGTTGGGTCTCAAACAGCGTGCCTTGGGCTAGGCTTGCCTGAGGTCCTCATGCCCACAGGCTGGCAGCCCTACCCATGCCAGCACTCATGGCAGCACATGGGATGCCTGCTGTGCCAAAGCACAGATGGAAAGGAGCCCACATAAGCCGCAGTGCACAATGGTGCTCTAGGGCAGGGTACTGTCCGCAGGAGCACCCAGGCCTCGCCGTGCCCCTCACACCTCTCTGCATTCTCATGTACCAGCAGGTGAAGCGATGTCGGGCGACTACACCTGGGAATCGCTGATGCGAGACAATGCTCACTCTGGTGCTCTGCTTGAGGAGCTGATAGAGGTGTGTAATCCACCTGCACAAACCCCGCAGGGTAGAGATGCCAGGCTTCACAGCCAGGGCTATGCAGGTCTTGCTGCCTTGCTCTGGCCTGGCCTTCCCATTGGGGACAGGCTGAGAATGCCCTTTCCCACTCTGCATCCACATAACTGGTCCCAATTGCCTTGCAGTGTAAGAAGAAGTCTGCAGTGCTGGCAGATGCTGTCAGAGAGCAAGAGAAAATCCGCAAGGTAGGGAGGCCAGGAGGGAGAGAACGGAGAGCAGTGCCGTTACCGGGGGGAGCCCCCTGTGTGCAGGCACAGGGTGGGCTCCTGACTGCACCTTTGCTTTTCCAGGTACTCAAAGAAGAGGTAGAGGTGGAGATGAGGAAATACCAGAGAGCTCAAGAGAACATCAAAAGGCATGCTGCCCCGTAAGTGAGACCTCAGCACAGCCCAGAACTGAGGCAGAGGGGAGCTGGGATCCCAGCAGCCACCAGGCCTCTGTGCCTCCAGTACAAGCTTGGGAAGGCCAGGCCTGTGCATGGCTGGCACCAAGAGGTGCCCGTCCCAGCTCCAGCACAGGCCGGGCAGCTGCCTCGGGTCCCTGTGGCCACCTTGGGGGGGGAGTGAAGAGTTGCCAGTGCCAGCCAGGGCCTCTTCTCACACACCAAACTCCCACTGTCTGTAACAGGAAGCAGAGGACATGCAGGAAGGAGGGGACATGCAGGAAGGAGCACATAAGCTCCGTAATGAACGAAACTGTGGCTGTGAGACTGGTAAGACAGAAAGCCCTGCTGTAGTCCTGGGGAGGGAAGGGTCACCTCAGGCCCACAGGAGGGGATATGGGCCTACTTCTGTTTGTGGGGATGAAGGAGGGGTTTTTAGTGCCCAAACCTTCAGACACCCCAATGTCTTTCCCTGCTTTGCCTTGTCCTCCAGGATGAGCAGACAGCAGCACAGAGGCGCACACTCACTTCGTGGCTGCGGTGAGTTGCCCCGGGGTCCAGAGACAACCGGGCAGATTTGGACTTTTTGGGGATGAAAAGTTTCAGACCTTCTTAGTGTCTTGGGTGGGGACAGCAGGTGGGGTGGGGATTTTTGCAGCCCTACGTCTAAGTATAACAGATAGCTCCCTGTACAGCACAGCTCTGTGGGGGTGTTTGATGGGTCTGGTCAGGAAATGCTTTAACAAACGTGCCCCTGAATCTGACTGAACCTTCTTCTGTTGCGCAGGAGATTTCTGCTGTTCTTGGGCCTTCTGCAGCTTGTGTTCTTCATCCTGGCCCTGCTGAACAGGGACACCCTCCACTGCGTCCTGCCTGCGGAGCTGGCAATTGCCCTTGGCAGCCGTCCACCAAAACCCATCCTATTCTGACCCCAGAATGCACCCCTTTATCATTGTACATTAAGTACATCCTCCTTGTCACCAATAACACCAATAAAATTAACCCCAACCCCTAAAATGTGTCATCTGTGCATGAGGCATTAAACCCCATCGACAAATGTCTGTTGAACCACGGGAAGGAGACAGCAGGATTCTGGAGCTTAGAAACAGGAATCAGAGATTCAGCGAGGGTGGAAAAGACCTCCAAGAGGTCCCACCATCCACCTTCCACAAATACATCCCACTAAACCATGCCCCTGGGTACAACATGCCAATGTTTCTTGAACGCTACCATGGTTGGTGACTCCACCACCTCCTCGGGCAGCCCGTTCCAGCACCCGACTATTTCCTTAGAGAAGAAGCATTTCCTAACAGACACAGACTACACTAGTGGTAAGAATTTATAAACTTGATAACATAAGCCCTACAAATAGGAGAAGGAGGGATAGAATTCTCTGGAAAAGTGCCTTGACCAAGCACAAAGAACAGCGTGTCCCGTCACCTGTAACAGTCACTTCTCATTTGCACGGCTCGTAGTTCAGATGTTGATCTTCAGTAGTGAAGGTGAAAGGTGAAGATCTGGCTAGAAGAAATACTTTGGAGGCAGAGGAAGATCCCAGTGGTTACAGTTAGAGACAGAATAGGAGAAAAGACAAAATTCCTACAGCTGAAGTTGAAGTGGGGCTGGAAAGGGACTGTGAGATAGAGGTGTGGGCTGCAAAAATAATTCTTCCCTGGCAACATCATCTTGTCTGCTAACAAACTCCTGAAGTTGTGAGCAGCTGCACAGCATGGAACAAATAGGACTTTCTGCCCTTCATTCCTAGATCAGTAGTGTCATGGTTTTGTGCTGTCAATATTCTACATCATGACATCATGTGCGGTATGAACTGTTTTGGTGGTATAAGAAAGTGTAACAGAGGGTATGTGGAAGTGTAACAGAGGGTATGTGGAAGTGTAACAAAGGGTATGTGGAAGTGTAACAGAGGGTATGTGGAAGTGTAATAGAGGGTATGCGGAAGTGTGGAAGGTTCATGCTCCAGATCTGTGGAATGGCAGCATCCCGAGTACTCAGCCCTTGGAGGAAACTACATATCCCAGGGGACAACGCGGCCAGAGATGAATCACCAGAGGAGGAGGACACACATATAATCTCGCTCCCAGGCTGGAACGTCCCTCTTTTCGCCCTGTCTTTCGCTTTGGAGCGCTCCATCCCTGCCGTCTCGCTCTATCAGCAACGTTCCAGCCTGTCGCCTAGAGATTGCAGTAGGCCCCCGGTTCTCCGGGACTCTTTTTCTCTCTTTCTTTTTTCTCTGCCTTGTTTGATATAGTAGTTGTAGTTATATTGTATCATATTGTGTCTCGTATTTAGTAAAATAATTTCTTTCCTTAGATTGCTGCCGTTGTTTTTGTTCATTTCTCCCCTTCTAGGGGCAGCAGCCTCTATCACGGATAAATCTAGATAACCCGATTACATTATCTTGGTGGAGAATGCGGGCAATCTGATTCGATTAGATCTGCTGCTTTTTTAGCTTCCAGAACAACTCTCTTTTTGCTCTCTAAAAGCTTTGTTACAGGAGTGTTATTTTTTCATAGCTGCTCACTGAGAGCGTGACCTTGAAATTCCAGACGAACTGTCAACAGTCTGAGCTAGCTGCTCACTCTGAGCATTACTATCTTGCTTTTGTAAAGAAAACAAAGAGATTTCTTGCTCTCTCAGAGCACAGCTAGTTAGCTCTGACTTTCACAGGGCCTGCTAGCTACTATCAGCTATGAACCCACTCTTCATTCCAGTCGCTCTGTTTAGGGGATTGAAAGCAATCATGATCCTCTCAACATATTGTCCATACGTGCTTTCTTTTTGCGGAATTCTGTATCTATATAACCTAATAAGAACCGTGATGGAGACACCTGCCTGGTACTTATATGCAGTGTGGTATAATTTAATTGTCGGCACATACATTCCAGATGGAATAGCTAATTTAACAGACACCACGATGTTCAATCCAGTGTACAGGCTGTACTCTCAGATTGTCGTACGCTTTTCAACAGCCGAGGTAATATTAATTCTTGGTCTCATACTCATGTTCATGTTATCAATATCAGTGAATGTATATGTATTCCTATACATTCGTTCTATGCAGAAGTCTCCTCCAAAACCAGAGAATGCTGACTGGCAGGGAATATGGAAAGGTTTAGGAAAGATCTTAGAAGCGTGGGGACCCGCAGTGTCGTGGGATTTCACTATTGAACACCTGAGGGACCCTGAGAAATTAAGTGAGTACTTGGGTCAGAAATCTAAGGAGGTAAACATTATTTGGGGTTTGGCTTACGCATACCGTGCTCTGTATAATACTATTCTGGAGAGAGAGAGTTTCCGATCTGAGATTCAGACCAACAAAGATAATATCCAGGTCGACTCTAATCAGTCACGGGAGGCATCAGTAGCAATATCAGTTGCCCCTGTGGAAGGCAAGAAATGGAGACGGGTGTCCACGCGTCTAGAACGAAGAGAAGGAGGAGCAGAAGAAGAGGAAGCAGAAGAAGGTACTTCGTCTGGATCGGCACCAAGAAAGGCAAAAAGAAAGACTAAGAGGCGTGAAGAAGAGGCTGATGAGGAGGAAATTGTTTATCGTCGACCTCTAAAGCTGACTGAGATCCAAGGCTCAAGAAAGGAGTTCATACGGCGTCAAAACGAAGGTATCCTTGCCTGGTTGCTTCGCTGCTGGGACAACGGGGCCCACAGCCTGTCACTAGATGGTAATGAGGCACGCCAGCTAGGAAACATTTCCGGAGACACAGCTATCGACAGAGAGATTAGCAGATGTTCAGATGAAGATGCCACCCTCTGGGAGCGACTCTTAGCAGCTGTGAAAGTAAGGCACCCCTACAAGGCAGCTTTGAAGCTTAACGTTATTAAATGGGATACAATCCAAAGTGGTATCCAGTATCTGAGGGAAATGGCCATGGTGGAACTGTTGTACAACCCTGCGAATTTAAACGAACGTGATCCTGAGAATGTGAAGACCGATCCTGACATATGGCAGAAACTTACAAGTACAGCACCAGAGAAATACGCGTCATCACTGGCAACAACGTGTAAAGAATATGTGGACCACAACAGAAGGCCCGAAGTTAGTGAACTGATTAGGACACTTCAATACTTCGAACATCAGTTGTCCCCACTGTACACCGCCACTATTTCTGCCATCTCACAAGTAAAAGACCGGCTGGATGAGATGCACGAGAAACTATTTCCATTGACCAATCGTGACAAACCCATACAGGTATCAGCAGTGTCCAATGAAGATCAGAACGATCAAGGAAGTCTATTAAAGGAACTGATCAAACTAATTAAAGGTGATGAACACTACTCCTCACCTGTAAGATCAGAAGTCTCGGCAATTAGACGCACACGCTTCCCAGCTCGAGCAAGGAATAACAGTACAATTCCACCACGTGTTTCCATGTGGCGCTACCTACGTGACTGTGGAGAGGACATGAGGAAGTGGCATAACCAGCCTACTTCTGTACTGCGAGCACGGGTGAGAGAACTACAGAATAGACCAACCACCAGTAGAGCTGCTCCGGTTATCACAGGTAACCAATAGAGGGGCCCTACCCTCAGTCAGGGGAGGGACAGGGATAATAGAATTTATTGGACTGTGTGGATTCGATGGCCTGACACATCGGAACCACAGGAATATAAGGCACTGGTGGATACTGGCGCACAGTGCACTCTAATGCCCTCCAGTCATGAAGGGACAGAACCAATCCATATTTCTGGAGTGACTGGGGGCTCTCAAGAGTTGACTGTGTTAGAAGCCGAAATAAGTCTCACTGGTAAAGACTGGCAGAAACATCCTATTGTGACTGGTCCAGGGGCTCCATGTATACTGGGTATTGATTACCTCAAAAGGGGGCATTTCAAGGATCCTAAGGGCTATCGATGGGCCTTTGGAATAGCTGCTGTAGATACAGACAATATTAAGCAGCTGTCTGTTTTGCCTGGCCTGTCAGAGGACCCGTCTGTTGTGGGGCTGCTACGAGTGAAAGAACAGCAAGTACCAATTGCTATAAAGACAGTACATAGACGGCAGTACCGCACTAACAGGGATTCCTTGCTCCCCATTCACGATTTGATTCGTCAGCTGGAGAATCAGGGAGTGATCAGTAGAACTCATTCCCCTTTTAACAGCCCCATATGGCCAGTGCGTAAAGCCAGTGGAGAATGGAGGCTAACTGTAGACTACCGTGGCCTGAATGAGGTAACACCTCCACTGAGTGCTGCTGTGCCAGACATGTTGGAACTCCAATACGAGCTGGAGTCAAAAGCAGCCAAATGGTATGCCACCATTGACATTGCTAATGCCTTCTTCTCCATTCCTTTGGCTGCAGAATGTAGGCCACAGTTTGCCTTCACCTGGAGGGGTATTCAGTATACTTGGAACCGTTTGCCCCAGGGGTGGAAACACAGTCCAACCATTTGCCATGGACTGGTCCAAACTGTGCTGGAACAAGGTGGTGCTCCTGAACACCTGCAGTATATTGATGACATTATTGTGTGGGGCAATACAGCAGAGGAAGTTTTTACAAAAGGAAAGCAAATAATTCACATTCTTCTACAAGCCGGCTTTGCTATTAAGCGAAGCAAAGTAAAAGGGCCTGCCCAGGAAATTCAGTTCCTAGGTATCAAGTGGCAGGATGGACGTCGTCACATCCCAGCAGATGTGATCGACAAAATCACTGCCATGTCTCCACCAACTAACAAGAAAGAGACACAGTCTTTCCTGGGTGTGGTGGGCTTTTGGAGGATGCACGTTCCAAACTACAGCCTCATTGTAAGCCCCCTTTATCACGTAACGCGGAAAAAGAACAATTTCACATGGGGCCCTGAGCAGCAGCAGGCTTTTGAGCAGATAAAACAAGAGATAGCCCGTGCCGTGGCCTTGGGGCCAGTACGGACGGGACAGGATGTAAAGAACATCCTCTACACTGCTGCTGGAGAGAAAGGTCCCACTTGGAGTTTGTGGCAAAGAGCCTCAGGAGAGACCCGAGGCCGACCCCTGGGATTTTGGAGTCGAGCATATAAGGGGTCTGAAGAGTGCTACACTCCAACTGAGAAGGAGATCTTAGCCGCATATGAGGGGGTTCGGGCTGCTTCCGAAGTAGTTGGAACTGAAACACAACTCCTCCTGGCACCTCGACTGCCAGTGCTGAACTGGATGTTCAAAGGGGAGGTTCCTTCCACCCATCATGCTACCGATGTCACCTGGAGCAAGTGGATTACCTTGATTACACATCGAGCAAGAATGGGGAACCTCAATCGTCCAGGAATTTTAGAGGTGATCATGGACTGGCCTGAAGGTAAAAGGTTTGGAACATCACCAGCAGAAGAGGTGTCACGCGCCAAAGAGGCCCCACCATACAATGAACTTCCGGAAAACGAAAAGAATTTTGCCCTGTTCACTGATGGATCGTGCCGCCTTGTTGGGAAACATCGCAGATGGAAGGCTGCTGTGTGGAGCCCTACACGACAAGTTGCAGAGGCCACAGAAGGAAGAGGAGAATCGAGCCAATTCGCAGAGGTAAAGGCTGTCCAGCTGGCCCTAGACATTGCTGAGCGGGAGAGATGGCCAGTGCTTTACCTCTATACTGACTCATGGATGGTGGCCAATGCCTTATGGGGATGGCTGCAGCAATGGGAACGAAACAACTGGCAGCGGAAGGGTAAACCTGTTTGGGCCGCTGAACTATGGAAGGACATCGCTGCCCGAACAAAGAATATGGCCCTAAAGGTGCGTCATGTAGATGCCCACGTGCCCAAGAGTCGAGCAACAGAGGAACAACAAAATAACCACCAAGTAGATCAAGCAGCCAGAATTGAGGTGGCTCAAATTGACTTGGACTGGCAGAATAAGGGCGAACTATTTCTAGCTCGATGGGCCCATGAGACCTCGGGCCATCAAGGAAGAGACGCAACATATAAGTGGGCCAGAGACCGAGGGGTGGACTTAACTATGGACACTATTGCGCAAATTATTCATGATTGTGAAACGTGTGCTATAATCAAACAAGCCAAGAGGATGAAACCTCTCTGGGAGGAAGGGCGATGGCAGAAGTATAAATATGGGGAGGCGTGGCAGGTTGATTATATCACCTTGCCACGATCTCGCAGTGGTAAATGCTATGTGCTTACCATGGTAGAGGCAACCACTGGGTGGCTTGAAACATATCCAGTACCCCATGCCACCGCTCGAAACACCATATTGGGTCTTGAGAAACAAGTCCTGTGGCGGCATGGCACCCCAGAAAGAATTGAATCTGATAATGGGACACATTTCAAAAATTCACTTATAAATACTTGGGCTAAAGAGCACGGCATTGAATGGATTTATCATATTCCCTACCACGCACCAGCCTCTGGTAAAATTGAACGATATAATGGGTTATTAAAAACGATGTTGAAAGCAATGGGTGGTGGAACATTTAAGCACTGGGAGAAGCACCTGGCAGAAGCCACTTGGTTGGTCAATACTAGAGGATCTGTCAATCGCGATGGTCCTAGCCGATCTAGTCCCCTACACACCATAGAAGGAGATAAAGTCCCTGTTGTGCATGTGAAGAGTATGTTGGGAAAAGCTGTTTGGGTCCTTCCAGCCTCTGGAAATGGCAAACCTGTCCGTGGAACTGTTTTTGCCCAGGGACCTGGGTGCACCTGGTGGGTGATGCAGAAGGATGGGGATGTTCAGTGTGTACCACAGGGCAAATTGATGCTGGGGGAGTGCAGTCAGTAATTCCATGTATCTGTGTAACCATGATGTAATAATGTAGAATAAGGGGTGGAATGTCATGGTTTTGTGCTGTCAATATTCTACATCATGACATCATGTGCGGTATGAACTGTTTTGGTGGTATAAGAAAGTGTAACAGAGGGTATGTGGAAGTGTAACAGAGGGTATGTGGAAGTGTAACAAAGGGTATGTGGAAGTGTAACAGAGGGTATGTGGAAGTGTAATAGAGGGTATGCGGAAGTGTGGAAGGTTCATGCTCCAGATCTGTGGAATGGCAGCATCCCGAGTACTCAGCCCTTGGAGGAAACTACATATCCCAGGGGACAACGCGGCCAGAGATGAATCACCAGAGGAGGAGGACACACATATAATCTCGCTCCCAGGCTGGAACGTCCCTCTTTTCGCCCTGTCTTTCGCTTTGGAGCGCTCCATCCCTGCCGTCTCGCTCTATCAGCAACGTTCCAGCCTGTCGCCTAGAGATTGCAGTAGGCCCCCGGTTCTCCGGGACTCTTTTTCTCTCTTTCTTTTTTCTCTGCCTTGTTTGATATAGTAGTTGTAGTTATATTGTATCATATTGTGTCTCGTATTTAGTAAAATAATTTCTTTCCTTAGATTGCTGCCGTTGTTTTTGTTCATTTCTCCCCTTCTAGGGGCAGCAGCCTCTATCACGGATAAATCTAGATAACCCGATTACAAGTAGTCATCTCCCTTCTACAAACAGATGCTGAAAATAGTGAATGTGATGCTAGGGGTGGGAGAAAGTAGAATCTCCTGAGAGGTGACCCCACAACATCTATGAGCAGCCTGTACCAGCGCTCACCACCCACAAAGCACAAAAGTACTTCCTGATGTATAGATGAAACCTCCTGTGTTCCTGTTTGTGCCCACTGCCTCTTGTCCTGGCACTGGGAACCACTGAACAAAGCTCACTCTATCCTCTTTGCACTCTCCCTTCAGGTATGAGTATTTATAGGCACTGATGAAATCCCTCTGAGCTTCTCCAGGCTGAGCAGTCCCCATCTCTCAGTAGAATAGCTAAGTATACCATTAGCTTTCTTGGCAGCAAGGGCACATGGCTGTTCCATGCTCAACTCGGCATCTACCAGAACTGCTTTCCAGATGGGTGTCCCCAGCATGTCCTGGTGCCTGGGGCTGTTTCTCCCCAGATGCAGGGCTCGGCACTTCTTGCTGAATCATAGAATCACACAGAAGGACCCAGGTTGGAAGGGACCCCAAGGATCACGCAGCTCCAACCCCCCTGCCTGGCAGGGCCACTAAACATACACCTTTACTAGATCAGGTTACCCAGGGCCCCATCCAACCTGGCCTTGAACACCTCCAAGGATGGGGCATCCACAACCTCTCTGGGCAGCCTGTTCCAGGGCCTAACCACTCTCCTAGGAAAGAACTTCCCCCAAACATCCAACCTAAATCTTCCCTCCTTCAACTTGGATCCATTTCCCCTAGTCCTGAACTTCAGGAAGTTCTCATCAGCCCAGATCCTGTACCTATCTAGTCCACCCAATCTGGTCCTTAGGTACCACTGGTGAATGAATTATGAAAACCTCTGAGGGACTTATTGCTGACACCACTGCTGTCAGCAACCAGATGATAAGGGATGGATTTTGCATATAATAATATATGATTTGATTACAGAGCACATAACACATTTAGTCATTAGTGTCTGGCTCATTGTTTTGATAAAGGAGCCTGAGGGAAACTAAGTTATCAGGTAGATACAAATGCATCTTATACTGCGGCCAGATCTTCTATATCCCAGTTTTCAGAACTAAACAGAGCTCAAAGGCAATACACATTATGACACATGAAAGCATTCATCTTTCAGATGAGATGAAGGTCACTGCAACAAACAATCAAATGAATAGGAAGAGCCAGGGCCAGTATAAAGTAATTACAAAGAACAGCCCTCAGGAAACAACTGAATTTTCCCTCAGCACAAATCTCTCATTTCAGTAAAATAGCAAGAAAAGAGGGATCTTATGTAAGTTCACACACACACTCACACACACACACAAAACCAAACCCAAAAAACAAAACAAAACAAAAATAAACGCAAAAAAAGCCCTATCACTCCACAAACAGTGCAGAATGTTGTTCTGCCTACAGCTATTTGCTATCTGCCCTGAGACAACAGGATTTTCTTCTAGCCTTCCTAAATATCTCATGCCTAACATTTTCAGCAGTCTGCCTTCCTCTATTGCTTACCTCATTCTGGCTGTAATAATCAAGGATGGAAGGAAACAATGGCAAAATGAGAGCAAATCCCAACAAGTCAATGAGGAGTGCCAGGAAGACGATTGTAATAACACGACTGCAGTTCTGCTCTTGCTTGTCATTGGTGGAGGTGCTGCTGGCTTCTCTCTCTCTCAGAGCCATGTTCCCAAGTCCTCTGATCCTAAAAAATTACATTTATATCCAGTTAACAGGAAGTATTTTGCAGGCCTTTCATAACAGTGTTTTACTGGTTCTTTTTTGCTTTTTATGGATCTCATAATAATAAATACAAGTTACGGCTATATTAAACTACCTGGTTTTTAAGGGGAACAGGATGACTTCATCTCTCTAGACTTGGCTCTTAGCTCAGTACCAAATTTACCCTCATGAAAACTGAGCAACGAGGACAATAAGATTATAAGCTCTTTTCAAGGAACACCCCAAATATAGTATAGAACTAAGGAGCATTTAAAGTTTGCTAACAAGCAAGTAAGCTTTACCAAACGTTTTAAATTCAGCATTACTGTGAAACAGACAGGGTGGTCTTATTTTGATTATCTGCATTCAAGTGACTAATAGACTTTTTATGCCTTCAGTGTATACTGTAAATGACTTCAGTAATATCACTTAAAAGAAAAAAAAAAGAAGAAAAAAAGAAGGTACACTTCCAAACTATTGCAGGAATGCTGCCCTCAGGACAGATCCTGCACAGCTGGGCAGCTGTGGATGCTTCAGAAACAAGACAACCAGTTTCTGAAACTTTCTCTTCTTCTTTTCTGTCTGACGTCCACCGACAGGACATGAATTGGGGCATCAAATGACTGAGGCAGCATTTCAGTCCGTCAGAATTATCAGGACTCTCAGAAGGAACTTTTTCTTGGAAAACATTCTGAAATAGTGTTAAAGGCCTAAAGAAGGACGCAGACATTCAGTATTTAACGAATAAAAAAGTCAGTTTGTATTCTGAAAAACTTCCACTTCAACATATATCAAACACAGGGAACAATACAAAAGAACATGAAACTGAATTTCAGGTTTGTAAAACATTACAATGCATCTCAGTGATAAAACACTGCAAAAATCCCTGAGTACTTGTTACATTAAAAGAGGAAAAAAGGAAACAATTTTATTCAGCCAAAAGCCCTTCAATACCAAAACCCCATTGGTTTTAATAAATCAGGACTGAAAACACTGGGCACATTTTTATACAAATCCTATTCTAGACAAGACGTACCATATTCTATATACAAGTCAATGTGTATATAACATCCTGCTATACTAACTGAAGATCTAACACTTTGTTATGCTCAGTTATAAATATTTTCATGACATTTCCTTACTTGTGGATTCAATTTACCAGCACTGAAGTGTTGTTAAAGTTCAAACAGCGTGATGTAACCATGGAAGGGGGCCACATGCAATCTGTGTAAGTTGTTGGCACAATACATTTAAATCTGCTAGTGAACAGAGCAGTTTGGTTGTGTTCAGGATCACAGAATCACAGAATATCCTGAGTTGGAAGGGACCCACAAAGATCATTGAGTGCACTGCCCGGCTCCACACAGGACCTCCCAAACTCAAACACTATGTTTGAGAGCAGCGTCCAAACACTTCTTGAGCTCCAGCAGCTCAGTGCTGTCCCCACTGCCCTGTGCAGCCCGTTCCATGCCCACCGCCCTCTGGTGCAGACCCTTTCCCTGACCCCCAGCTGCTCCTCCCCTGGCACAGCTCCATGCCGTTCCCTCAGGCCCTGTTGATACTACAGAGAGCAGAGCTCAGCGCTGCCCTCCACTCCCTGTGAGGAGCTGCAGCCGTTTGGACGCTCTCTACCAGTTCTATGTCCTTTTTGTACCGTGGTATGCCAAACTGCACACAGTAGATTCCCAAATATCTACCAGCAGGGTTGTTCTCCTGACTCTCATCCCAGCCCGGTTGGTGTGTATAGCCATGACTGCTCGGGTTCAGAATTTGGCACTTAAAACTTCATGCAGTATCCTTTTGTTTGAAGTGAAATGTCATCAACACTACAAATATTTAGCAGCATTTATTTACCCAAATGACTTAAGAGTCTCTGGAACCCAAAGCAGCCATTTGTTTAGACAAAATCCTTGGCTCTGGGTCTGCCCTGCCAAGAGATGAGTTCATTAAGGCAATGTCTATCTTGTTTTTCCTAACAGTTTGTGTATCCATTCACAGAATTGTATCACCAAGCTGAACTTTACTGCACTGTTCCTTACATAGGGCAACATCCTTTACACGTAAATCACTGCCATTTCAGCTCGTGTGCAGCTTGAACTTGCTGATGCCTGAACTGACCTTTCAGGTAGCGGAGTCTGGGCTACGTGGCTGCAGTTTCCCTTACGCAACCTCCCAAAGCACTCCATCTTTCTGCCTTTGTGTTCCATTGCTTTTGTTGTTCCAAACTCTCCATATTTTTTTTGGTTTTTTTTGCTGGGCAGGAAACCACAAAACATTTTATTAGGCCCCGGCATCCCGTCAACAAAAACAAAGCACTTCACCTCGACCGTAACATTTGATCTTTGTGAGTCATGGTTTGATGCAGGAAGATCTGCTCCCTTGGATGTTCCATGTTCCTGATATCCCTCAGCTCTACCACTCCATCCTGGCCCACCTTCACCTGGAGGCCTGGCCTCGCCAGCTGATACTCTCTTACCAACCCTCTTGAAATCACCCAGCTCTGCCTTAACCCACCCAAGCCTCCGGGAGGCTCCTCTGAGTCCTTAACAAAGTCCTGGCTCAGGTTAAGCGCTGAATTTTTTAACCAGAGAAAAAAATATATATATATAAATGAAAGAATTCCCAGAGCAGCACAAAAGCAGAGGCAACCCGAGCGGGGGAAGGGGCGGCCCATCGGCGATGCGTCGTTCTTAGCTATGAGCCGCAGTCCCGGCCGCCGCCCGGGCAGAGCCGCAGGAACCCGCAGTGCCGCCGATGCGAGGCCGCGCCCGGCCCGGGCCGCCCTCCCTTTCTCTCTCCCTCCCACCCTCCGGCAGAGCCAGCCCCGCTCCCGGCCACCTACCGCTCCTCCGCCCGCCGAGAGCCGTCCCCAGGGATGCTGCGGGCGGCGGCTCCTCCCAGGCTCTCCTCGGCGCCCGGCGGCCTTCCTCTTCCGGCCGGGGATGCAGCCGGGCGCCCTGAGGAGGGAGCCGCCTCCCGCCGCGCCGAGGGGAGCCCGCCTGGCCGCGCTGCCTCCTTGAGGGAGCGACCGCCGCCCCTCAGCGCGCAACGCCGCAGCGCTCGAACCGAGCGCCGACCTGCTGAGGAGCGCCGCTTCATCGGGCTTTCAGTCACAAAACGTGCATCTTCATCATCTTAACTACAACTACACAGTGAGGTAAAGCAATACGTTTTGCTAAACACCTTCTTGTTCCCTTCGAGGAAACACATTCCTGCTGGTGATGCGGGTTTATACTTACCAACGTTGGATGGGGACCTCACAGCTGAGGATGCGTTGCAGATTCCACAGTAGATAAGACTATCCAAATCTAACCTAAATGCGCCATCAGGATTCATGAGCAAGGTCAAACAGGGAGCTGCTGTTCTCTTGTTTATGTGAACATTTACATGTCACATTCAGTGGGAAGAAAGGAGTTTTGTGCGCATAACATTCAGGATAGCACCTCACAGTATGACACCATGAATATTAGTACTGTGCCAAATACACTTCTCTCTCTTGTAGAGGAATAAGCAGCTGCAAGAGGTACCAAAAACTGCTGCCCCAGGATCAAAGTGCAGCTGTCAGACTCGCTGTGACTTTAATACCCAGCTGTGTAAATCCTCTTGAAGCTCCTTGCTGTTGGAAAATAAAGTCGGATGAACTGTAATACTTCCTGGACAGTTTAATTGTGCAAAGGACAAAAACGGATGATGGAAAATGCTGATTTATAGCATGAAATAAGAAGTTAGGTTCCCTCCTCGTTGCTTCACTCTTAAGTTCTTGTCTTGAACCAAGAAGTATTTGTTGTTGTTCTGTTTTTTAAGATAATGGTAATCTATCTTTTATTATTTTGGGCAAAGGAAGGGAAAAAAATCTCCATGCTATGCCAAATGGAAATAAACCAGGAGGCACGCTGATCTGCTGAGGTCTCTGAAGTTTCTGGAGATAGCCTTTCCAAAATCAGTAAAGCTAACTGAAAATACACATTGTTTGCAAAAGCATGAGTAGATTTCAAAGACAGATACCTCATTTGTACGTGACAGGAGTACCTCCCCACTGGTACTCAGTACCCAGCCTGTTTTAATACTGGTATTGCTTCTGTAAACTTGATATTCAGGCAGGAATTACTTTGTTACAGTTGCAATGAGATTCAGAAGAAGCAACTTACTTTAAAGAAAGAATACTCTTTTAAGAAACATCCATAGGTAAACCTTTAAGCCTTACCTCACAAAGATGGTTTAGCCATGAGTTTAAATGCGAAGCCAAAGAGTTCAACTCATTCCCTCCTAGTTTTAGTCTTGCTTTCAAGTTTCATTTGAAAAAGCAGCACAAGCAAAACTTTCTAAGACAACCTGAAACAACGAGAACTGTGAAACCAGATTTACTTTCTTCACAAACAGTAGGTTGTTACCATTCCTGAGTTACCCACCAGCCAAAATAACGCTGTTTGGTGTTTTTCTTTTTTGGTGGGGTTATTGGTTTGATTGTCGTAAAGAATCTTGGCTAATTATTTCATTTGTCCCAAGATTTTCTTTCTAGTTTGTCCTTTGCATTGATCCTCAGATGTTACTGTGATAGAGGATTCAACTTTTGTAATGCCTTCCTTCAAAACTTGTAATTTTCTTCATACAGAAAACCCCTGTTCGTAGATTTATCAACAGATTACAATGAGCGTCTGAGTTGTGACCTAGTTTAGACGTGCACTTTCAAACGACTGTGGTGTTCTCTGTTTCAGTTCAATGTTTCCTCACAAAGAGCATTTTAAAAAATACAAGTATTTAGTGGCTCTACTTGAAAAGCAGATGTTTTCCACGGTTGTGTTAGGCAGTTCTCAGTAACTGCGCATACATGATAAAATAAATGGAAGAGAATTAAAGAGGTCACTGTCAACTTAAATCAGATGGTTACAAATAAGCAGAGGAATTGTAGCTAACTGTAGATAATCAAGAATTTGAGAGCTCAGTTTGATCCAAAAATTACTGAGGAGATGAACAGATGCACAACTTTAACAAGGGACTTTTAAAAAGTGCTTGAAAAGCAATTCCATTACTTTGCCAAAACCACAAATTAGAATGACCCAACGCCACAGAATAATTACAATATTACTGTTAAAGTTTCAAGAATATTACTGCTGTGAGAGCTGCTTGCAGTTATTCCTATTAAGGAGATATCAAAGGATTTTCTGTTGTATCTGTGCAGTTTACGATAGAAATAAACACGATAAACACTGACAATTCTGATTACTCGTCCAAATACTGTCATTAAAATAAAAAGAAATACACCACATGCATACACAAGTGTTATTTTTATTTTACTTATTCGCTTTTTTTCAGACAGATCTGACAATGTTATTTGTCTCAAAAGGAATGCATCCAAAGGATGCAGTTAAAATCTGTGCAAAAGCCATACAATCACAGTACTTTATACAGCGGTAAAACCAAATGTTCTGGCTGTAAACAGTCCCAATTAGTTCTTCCTCTTTTTCCTTTTCATAGCTTTCCATTCACCCTCCTGTGTCGCAAGGCTACCAAGAAGCTCTTTCACTTTTCTCTTTCTGGCTGCATCTCTGTAAAGGAAGCAATCAATAAGTTAAATATTTCAGAAAGATTATACTAGGGAAAGTAAATAAGTACATTTAGACCATACATTTATCTATACGAAGCCCCACAAATCTTAGACCACCAAACACTTCAACTAAGAACTTTCTGCACATTCTTATCCAGAGAAATGAAACTCCAAAGTTGAAATATAAAGTGATCTCTACTGAAAACGTTTGTTTTCCCCAAACTGTCATTTGTTATTTCAAGTTTAATATTGCTTATCATTACTGTCAGTCTCCCCAAAGAAACAAACACACAGAATAATAACTCTTAAACTACTGCTGAAGCAAAGGCTACGTTACCTCTCCATGATTTCTGACAGTTGCATTCTAGCCAGAAACTGGTTGTCCTTCCGGATCTCACGAACAGCTCCTTTAAATTCACGTTTATGTTTGTGAATTAACCGCTTTCTTTCTTGCTCCTTTTTGCTGCCTCCCTGCTTTCTTCCAAACTCTAAACTGAAATGAAAAGACGCGTGTGAACACAGAACACTATGTGGTCAACTAGCAAAACAAAGAGCTGAACATACCAGACCAAGTGTCACCAGTCAACATATCACCATCATGCAGACTGTAAACAGATAAGATTCTCCAGAAAACAGATACTCTCCAACACCCCACAGTAGCCTGAATTTTGTTAAACAGATTGAAAAAGCTGGGGCAGAAAAATAAAAGGTACCTGGAAAAGAGGGAATCTCCCAATATATTTTACATTTTTGCAAACATTCTCTACAGATGAACTCTAAATAAAGAAGGGCCCAATCAGTTACAAGGCAATAAGTGTACATGGCAGAGGAAAAGCTGTCTCCTTAAATTATTAGAGTAAGACAAGTTTCTGCCCTTGTAGACAATAAACAGGCTTAGATGAGTCAGCAGTCAATATAAGTCAGACTTCCTGAATCAGAACACAGTTCTACCATCTACAAAAGGAACCAGTGCTATTTAAATTTAATTTCAGAAGAGAATATAAGAATGCACACGATCATTTTATGCTTTATAAAAAGACAGAAAGGAAGCTCCAAGTTTTTTGTGATTGCTATTGTTGAAAGGCAGAGAACTGCTTGGGTGGGAGGAAAAAGGAATGGTGAAGTCTGGTATATTTATAAGAATGCTTAATGTGATGCATTATCTGCTCTGATCCATGAGACAGAGTATAGGAGCAGTCTGCCTGGTCTTCTACATCAGTGAAAAACCCCACATCATTTTACCATTCATCTTTACTTTTGTATATTTCAGTATGAGTCTCAAGAACAGAAGTTTATAAAAAAATCAAGTGCTTTGCAGAGTGCACAGTAATGTACTGTGCAGTAAACAGCCTCCTTTCAACTTGAAATGTAACTGATTAGACAGGCAGGAGTTGGTTCCCAGTGCTGTTTATTCCTTCAAAAAGTAACCTCTGCTCTGTTTCTTAGAATCCCTCCTTCCCTTTACTTCCTCTTTTTCTTCTGCATTAAGCTTGCTTTACTTACACTTTCACAATCTTAGGCGTATACTGTTTCAACGGCACTGGCTTCTTTTTCTCACATATCAGCGGAGTATAGTGCTTTGCTTTGTTCTCCAGCTCTTTCAGAGCACTGTGATACCATTCCTGAAAGCGCAAATCAAATTATAACTTCAAAAGCGTACCAGAGACACCATAATTCACAAACTATTGTAAATTAAATCAACAGCAATCTTCTCCCCATATGATGTTCTTCTGAGAAAAACCATTGCTATTCATTACGATACTGACAACATTGAAATGTGGGACGTTTTCTAGGCTGGACAATTTTTTAAGCTCTTCAGGAATTCCACTAAGATGGAAACACGGGCAATCAGGAGGGTCTACAGAGAATTTCACCTAACAGATGTATAAAGATTAAAGCTAGAGCAATTTGAAAGCCAGCCTTTCAGAGCCATTTTAAGTTGAAATGCTAATTTGGCTTACTTTGATGGCAAAAACCAGGTCATTTTGCACTTAAAATCACTTATGGCAGATACCCGACCCTTGAAAACATCTCACAGATTATTCTACTTTTCTTTCTTTTTTTCTTAAAGAACAGATGAAGATCACAGAATTTATTAATGAGCCGATCCTATCAGTTATTTCACACTGGAAGAACACATACCTGCATTTGTTCGGGGTATTCACTCACTGGCACACGCTGTGTAAGGATTGCTCTTATCGGATGCATTATTTCATGGAATGATGGTAAAAACTCATATAGAACTGCACATCTTTTAATAAGATCAAAACACAAGGCCAGACACGACAACCTGTTAATGTAGAAAATAATGTAACAGTTTCACTTGCAAACACTGTACTGCATTGTCAAATAAAATGTATTAAACTAATTAAATTTGGGTGAATTAGTAGTGTCTATTATTAAGACTGCCTGACACAATCAGTTACAAGTCTGTCCCTGGTTGTTAATTCAGACTACAATTTCATTCTCTTTATGCACGCAAATACCGAAGAAAGCCATTAGCAACAACTGTTTATGTTAGTGCACAAAGGACAAAACAGTATCATGTCTTTGCTGCTTGAATAACAGGTTTTTATGTTGGTTCTTCAGAACAGAATTATGTGTTTTTGTTTTGTTTTTAAAAAAAACCTTCATCACAAAACACTCATCCCTGAGATGCCATGGTATGACACAGAGACAAGGTGAAAAACACAGTCCAACATGTTTAATGTTTGTGTTCTTTCCTAACCGTAGTGTTTGATTACTTTTGTGACTCTTCTAGCCCTTGTAGGTAAATAAAGTATTTACTTCTGAAAAGCAGGACAGTTCAAAGTACTGAGAACACCCTCTGTATCTGCATCATCCCATCAGTGCACAGCTGTACTGAAAAGCAATGGAGGGGCTGAGTGCTCCAACAAGTGCTCCACGTAACATTCTGACAGAAGATTCATAATTTCATATGTTACAGAATACTAAGATATAAAACCAAAGCAGAGCAGCTCACTGCTCTTATTCTCACATACCTGATATGATTGATTTCTGTTTTGCTCAATTCCTTTAATCTAGTCACCACGCTCAATGGCAGGTTTTGCTTCTGCCAACTTTCCAGATCCTCCTTATCACACACCAAAAGCAGTTCTAAGTTTTTCCCCACTGGTGTGAATGGATGGACTACAGTATAGCCTAAGAAACAAGAACAGTGATCAACAAGTCAGTTCTCAGTATTACTTCTTTAGAAGTTTTTAATCACATAGGCTTAAAAAAAAAAAAAAAAGGAATAAAAAACTCCCAACATTATCAGTATTAGAGTTCTCTGAAATAATGGACTATAGGCACAATCATAATTATGCATGATGAGAGAGTAGGTATCTGCCCTGTGGAGAACAAGATGCACACTTAAAAGTGCAAGTAAGGATGAAGTAATGGAGAAAAGGGCAAGGAACAGGACTTTCCCTTGAGTTGTGAGTAGAAGGCTTATTGACCAGCAAGTCGGCCAGCAGCACAGTGAGCATGGATAGGGGAAGCTCAGTTATTGTACATCACTGAACCTCTCCAGCAGGGGACCTCAGATGCATACTGTAAAGTCCTCTCCCACTACACCTACATAGTTTTAAAACAAGAAGAGGAAACACAGAATGTGTACGAAAAGACTTGAGAATTACTCTGCTAAATTTCACAGCTAAGGTAGAAAATAATTTGCAGTCCCTACACTGGACCTTTCTTTTTCCCCTCTTTATTCTCCAAGTTCTGTAAAGCTACAATGGAACTCATTACAAAACTGTTCATTATTTCCTTTACTCGTGTGAGGATAGCAGCTCTAAATGAGTTCCATTAGTTGAGGCTATCAACAATGGCAATTCCTTCCTACTTTCTTTCCCTCCAGCTTTTCCACCAAGGGAAAAAAAAAAAAAGCCTAAACCAGATCAGAAAGTGTATTTCAGTCTTTTATGAAGTTGTATTTTGTATCATTTTACATGAAAAATTAATGGATTAAGCTCATAAAACAAAAACTATTTGCTGATGTTACTCATTGTCAAAATGGAACCTCAAGAAATTTTCTGGTGTGACAATATATAAATATCCCAGAGAACTGGATGTCAGCCTGCTTTAAGATATTCTCTGCTGACAGCAACACCATCACGTTTATAAGCAACAGTTGCCCTAAGGACAGTTAAAAACACAGTGGGATATCTGGTAACTTCAGAACATCAACACCGACTGTCTGTGCCTTTAGTTTATCCCTTATTGAGCTCTTCTTCCCTGTTAGCAGAAAACAACACCAGGAAAATTTAACTAATGCAAATACATCAGCAGAAATACAAAGGAAATTAAAAAATGGTTAAAACTTAAATCATCAATTGCCACTACAGATTTTAAAACAGCTTACCTGATTTTGCAAAAAAAAACCAAAAACCCACCATATTTGAACAGTATCTAAAACCTATGTAGATGATAAGTTCCTACAAGAATACACAAAGGAGAAAATAGTTCAAGTGCAGCGTAACCCACCCACTCTGTAGCCTCTTCTCACCTCATTCTAAGAATTCAGTGCTTTAGCCCTGATGCAACCCAGCTGTGTAACCTTGGCTCACACCTCAGAGAAAACTGCTAGGCTGTGAGAAGGAGTCTAGAGGTTACAGCCACACAAGCTAATAAAGGTGAAAATACAATACTAAGCTTGTTGAGAAAGGGATCATTGGTAGCTCAAGAACTCAAAAGAAGAAAAGAATGTCAGCACAGGAAGGCATGAAAATCTTGAACTGCAAGACAACTACTCAGTAACGCTGAAGACATACTGAAATACTGAAACAACACAAGATGAACCTTCCTTGCCTGGCTGATGTAATCCCAGAGAACAAAGACTTCAGGTATGTCGTCAACAGTGATGAACACAGTAATCATTACCCTGTTAAGTTCATTAAATCCCAGATGTTTTCTTTGAGTATTTGCCAATAAATAACTGGAATTTTTCATTTGAGAATACCCTTCCTGCAGTCTCCTCATGCTCAAAGACACTCTGAGTGACCCAGACAGACACTAGCACATGAATTAGCAGTGTGCTCTACAAAGCTCCTCTAGGTGAATTTTTGCCACTAAACACTTCAACAAGAAGCTTCAACAAGAAAAATTTTAAAGCTAGAAATGAGTCCACGCAGAAAAAAATAGTCACAAAAAGACAAAGACTGGGAGACTGGCGATTGAAAATCACTAGCAGATGGATCCCATTGAAAAGGCAATTTTATTATTCTTGTTGTCTGCACAAGCTGTTAAGTTCATACAGTTATGTTACCAGCACAGACTAATCCACTTGTGGGGATAGCTGCCTTCTGTTAAACCACAACAAACCCTTGTCGCATAAACAAAAAGGAAAAATAACAATTTTGTGATGTATTTCTCTTGGTGAAACAGCTATTAGCTGACGTGGAAGGGAAGTTATGCCTGCAGCATCACCTGCTTCCTTACTGTGAAGAACAGGGTACTCATCATAGTTCTATAGCAACTGTGAATTTTAGACTGCAGTCCTACAACGTGGTCTATTTAGAACAATACTGCAAAAGTACTGCACACTGTGAGCAGTGTTACTTTATTTCCTTTAATAATGTTGTTTCATTCCTTCTTGCCAACATTAGAGGATCAAAGCTGTGGCAAGCTAGCCTAGCAGATGGCTTTGCTCTTTTGTTCGAAACACTGGATTCATTGTGAAAGACAATTAATGAAATTTTTCAAGAACACTAATATAAGAATTTATTACTCATTCATTCTAACAAACTCACCCTGGGCCTGATTTCTGGGTAGAGATATGTGAAGTACTCCGAGCAGAAAATTGATGAGTTCTGGTACAAATCTTTTGGAGAGAGAGACATATTCCAGGAGCAAAGAGCATATAAACAAACCTTTAATAACATCTTGCAATGTTGTGATGCGACACTGTAAAAAGCAAGCACATAATTAGTAAATTATTCTTGTCCAACACAAATGCAGCACCTCCCCCCAACAGCATAAATATTCAGGAACTTGTACGCATTTTAAAATCTGTACAATAGTAACCCCCCCTTAGATTTAAATGAAAAACATATTGCCTTCCCTTAGCTCTTACTGAAGAGTATATGCAGAATTGGTTAGAAAGATGAGCTTTAGCCACTAGAAGGTGCTCAATCACCAGTATGTTCTTACTGCTCATCTTCTCTGCCATCTGAACTGTGTGTAAATTATAGTCCTGCTTTTTGTCTCCAACACCCCATATCAGTTTTCATGTGAAACAAAGAAATATCAGGCTCAAAGCAACTTGGATCAGCAACAGTAATAAAACAACAAGCTCAGAGCTTCCAAAGCATGTATGAAAGATATCTGGATAGAAAAATAAGTACTTCTTAACTACACTGCAATACACTGTACTATGTAAAGTTTTAAGGAAAACACACATTACTGCTTCTTAAATAAAAACCTTTCTTAAATTGGAACAATTGCAATATATGAAAGAGAAATCGCTAACAAATGATTTTGTACTTTATTCAGTCTGTTCTGTTAGTTTCACACAGTTTGTCATAAAAGAAATTCTTGCATGATAGCTCAAGAAATTATTAGGTCTAATTTTGAGTTGGGCTGTACTCCATGAGGGTTTTTTCTCTTCATCTTTTGTTCCTGCCATTTATTATCTGTGTCCACACCAAACATAAAGCATCCTTTTCAGCGCAGTCCCAATATACACACATTAATTATAACAGATAGTTGGAGTGCTAGGAAGAAACAAGGAAGTGAAGTTGTATACTGAGATACAACATCATAGACATACCTTAGTAAGCAGCTGACTCATGTATATAAAAGCAGGAGTTACAACTGGATGCCAGAAGTCAGATGTTGGAAACAGCAGAGATGTAATTTTCAAATAAATAAGCTGATAGTGAATAAAACATAGTATGGAGGCAAAATGATTAAGACAATTCCAAGGATCTGGATTTTACACATACCTAACTGTGATGGATGAGTAGCTGTCATGTAGTGGTCTAAAAACACTAAAGCAAACATCATTCATTGGATATGATATTTACAACCTATTTATGAGATGACTGTTTAAGGTACCTGAGAAAATAGAATATCCACTGTACATCTAACTATATGTTGTAAAAGTGATAGACAAAACATAGTAAGAAGCTAAAAGCTCTCTACAATACATTTCCTGCAAAATCCAAAACATCCTGAAGTCTTCAAACAGAACTCCATATAAATATTGTCCAAGCTATAAGAAGCAAGTCTTCCAATCCAATTCTTTAATCCATTTTCTTTCAATACTCTAAAATATCCCATTAGGCAACATTGTTTCCTCAAGCTGGGAGACAAAAAACCAAGTAGTTCTCTTAGGGTTACTGACTTGTGAGCGCTCTTTGAAAACATTCTACTACATAAAGAAATACTCATTTTCTGTATGTTCTGTGTGAATTCTAACAGCCACTTACCTAGACTTAGAAAATAGTGTCTGTTCAGGTTTAGCATGGCTACTGAAATCCTGAACTATTACTAGTCATAGAATAATACAAGAAAGTAAGCTCAGCCCTTTTACTTTGAGTCATCAATTCAGCATGACTCACATCTAAGGTACTAAAAATGGTTGTACTTTTAAAGTCCATTACATTATTTCCTTGATATTTTTGTGAAACTAAGAGATACTGCACTTCTATGGAGTGCTCTTAATGTAATTGAAGAAATCAGGACATACCTGACAACATCACTATCTGTTGAAATTTCATCAGGAAAACTAATAATGTTCTACTATGTCAACTGGAGAGGCAATTTTAAGATCTGTTCCCCTTGTTAATATATCAGAGTAGAATGTATTTTTAGCTGCAGATTTACATTTAAGAAATAGAAAAAGTCATAGATGCTAGTAACTCATTATATAATTTGAAATGAAAAATTACATTCCCCATCATCACACATTTACTAGCATTTCTGTACTAGAAAGAGCAAGAACTTGCTTAGCACCAGGTATTCGTTACCGTGTCTAAGCCTGGAAATGCTGCACGGCCTTTGACTTCAATTACTTCTTCCATCTCATGTGCAGCGTCTCGAAGGACAAACTTAATATTGCTACTGGCTGCTTCAGGAAACATCTGGCAAAGATTGTACAATGGCCTATTAAGAAGAAATGTAAGTCATGATCAGGTTACACAGTGAAGTTAACTAAAAACCTGGTTTTTAAGCATCTGCAGGGCAGTTTCTTGAGTTCCATCCATAACAAAAAGAAATTCCATGAAACAAATTATATGTAAGAGAAATAGCCACCATGATCCTGCATAGACCATGATTGTAATACTTTCAGTTTACAGAGATGTACGTTTCACTGGGCAATCAGATGGTCTCTGATTTGGAGGTTTCTAAATCTTAATAATAAAAAAATGATTAAAAACTTTAAAATACACTCCCGATATGATTAAAACACATCTTTCTAAATCACCTAACTCTTCATTTTATTGTACAAAGATATGCTGATCCATACCAGGCAACTCAAAATGTTCTCATGCAACGTTAAGAAACATGTAAGGCAGTAACGTGGTTATCAAAGTTATTACTTAAAATACAAAAAAAATCAAACCCACAAAGTTAGGCCAGCTCCTGGCCTGCGGTTACTGCCTACAGGGAGCTGCAGTCAGACATCTGCATCTGCTTTTCAGTATTTTCATTTAAAATGTCTACAGTGATATTAATAAATCCCAGCTCAATAAAACAATCAAAATGTGTTTACATGTTTTTACAAAGCCCCAGCATGTGTGATTATCAACAGCTCTTGTTGATGAATGCAACAGAGTAATGCATGCTAAACCTGCACGTAACAGATTATTAAAAACTATTTCCTTTAGTTTTCACTCTATGTTTTTTTTCTTTCAAGGTACACACAAATAATTCACTACAAGAAAGTTGCCTAGCCCACAAAGTCAAGATAGGAATAACACTAATTTTGGTCATAAGGGGCCTTTGACCTGGTGCAATTCCCTGCTCAAAGCATGGCTAACTTCAAAGTTGAATCAGCTTGCTTGCAACTTTGTTCAATTTTGTGAATCTTCCACAGCTTGTCTGGGAAATCTGTCCTAAAGTTCAACACAATTGCTGAGAATAATTTTTCTTAACAAGCAAGTGGAACTTCCTTTGTTGCAGCTTGCATCCATTGACCCTCACTCTCTGCAGTGTAACTACAAGACACATTCAGCTCTCTTCTCATAAAAAATACCTGTTATATATTTGAAGACAACAATTCCAAATTGACAATTTCCTGAAAAAAGTCCCTTCAGAACTTTCACACGGGCTTACCACAACATTCCAATTCTGTTCTCACCTAGTTCCTAATCAGAGTGAATTCACAGAATGGAAACTCATGAAAACAAACAAACCATACAGCCAACAGCATGGTGTCACTGCAAACTACAGAGTCCTTAATCTGCTGCATGAATAACTCCATACAGAAGTTTTCATGCACAGCCAGCATATTATTTAGCTACTACCCATGAAAAGCACTTACAGATTAAAAAATTACATTCTGATGTTTTGGAAATGTACAATTAATAGCCCAGACAACACATAGAACTGATGTACACAGATGTAAAACACTAAGTTGTTTACAATCCTGGCAGAGTGACATGTTAAATACTTCAACCTAGGTAGCTTTTATCTTTAGATCAGAAAGGAGCAAAAGAAAACAGGATCTATTACTTACAGGATGAGTTTATCAATTGTTTTGAGTTCTGGTAAATCCAGAGTTGCTAACTCTCCAATATATTCCAGAAGGAAGCCAAACAGTTTCTGCAAGAAACACCGTATGTTAAAAACCATTAATTTTCTTTCATCACATGTACTTTTCAGAACAGCACAAAAGAACAGTGATTTTAAAAGTTAGAAAAGAAACAAGCAGTACATAGACAGAACTGTTACAAGAGCAAGTACATGTTATGCTGCCTCCTGGATCCTTAGGAAGACTTAAGCAGAGATTCAAAGTTTATTTCAAACCTTAAAATACAAGATAAAACAAAACATGAAAACGTACTTCCAACTTTGTTTTGTTTCCCACTGCAAGACTTGGGTGATTGCATTTCTGAACCCTCTCCAGTATAATAAGCTGTTGCTCTACTGTTCTTCCAGCCAATAAACGTTTAAATTTCTCATAGGACTCAGGAACTGTAAGGTAAAAACAAAGAATTACCAAACCTCTAACTTCAGTTATCTAATTCAAGTGACCATCTAACAGATTTCCAATTAAAAAGTGTTATCTTTTTTTTCTGACAGATGACACAGCTTTTCAATACTAATCTTGTAGGAGTAGCCTATCAATATGTATGTAACATAGCATACATGAGCAGAAAATAAGTCAGAAAATAAGATAAATGCTTTTCAACAAATGAGATACAGTTCAGTTTGTATTTGCTGCCTAGGCTGAGTGTAACCACATGCACACACATGCAACACATCAGAAGTAAACTTATGCATTCATTCAACCATAAATTTACCATAATACAATTAGCTCTACATATAATTCACATCTAATTAGGTTTTTATGAAGGATGTTAAATAAATTAAGAAACTTGCCACTAATGGAAAATAATTTTATCCCCCCAAAAAGTAGTATTTTTAGTCTTCTGCATAAGTTAATGTGCTAGATAACATCCTAATCTTTTCAGTTTTTGAGTTACTTTAATATGATCACTTTCTGGTTAAGACAAAACCTGAATGCAATTTAAAAGGCTTTGGGTAACGTATGCTACTTCCTTTTGGTGTGAAAAAAGCAAGCACTGGGGGAAGTTGTTTGAAAGGTTGCTCAATCTTGTAACAGTTAATTTTGTTAGAGACCTATACTAAGATAATAGCTAGTTGCATTAAATACTCAGTATTAACGATTGCTTTGTGTACTACTTAGAACATGCTTCCTCCTAGGCACAACTCCCAAAGGAGTCAAACTTCCACTGCCTCTATTTCAGAGTACTGTGATGTTGTATCGCAGGGATTACACCTCACAGTGCTGCCTCTCTAAGCCTCCGACAAAAACATTAGTCCAAACATGATCGAAGGAAAGCTCTCCTCATTTAAATATAGTTAATAGAATACCATTCTAACTTCCCTCATGCAAAACACTAGCATTTTTACATTGGATGCACTTGTGGCCTTCAGAAACAGGTACAGATCTTTCTGTTTTCACTCACGCTATGTCTCTGTCAATTCTAAGGCTGATAGAAGCAGAAATAAATGTTGTGGGGTGAAACAGATCCAGTTTCCACTGCTCACAGCATGATCAATGCTAATCACTAAGAACAGCAGCTACCGTCTGCTCTTGGAACAGTAGGAGACAATTATGAGGCAAAACTTCATAGATTAGCAGGAATATATAAGATACTGCAGGACAGAGAGAAAGACAGGTTATAAAACCTTAAAGACAATCGGGATCTCTGCATCAGTCTTTTGCTTACCAGCAAATGTATATGGAAGCTCTGATTTGGCTGCTTCCATTTTTGGATCCAGTTCCTCCACATTCTGTGATTCATTTTCATTTGCCTTGTGTTTCTTTTGTTCTTTATTCCCTGCAGCTTCTTCATCACTCTCAAGGTCAGACTCAAGGTCTGAGTGGTTATCTGATGCAACATCCTCCTCCTCTTCATTAGCAGATTCTTCCTCACCTTCTTCATTCTCGTTATCTTCCTTCTCACCTTCCTCTTCTTCCTGTTCTTCATCCTCCTCTTCCTGTTCCTCATCCTCCTCTTCCTTGTCCTCCTCCTCCACATCTTCAATGTTCATCTTTCCATCCTGCCAGTAAAGAAGGTAAGCCAGTTAAAACACTGATAAAGTAACAGCAATTACCCAGAATCACCATAGAAATGTATCATTACAGGCTATTGTGACCAAGCAGTAAATGACAGCGGTGTCAGCCACGAAGGAATTTTAAGAAGAGAGAATGTATACAGATATTTGATAATAAGTGTATTTGTAAGGAGCTGTAAGAGATGGGAAGAGCAGGATGCAGCATGTAAGGACTACATAATAACAGTGGGAAAGTAAGGACTATTTATGTAAAATTTCAACATCACTTATAGAAGCAATCTTGGTTAAGAAGATATTTTAACTGCTTCTAAGTATTTACATTGTCTTGATTTTCTTAATCAACAATTTAAATTCACATTCACAACTTGCATTCTCTGCTGAGAAGAGCACTCCCTTGCTACTTCCATATAAGAAGATGAGAGGATCAGTATGCACACACATGCACCACACAGTCAGGGTGGATCATTACATCAGCTTTAAGGTTTTACTCAGTCTGCCACCTTAATCAAAGCTTCTTCAACAAATGGAAGGACTACAAAGGGAAACAACTACTCTCCTCTCCTCAGCACTTTCAAAACCAGATAGAATATGGAAACTAAATACAAGAAATGTATCTACAAACAGCTGCAAGTTCAAGACAAAGTCACCAAGATCATTGGGAGTCACAGAACCTGTGCAGGGAGGAGAGGCTGTGAAACCCATGTTTTTTTCAGCCTGGAAGCAAACAACAGCCTTCCAGTGCCTATAAGGGAAGTCACTGAGAAGGCAGTGCAGAACTGTACCATAGTCCACGGTGGGAAAAAGAGAAGCAACAGATTTAAGTTTAAGTAAGAGAGGTTTGGGCTGATAAACTTTTTTACAGTAGGAAAATCAGTGGAATGGGATGCCCAGATAGACTGCATAGCCTCTATTGGAGACTCTTCAAGATTGGACAAAGTGCTGAACAACCTGCTGATTCCATGGCTGACCCTGCTTTGAGCACAGATTTGGACTAAAGGTCTCCAGATCACTTCCAAATGTTTCCTATTTCCACTTCAGAACCTTGAAAATGCAGAGATTTCCTATCTTACCTTGTAAGACAATAAACGTCTGTCATCTTTATCCAGGATAAAGCCATCAGCCAGATCATCAGCTGACACATGGCTGGGTTTCTTTTTATTCTCTTGTTCATCTATTCCACGCATTCGACGTAGTCGATCTGCCTGTGTTTTAAGAGAATTAACATACACAGATGAATCACGTATTTACACAAGAATGAAAGATCCCTCAAACACTGCACATAAGAAAAATCAAAAGGAAAAAGAAAGTTAACTGGAATTATTCAAGTAGTAGGTGAAAATTAAAAACTGTGACTTGACAAATGATGAGCAAAAACTAACAATACTTTGTTCTTGTTAAGCAGTATGATTTGGCAGCCTAATGCAACTGCATGTGTGCTAATTCATTTGGAAGGCTTAAAACTGAGCTTCCAAGTGCATTATGTTCTCTTATTTTATCTGTTTGGTTTACCAGAAAATGCAGCTTCTACTGGTGTTTTATGATTCTGCCGTGTTTATCTGTTTCTTGTAAATGTAATAAGTTTGCAGAAAACACAATCTTAAGATTTTAACATTACGCTGAATTTAAAAACAGACTCCATGGACAATATGTGAAACAATCATTTTCAGAACTGCTTTCACTTTTGCAGCCATCTAGATCATCCATCAAACAATAAGAATAGAAAATTAAAAACAATTCTTTCCCTTTCGCTGTAACGCAGAGATACCACCTCCTCTCCCTACCACCTTAAATGCGTCCCTAATGTCCCAAAAGGAAAAGGAAAGAAACATTTGCCAAGTAATTCATTCTTTCTACAGGACTCAGAGCTCCATATAGAAGAAACAACATGAAACATTTCCCAAGAGAACCCTATTCCTACATGAAGCAAAGCTACGTATGTGCTACTGCTAGATTTACAACACCAGAAAGAAGCATTACATGACTTGGCAGCATATTAGCTCAACTTCTTTGCAACAGAATATCCCCCCCTTACTGAATTGCATCTAAACATTGAATAATTTAAAACATTTAAAGGCAAATCAAAGTGATATTCTTTTTTTTTTTTTTATTGAAGAAATATTCACTCATTTCACAAACCTCACTAAGTCATGTACTAAGTCCATGTTTTCTTTATTATATTAGATTCCAAACAAAACACAAACAGATTTCCTGCATCTGCCCTCTGATGAACAGCAGTTTAGTACAGCCACTTTCAATCAAAGGTCAGGCAATGAGTATATGTGGTCACTCCCAAAAGGCAGATTAGAAAACAATCTAAAACCAAAGATGGTGTACCTCTAGCTTCTGGAGTCGCGCCTCCTCCTCTTTTGCCAGTTCTTCTTCTGTCTTCATCCTTTCTGAAGGTTTTGCTTTCATCTCGAATCCAAGTTCTCGAACAATCATATCATATTCATCAGGCTAAAGAAATATTTATACAGTTGTTTATTATCTTAGTTTTATTATTCAGCTTTGCATCCACCCTTCTACCAGACATAACAACTGGAAAATAAGACCTTTAAGAAATAAGGCAAAGACTGCCCAGAGAAAGCTGCTTTCAATTCAGTATTAACATAAGGAATGGATTGAATGATTGCATAGAAATTTTCCCTGAACTCCCTTCTATTTAAATTACTCACAGTTGAAGAACTTACAAATATTATCTTAAATGAAAACTGCTTTACTTATTAATTGAAAAACTTTAATGTAATATTTAGTACACAGTCTGATCCCTGCACCCCTGATAACTCTCAAGTGGAGATTTACATGAAGCAAGGGAAGCTAATTCTTCTTTTCAGCAAAGCATGGAGACAGAATTTTTGTCTAGGATATCACATTATTAATACAGTGGAATAGTCAGTGTATCACGAAGCATCTTAAAATAAGAAGCAATATGCCAAAATATGACTTTCTGATTCAGGATTTTCTGTTCTTTATTTGAGATCAGTTTTAACATGAGATCAGTTCATTATTTCAGCCTTTTGAAAACGGAATTCTACTGCCAAGTAATAAATACCAAATAATACAAAATATCTACAAGAAAAAAAATATAGCACAAGATATTGCAGTGCTTATTCTTAAATTAAGAAGCATGAAAAACAACAAAGGGGAAAAGCTTTGAGGCTGTAAAAATTTATTCATAAGCTTAGTATCTTAATTCCCTTTTTGTAGGGACAGTACTCAGGTTACAACAAGGAAAGATCTGTTGTCATATAGAAGTTGTTTCACCCAAAAAACATAGCAAAGGCATTCAAACTAAGACAACGTTATCAACTATTTTTATTCTTCAAGCAAAAACATATCTTAGAAATAACCACCAGTCAATAGTGTTGCTCAACACGCCACCTCTCTCGATTGCTTTGCAAAATAAAATCACTTTCCCTCATACTTCAGTCACTACAACAGTCAAAACCACAAATTATTAGAATAAAAGAAAGTAATGTAGCCAAAATTTACCTTGGATTTTTCTGCCTCTTTGTCCATTCTTTCCGACTTTGGGGGTTTGCGGGCCATAAGGGCTTGGATTTCTTTCCAATCACTGTCAAGCTTTTCAGTAAGTTCTAAGGCACTTTCTCTCCGACTTTGCCTTTCTTGCTAGAAAAACAAAACACAAATGCAGCAGTTACACCCAGCTGGATAAGACAAAGCACTTATAAAACACTTATAGCATGAAACAAAAATGATGTCTTCAGCAAATAACTTATTTCAAATACTTAACATCTTAAAGGTATAAACATTCACTGTGGTAGAAGCAATTCAGTTATACTGAATGCCACGTGGGCTGCATACAGAAAGCAAATTATATGAGTCAAGAAAATGAGAGATCTGAAGATATAAAAGAATGGTAGATGTTCGCTTTATTTCCTGAAGCATCTACAAGGGCAGATGGACATTCAAGGACTTTACGACTCTTCCTGGACAGTTATCTATATCATTTTCTGTGCTACTGCTACTTTACTCTGCAAAGGCAAATTGTGATGTCCTCTACATCATTAATTAATTTATTCTTTAGAGCTAAAAACTCACCTTTTCTTGTTTAGATTTGACTATCAATTCTTCTATGAGTTCCTTCCTGGATTTAGGTTTTTCCTCCTCTTTATCTTCCTGCTCACTTGATGCCTTTTTACGAAGAAGGCCTCCACCGCCTCCAAAGTGAGCAGCAGTTAACTCAGCTAGAAGCAAAAGTAAATTGTGAATTCTTTTCAAACTGATATGTAAGGGCTGAGGCTGCTAGGACAGTATCTCCCTAATATTTGAGAAAGGGAGCAGTTAAAACTATTTCATCAGCCATGCACTACTCCCATTCATACCTCAAAAGGATGCTGGACAACTTATACTGACAAATATATTGCGTGCAATAGGAATATTTTTTCTATATTCCAACTACTATTTAGGTGTAGAGGTACAAGAAAACCATTAAAACTTCCGATGCTGCCCAATGCACTTGAAATGTAGGTACACATTAATTCTGAAAAAACCCCAGATTGAAGAAACTTGCCAGTTGGGTACCTCTAACTTTGCTTCTACTAAATCCTGACAGATGTTCCACACATATTTAAGTAGTAATCTGGCTTCAACAGCCCACCCATTCACACATTCTTCTTCAGTGAAAGAAACAAATGATGCAAATGTACCAGCAACAAAACCAACATTGAAGAAAAACACAGAGCAGTGAGATATTAGCTGATATGTCCTACCTGACAGTGCTCCTCTTTCGTCTGTGTCACTATCACTATCAACAATATCATTCAGTTTTTCAATTTCTGCCAAAGATTGGCCAAAATGAGTTAATTCTTCATCTTCATTAAGATTATAGATATTTTTCTTTCCATAATTTTGCTAAAAAGAACAACAAAAATGCCCACAATTAAATAACAAAATTTTCTAGTTTCGAGGCAACAAATTAATAGAGCCAGCATTTTTAATGCTGGTTGAGAATATTCTCATTTCAGTTCTTTTCTGCTTTAAGAACATCACCAGGTTAATCTTTTTATTCAAAATACACAAAGCTTTACATGAAAAAGTATGATGCCTCTATTATTCTTATGGTAATGTAGAAATGAAGCAACTCAGAAAACTTAACAAAGCTTAAGTTTTATCTGTATATAATTAACAACAATTCTTCATTATTCCATTTCTGGCCTGAAGAAATTGACCTTAGCTTACATAAATTGACAACAGGCTCCAATATTACACTATTCAGCTCTAGAGATTGAGTATGATAAAAGTGAAAGAATGGTGCTACACAAAAAGTTCACATTACAGAGTGACAGCATGATACAGAGTTCCTCTAGTCAGCAAATGGAATGGCTGTTCTCCAACAGCTGTACTGGAATCTCAAATTGTACTTGCTGGTGATTGCCTTTTTCTAATCCAATTTCCAAATCACAACAAGTCTAGAACAGCCAAAGAAAAACAATAACTCTGCTTAGAACTGGCTTTCTTGCACATCAGAGCTCAAACGCGCTCAAAGAATTTTCTTCTTCAGAAAAACAGCTGCCTTGCAATACCAGGAAGTTTTCATGGAAAATTCTGGATTCTCATAAACAGATGTTTTGTTCATAGAAATTCAAAACATACAAACAAAACAAGCAAAAAACCTCTTACCCTCTATTAACCTCTATTAAGGGTAACCCTGCCAACCCTGTTTTTCTTTTTAATTCCCATTCATACACTTTACCTGTCTTTCCAAAGTGAATCGTTTTATCATCTTTTCCTCTGGACTTATTTTGGTGTTATATTCACCAAAACGTTTATCTTTAAACACATTTGTCTTTTCTTTTTCTTTATATTCTTTCAATAACGTTTGAGTTCGCTAGAAGAAAGAAAAGGAGATCAAGTTAAAAACATTAACAGAAGAAATGCTTTCAAAGCAAAGGCAAAAAAAGCTTCATGGTATCCTGACAATATAGAATCATCCAATCTATCATAACACAAAACTGAAAGGGTATGGAAAGCCTATGCAGTACACAGCACAGAGTAATTAACTACACTTATAAGCTGCCCAGAAGAAGACAAAATTCGATACACTGTATCTTGTCCTTGTTTTGTCATACATGAAAACTAACCAATGCTTCCAAAGAATTCTGATTTCAGTCTGAGGCTTAGTAGAGCAGAACACATTAAAGAAAACAAAGTATCAGCTGTATCTCTTTTGGTCTTGTTCTCCAAGGCATAAATAAACCCAAGTGGGTACATACAAGCAGTTTTCTGCTTTAGTACCGAGCACAGAGAGGTCACGATCAGAGCAGTAAGGCGCGTATGAGGCAGCATGTGCTGCACTTATGGCACATAGAAGAAGACAGGTTTATTTATAAGTGCTAATGACGTAATGCATGACGTTTTATTTACCTTGCTAGTTAAAAGAAGGCCTTAAAACATGAAACTGAATGATATCAGATTTTCTAAAATGCTTAAGTTTAATTGAATAGTTTCTTTAGGAAGAAGATGCCGGCCATGTTTGGATTTTAAAAATCTGCTCTAATGTAAAACATGTCAACTAAATCTCATGGACAGGTTTGTACTCCAACGCTGTTTGTACTGCAATGAACTCTCAAACTTGTGTGCTGAAGGAGAAGGCAGGTTTCCCACAACAGGCCTCTGCAGCCCCACTGAGCATCCACTACTTGCAGCCACCACCGCTACTGACTGCAAAAGCCTGGTTTCATCTACTATTCTCACTTCACTTTACTTCTTGAATAGGCTATGTAAGCAAACGTGCAGTTTAAATGCTGCATCAGAATGCTAACGTACCTTACGAACTTGGATATGGGAAAGCACTTCTGTTCATCAATTATTTCATGCCCTCTCTCATCGACTACTTCTATTCACAGAATTTTAACGTATAACCTTTCACAGGGTATTCAAAATGTCAAACTATCCATTTCCTTCCACTGCATTAGTTTTTAAAATGACTTACTTTTCAGTGAGTACTTTTGTAGCAGAAATTATAAGTCATGACCTGAACTACTGACTGAGAACCTGATGGGAATGCAGGGGCAATACAGGGGAGCTCAGCTGAATGCAGTGCACCTGAGTGACCAGAAGGGGTGGAGCCGTGATCCAGCCCATCCCAGACCTCATTTAAAGGATGGCAGTGGAAGTAAAGGCATCTCTCTGGAGATCCCTGCATACCTGAGGGTTCCCAAAGGTAAGCTTTCCTTTATCCCTGTGCCTATGGCTGCTGTGTTTAATCAATCAAATCCTTGCTTCAGCCTAGCATCTAGCTGCTCTGCTTTCTGTTGCATTACAACTATAAATTCTGTTTTACATGCACACATCCAGATTCAATGTACATGTAGCTATCCAGATTTGATCACAGAATCATTAAGGTTGGAAGAAACCTTTAAGATCATCTAGTCCAACTGTCAACCCATCCCCACCATGACCATCAAACATGACTCAGTGCCACATATCTCATGTCTGGAACATCTTTAGGGACAGTGATTCTACCACCTCCCTGGGCAGCGTATTCCAATGTCTCACCACTCTAAGAAGAAATTCTTCCTAGTGTCCAATTTAAACTTCTTCTGGCACAGCTTAAGGTCACTATATCTCATCTATCACTAGTAGGGGAATAGGCCTTTCCCACCTCACTACAACCTCTTTTCAGGTAGCTGTAGAGAAATCACATCCATCATTAGTGTCCACATCGCTGAGAACCTCAGTGCAAACTGTTACATTAAAAGTTTTTAGTTTTAACAGCACCTACAGAACTTTTTATTTCTTTCCTGTTTTCTTTACAGGGATAGGTCAGAAAAAGAAATCTAGTGCTTCACTCCAGGAAAGGATAAATGCTGGAATGTATGTGAAGTAACAGGTTCCCTTGTGCAGTATGGACTTTTAGTCAGGCAACTAGTGCTGTCAATAGAAGGAGGGGAAAAAAAGAGGGGGAGGGGAGACAGTTTTAAAAGGGTCAAGGGTGGGAGATTTAATTCTCTGAAGCTCTATGGACATTATTATCAATGAGGACATACCACTACTTTGCATCTTAACATTCTTTCACAATGTAACTATCTAACTATTGCATGAAAGGCAATCCAGTCTTCCAAGTTGGTGGTAGTTTTGTATCTACGCAGTTCCCACTGCAATGAGAACCTACTCCTCTTTCAGGCTTTCCCTGTTACAATGATGTTGTACCATTATCAAAAAGCTCAACATCCTGCAGGGTCTCAATCTAGATAATGAACACTTATAACCAACCAGCTGTGCTTCCTGCTGTACTCTGCTCCACAGTAACAACAGAATCATTCTCACAACATGATAAGACATTGAGACCAGCACTGTTTGACTGCCCAGGTGGGAGACATCTGGGTATACCCTTCATGAGGTAAACAGCTGCTTCTATCACGTGGGATGAGCCAGCCTCTTACCTCACCTGTGGAGGCTCCAGGCTCGTGGCCTCTCCACCACTTCTGCATCCACAGCTGCCCTCCTCCCTCCCCATTTCTGATGTCCTCTTACCTTCTTGATAGCCTTGGACCGTGACACACCAGGCAGCCCCACGTCATTCTTGGTCTTCCTCCCCAGGATGTTAAACTTCTGCCTGTTGACCTTCACCTCAAAGGGGTTGCTCTTCACCATGGCTATGGTTGGCTCTGCTGAGCGCTTGGCTTTTGAAGACGTGGAGGCCTTTTTCTTGCGCTTTGTTGCCTTTCCCATTGCTGGCTGCTTGTGTAGGCGAGGAGGGGCTCAACACGCACTCGGCACCCACTCGCTAGACCTAGAGAAGCCAACAGAGCGGCCAAAATGGCGTCCACGGCCAGACCGTCCCTCAGGCCTGACTGTGGTCTCCCAGGTCGCACGAGACTTGCCTCAGAAATCCCGCGAGATCGGGCGGGTCGATCGGCACGGTGTGAACGGCGCAGCGCGGGGCCGGCACTCCCGCCACCAGCGCGCACGAGCTCCGCCACGCACCGACAGTAGGACACTCTCGCGAGGCTTTCGCCCAAATATCGCGAGACTCGCCGCCTTTCTCCCCCGCCGCCTTGGGAACGGCCGGACGAGGCCGAACGAGGTCACTCACTACAAATCCCGGCGTGCAGAGCGCGGCGCGCGCCTGGGAGAGCGCGAGATCTGTCGCGCGATGTCTGCTGGGAGTTGTAGTTCCAAGGGAGCGGGGCGGGGACGGCGGCGGGGCGGAGCCGGTTGAGGCGGGCGCTCGAGCGATGGTCGGGGCGGGCGGGCGCTGCCTGCTCCTTGCCTCCGCCCTCGGGGAGGGGGGAGGCCGGTGCCGGAGCGAGCAGCGGGTGATGGGGAAGAGGCGAGCGCGGCGCTGAGGTCCCGCGGGGCCGGATGAGCGGCGGCTTGGCGTCGCGGCGGTGGCGGGGCTGGAGGAGGGGGCGAAGGAGGCAGCAGGGCCGGCCTCCGCTCCGGCTGCCCTGAGGGGAAGGAGCCCCCGATCATGGAAATCGAGAACATCGTGGCCAACACGGTGCTGCTGAAAGCCCGGGAGGGTGAGCGAGAGCGGAGGAGGGGGGAGGAGGAGGCGGAGGGCGAGGCGAGGGCTGCGGCGGGACGTCCGGGGAGAGGAAGAGGGGCTGAGGTGAGGGGAAGAGGGGCCGGCGGGGAGAGGAAGTGATGGAGGAGGAGAGAGAGGGTGGGGAAAGGGGGGATGGGGGGGAGGCTGCGGGCGGCGGAGACCCCCGTGGGGTGGGGCGGGAGTCGGCCTCGCGCCGCGCTGCCCTCGGGCACCTGCACCGGGCTGCCGGGGCCGAGCGGCGGCCCTGGAACGAACCCTTCCCTGAAACAAACCCTTCCCTGAAACAAACCCTTCCCTGAAACAAACCCTTCCCTGAAACAAGCCCTTCCCTCTTCCCTTCGGGCTCCGGCTTCGGAGGAAGGTTTCGCCGGATGTGTTCGGACCGTTCGTCTGTAGCTCTCGGTTTACTTATCGATGTGTATGTGCGTAAAAGTGGGCTGGGGCTTCCCTGGAAGAGCCTCGTACTTTACCTTGTGGAAGTTCTTCTCTGCGGTGAATGCTGCCTGTGTTTTGCATTAATGTAACGTTAGGTGTGTTGTTTTCCGTTGGATTAATGCTGACAGGCGCTTCCCCGCAGCACCCTGGCTTGAAGGCTTCTCTCTCTACTCATAAGCGCTTCTAGTCGATACAGGATTTCATTTAGCGCTTGGTTGTAGAAAAGAAAAAGCCCCCAAGCACGATCGTGCCTCAGCTTTTTCGCATAAATAACTGTCCATTAAATGGTCACTCAGAAGCCTTTCCAGATTACTTCTGTGCTCAGTGTGGAGTCTGTTTTCCAGCTATGAAATGTGCATATTCTTTTTGGATTGGATCCTACTTTGCTTAATTGCATTGCAAAGCCCCATTAGTTCAGTTGAGCTGTTTAAAAGTGAGTAAGAACAACAGTATCTTCCCCCCGTATGTTTTGCAAGCTCCTCCAACTCTAAATGGGTTTGGCACTTACGCCATGTGTGTATCCAGTTAAATTTGCCTTAAGCAGCAGGAGAGGAAAATCAACTCTTAGGCTTTGAAGTGTGGTTTAAAAACCAGAACAGCGATTGCAGTTTTTTGGGCTATTTCCCAACCTTTGCTGAAAAGACCACCTCAGACTCGAGGACATGTTTTGGCTGGTTCCACCGACAGTACATGTCTGTGGTGGTGCTGCCTGGCTTTGGAGTTTGCATTGAAAGGGATCTGAGAAATGAAGGGAAAGTGGAATCTGGCTCTAAGCTTTACTGTGCCCAAAGCCTCACCACAAAGAGCGGGGTGGTAATCTGGAACAGCTTTTAAGTGGCTGCTTAATGTCAGGTTGCCACTTTAGTTAAGGTTTCACTATGTTTAAAGTAAATTACAGTGGTAGAACTGACCAAACAAGATATTTCAATGAAGTAAATGAAACTCTGACAGCAGCTGATGTGAGGATCAGTTCTACCTGACGTGAAACTTATAAAAGTAATGGTAGCAAACTGTTACTCTTGTGTGCCTCCAATTGGCCTTTTGTGTAAGCGCTCACGAGAATGTTATTTCCGGCTTTGAAGCTCTAAAACTCCATTGACTGATTGGTTGAAGCTGTCTTACATTTCCAGGTCTGTGTCCATGTGTTTGGGGCACTTTGTATATCACATTTTTTTTTCCCCCTGAAATGAAAAAAGCAGACTTTGAATTGTCTTCCTTACAGTGAGATGTTATGGAGGTGGTGAAGTGTATGGAGAGGTGTGAGAGAGTAGGAAAGTACAGACTTACTGTTTCTCATTGAAGTAGCTAAAATAACAACTTTACTGATTTCCACGTATAGGCTTGAGGCACACCAGTAAATCCTCCTCCTGATTCTTCAGCCATGTGGAAGACCTGATAAGAGTATTTAGCTGTCTTTCAATTGTATAAGCAAAAGTAATAAGATAGAAAGCACTGTGCTCTTATTTTATAGTTGCTGGGGCATGCTGAAAGAATTAATGTATGCTTTATGGTCTAACTTAATATTCCTTCATAATGAAGTAAGTAGGGAAAACTCTACCCTTGAAAGCATCTTATTGAGTTTTTCAGCCCCATAGGTATGTTCTCTTCATTTTGCAAATAAGGAAACTGAATTAAATATGTTTAGCACTTATTATCTGTTGAGGGTATGGCAGAGGCTTAATGACAATTCAGAAGTGCTTGGTAAATAGTACCACATCTAAACCAAGCCCGTAAACCAGACCTGACGTTCCCTATTGTGGTCCCAAATCTGTTGTCTACTTTAGGCACTTCCCAATGTGAATGTTTGCTTGTTGGATTCTCTAAGAGAATTCAGATGCTTTTTTAAATCACTTGTTTTAATAGAAGCCTGTAATTTTCCAATAATGACTTACAATGTATCAGTAGCAATACAGTACTTCTTTATGTGAAGAAGGAAAGCTGTGAGGATTACTTACCTTAATGACTTGCTAAATAATCAAATGCTAGCTGTGCACACAGGTGTTCAAAGTGGCTCATAGTGACTTCTGTACATCTCTACTACTAGACTTGGTGATAACACCAAGAGCCCTGTGGTGCTTTATGGATGAAAGATTGAGGAGTCAGGAGCCATAGCGGGAGTTCTCTTTTCCCTCCTCCTTCCAGCTGACCTGCTTGTGCTGAGAGCTGGCCTGCCTGCAGCACTATTTGCCTCCAGGTTGGAAGCTGAGTGCGAGGTGTTCTGGGATTCCCTGTCCCACTTTCTTGGGATAAGAGACCTTCTGTGCTAATCCAGCTCCCGGTCCTCTTGTGCGTATCTTATTTTTTGTGGGAAGCCTATATGAGAAAAAGAAGAAGAGAGCAGTATGAGTTGTGAGATAATGAAACTGTAAAGGTGTTTCTCTGTCTCCTTTGTTGGTTTCTTTTTGGACACAGATTTTTGTGTCTTAACTAAATGATGCATAGCAATATACATTTTAATTCTGTGTTAGAGCAGAGGAACCCAAGCATTCCTTTTATCCTAGCAGAAATGGTTTTGAAATTCATTCATTTGAAAAGACACTAAAGAATTTATCCCAGAAATGTGGCCAAATAATAAATAGACACCAGGTTATTCTGAAAGAAACGTTCAGTGAAAACAAAAAAGCAAAAAAAACAAAAAAGCATTTTTCTTATTTTATATTCACTTTTCTCTTTTATATTGGTAGTTTTTATTTTCACAACCATTTCAGGCACTCCCAGTAAATCCTCTGAGTAGATCTTTAGCCGCACACCCACTTCAGCATCCCTCATGTAATGTTTGGAAAGAGATCCGTATTTTAAGCAGTTTAGGAGCCTTCCTTTTTCATTGCCTGAAGTGCTCATCTCCAAAAAGATACCCCCAGAGGGTAGATCCGTCCTTCCTTTGAAGTCAGTGGCAATTTACTCCAAGTGGGTATCCATGCCAGGAGTACATTTCAGAGGTACCTGATCTATTTGCATCCACTTGAAAATGCATTTCTAGCGGCCTGGTCAGGGCGGTATGTAAACGTGAGTTGAACCTGCTTTTGGGTATATAAGATGCTATATGTCGTGTTTAGTTAAAGTGGATTAAGATTGTACCTGTCAGAAGTGGCGTTGCCCCCAGGCTCTTGGTTGTATTGGTTCAAGCCTGTGATGGCAGAATGGGTCAAGAGGCTTGTAGATCAGCTGAAAGCTAATCTAGGGTGCAGAGATTCTTATGGTGGATTTGTTTTATTGTTTTCTTCTTCAAAAGGAGTTTTCCAAGCATTAGCTGCTCATTGATAATCATTGGGTGCAGCTCCAAGGTGGTGGTAGCAGGAGCTCACCTTGAACGATTCTCGTTTCAGAACTGAAGTGTATTGATTTAGCTCTGCAGAAAAAGTAAGCAGCCCACTCAAATTGTGTGTTTGATCTGTCTAGGTTTAAAACAAACAAACAAAATCCCTGAAATAATTTTGCAAGTAAAATAATTCTTACTTCTGGTTGCTGTAAAAGATATTAGTTCATATAGTATTGATGATACGCAGGCAGATGGTCCTGTACTGTAGATACTTGGAATAAAATTGTAAGATTACTTTGTTCACTGCAGCTTGTCTATCCAAAAGCTACGGTTATCCAAGGAGTATGGGCAAGTGGGGAACAAAGACACGCTCATACCCAGGATTTCACTCTTGGAAGTCCATTCACCAGTAGCAAATGCAGATCTTAATGTGAGTGCTGCAGGTTTTTGCAGTCGCTGTTATTCTTGTCTGTTCTTCCCTTATTTGCCTCTTACGTTCTATTGCACTCCCTTATTGCATTGTGTTTTAAATTGCTGTAAACTCATTGTGGCAGGAAACATGTCTTCCTGTGTTTGTACGGAATTATGCACAATGTCTGCCTTTTAGTCCTTTATTAAACGAACTGTGTGAAGAATGCATGTGGGCATATTGGAATCTAAATAATTACGCTTACTAAATAAACATAACATGAGAGGTCTCTTGATATACACTGCTGCTTGGGTTGTTTCACATGTGGCAATTGTAACTACAGGATTCACCATCTGCTAAAGGAGTTTTGATTCTTTTCCTTTTAATGCAGTCCTGAGATGAGTGAGTACCATTGTGTTAAAGAGCCCTTGTTCATCGAGAGTGCTCTGTAAAACTGGAGTTTTCTTACTGTCGTTATTGTTTGTTTTTTCCCTAGTAAACTGTTCGTTGAATTACCAGATGATCTTAAAGGCCCCTTCCAACCCAAACCATCCTGTGGTAATTGCAATAGATGTGTTATAATATTGTTTGAATGCAGGGTTAAATGAATAAATCCCAGCTCAGCTTAGTTGCATTTACTTGAGTTGGTACAAGACTTCAATAGATCCTTGCTGAAGAAAGGTAGAAGCAGTTCAACATGTATGCATTGGCATTCTGTAACATGCATGTGATTGCTGGAATTGTACATAGGGCTTATGAGAAGAACCAGTTCAAGTGGTTCCAGCATTGGGAGCACCAAATGATGTTACATACAAACAAGCTGCAAAAATATGCATCTAGATATGTGTGATTGTAGCTGCTTGCAGCGTTGCTGCTCTGGCAATCAGTTGTGCAAGAGGACAGGAAGCTTACCTCTCTTACCTCTCTGGAGTCTTACCCAAGGCATTTGAATACAGATGGGTGAAGAATAGTTTAAAAATGTAACAATCTGTAGGTATCTTTGAGGTGTTTATGTACCGATCTACTTTATGGGCTTTTTTTCCTCCTATTGGTGGTTAGAAGTGCCTTGGCCTTCATAATGCTAAAGAGCTAGGTGCCTCCCTGAAACCTGAGTTTTCAGCTGGGCAATTCAAGTACACTTGCTGAGATAAAAGCCAGCCAGGTACATGTATTGTATTTATGCAGAAAACCTTATTTATTTATTTATTCCTTTCTTAAGCTTAGTAGATGCTGCTCTGATAAACCTGGTTGTTAAGCGGTGGAATGACTTGTATTTGCTGAGATGTCAGTTCCTTAGCAAAGGTCCTACTCCAGTAGGAAGTACTGTGAAGTGATGCTGTGTGTGTACTTGCCTCCTAGCCTGAGTCAGCAGCAGTCTTTTATGCTTTTAGTGTTTACCATTCTGATCTGAGGACCTGAGGTGTTAGTTCTATGGTGTTCAGTGCCTTCAAGGTGAATTTTGCACAGCAAAGGCATGCCTTCCAGTGGATTAATTAGCATGCAGTGTCTACAAACAACTTGGTAGCAGAAGGCCCTCATTGAGCTTGAGTATTTTGATTCTTTAGTGAAAGGCTTCAATCTTTTGCATAAAGTGTTTGGAGGAAGATGCAGCTGTGAGTAGGAGGGGATCTGAGTTCACAGCAGTTTAAAGTCTTGTAGGAAACTTGCCTGCAACTTGCTGTGGGTCAGGCTTATTACAAGGACCGGTATGTACCTGTGTTATTCTCACGCATCTTGCTGTAGCTGATGTAGAGCTTCCACATCGTTTTTTTTTTGTTTGTTTTGTTTTTTTTTTGTCATTTTCTATTGAACTGCTTAAATGATTTATAGCGCTGAGGGCTCGCTGCAGTCCTTAGTGTAGTTATGTGCTCTCGGAGTTCATCTGGGTGTGACCCAGCAGGAATTTCTTAGCCAGTATCTGACAATCTGGTTTGTGGAATGAGTTTTGCAAGAATGGTGTTGTAGCAATCACACCCCTGGTGCCGCATAGCTGTGTGCTTCTCAACCACAGAGATGCTTTGCTTGTCCTTTGCAGGCTGGGAAGATGAAGCTGGGCGGCAGCTGAGCAGCTCAGTGGTAGAATATCAGTGGCAATGAGCTCGCCGCTGAATCTTACCACATACAGTCTGTGTACTTTGATTAGCCAAAGATAGGACAGTTCTTCTCGTAATCTTTGTTCTGTAGGACAGAATCCAAGTTTTCTATCTCTGTCTCAAGGAAGGCTGGCTGTTCAGTGAGCACTGTGCACAGTCAAATGGAAGCCTCAGTGCAAATCTTGTCTGTAAGGAAGATCACTGTGGCAAGTCTACCCAGTGACCTGAAGAATGTTCTTAATTGTCTAAATGTATTTCCACACCAGATTGCTTTGTTTTGCTGCAGCAGGTTCTTTTATTTTTTGCAGTCCTCTTTTGTTTATAAATAATAAGCCAACCACCTTGTGTGTTCTTCAACTGTTGCTTTGAAGATTAAAAAAAGTTAAAAAATGAAAGCAAATTAATTTTCATATAACTATCTGAATTTATAACGCATTTCTTTTTTTGAGAGGCAAAAACACGTGAAGAGGTAAATGCTGAAATTCTAGCCCTAACAAGTAAGTAGTGTAGGAGAAAACAAGTTACTACTTCTGTACATGAAAATGCAAATGTAATGTTTCCTCATTGTGCTGCTGTGTTGCTGCATCCACCCTTCTTTTTATAAAAGATGAGTCGCTATAATTGATGGCCAGAAGGATGTGCAACTTGCATCTGAAAGAGAAAGAGTGGTAATTCATCTGAAAGGCTGGGTCAGCCATAAAGCAGGCTGATCTAATGGCTTTCTTGCTGCTGTGCTGGGAAGCAAGCAGTTGGTCTTTCTTCGAGAATGAGGTCCCAAATAGAAGCTCTGAAATCAGTGTGAAGACACTCTTAAAAAACACAACTGTTATTGATTTGACACTTGTTTTAAACTGCCTCAGAAATGGGAAAATGGTTTTGCTTTTTTTTTTTTTCTTGCTTTATTTCTTTATTTTTGTTACTTACTCCATAGCATTTACCAGAAGTGGTTATCTTATCTGTAGGGGATGCAGTGCATGCATCTATGCATTTTTTTTTTAATGTTACTGAGTCATAAAGACTTTACCTTCTTTTCCCCTTTAGATCTTAAGAATAATCAGTTCAGAGCAAAGAGAAAGTATGTTTGTTTATTTGGTACTGATAAGCATTCGATTCTGATGTATCATTAATGAAATATTATACTGAATCACAGAATGGTTTGGGTTGGAAGAGACCTTTAAGATCATCTAGTTCCAACCCCCTGCTATGGGCAGGGACACCTCCCTCTAGAGCAGGTTGCTCATAGCCCCATCCAGCCTGGTCTTGAATTCTCCCAAGGAGGGGACATCCACAGCCCCTCTGGACCACCTGTCGCAGTGTCTCACCACCCTCACAGTAAATAATTTCATTCTTATATCTAGTCTAAATCTGTCCTCTTCCAATTTAAAGCCATTTCCCCTCACACTGTTCCTACATGCCCTTACAAAAAGTCCCTACCCATTGAATTCTAGAAGATGATAAAAACTGCATTAGAGTGTATGGTCTCTTGCAGAACAAGGTTTATAAAGGTCACATAGTGACCAGCTTGCCAAATATTTGTGGTGAAATGCAGCAATTCTTGTGTTGGATTTGAAGTGTAATGCACAAATTTGACTTTTAGAACTATTTTTCATTAGTTGTCCTTCAATAAATGACATACACGTATATCTCAGTTTGGTTTTGACTAAGCATGCATCACAGTTTGGTTTTACTTTTCTGAGTGGTATGAATTTAGGTCAGTTTATCTTTCTAGCTTCTATACTCATCATACTGTGTCATGCACAAATGAGACTTTCTTAGCACAGTTTGGGCATTAAAGTAATTCGGGCATGGTTAGTGGTGTAGTTAGAAGTTGGGTTGATGCTTTTGAGCAATGATTTTTCACGATCCTACATTGATCCATACCTTATCGTATCCTATTCAATGTATGTGTACAGGCTGTCAGTGTTTAGTGTTCTTTGATTTCTGCCTGTGTTCAGTTCCATTAGAAGTGCACTTTGTGCTTTGAGTTGTTTTTTCCCAAGCATATATTAAACTTTTTTTCTTGACCATAAAAAATACTTTGTTAAAATGATAGATGTTTGTTTTAATGATGCTGGTAATGTCACAACCTCATCTTTCGTTCTTGTACTGTATATTTATGCACATAAACATCTGTGTTCTAAAGTGTTTCAGGAGGTGAATGACTTGCAAAGCAACATTAGGAAATGACAGTGCGGAAATATTAGGAAATGAGAGGTTCTTAGGCACTAAGTATCAGTTCAAAGAATCTCTACAAACCAGCTTTTAAGCTTTTGTGTTTCTAATTTCTTTTGATTTTGGAATTGAGGGTGTTTTGTTGCAGCAGTAACAAAATGGTCAGTGGTCTCAACAAAGATCAGCTATGTTTGCTGTGAGCTGAGGGTACAGTAAACTGCAAACTTCTGAGCTGCTCTGACAGCACTGGTGGAACTCGGATGTAAATTAGAGGACTCTCTTATATCTGTTTAATTGTTCTGAAGGTATTAATTCCTTTCTCTCTAACGACTTAATTCTGAAGGGCTTACCGGTACTGTTTGCTGCTTGGTTTCTATTCAGGTTACATAGGGTAACTCCCTTCCTCTCTCTCCCATTGTGGTTAACAGTATGTATTGCTTTGGTGCAGTTAGAAAGTAAGTCTTGGTGCTTTTGCTGCTATTCTGTCATGTGGAAACGCATCTGGCCATATCGTTTAACAAAATCTCTTATAATATCCTGCAGTGCAAAAATTAGTCTTCCGTTGAAATGTTTTGCAATGAGAAATTTTTCTGTTCCTGTATGCGTGTTTGTCTCTGCTCTTTTGAGAAGCGTGCTCATCTTCTGCAAATGCATTTGGCCTTCTCAGGTCAAAGTGATGTGTAAGATTCCAATTTGAATGTAGAAAATGGTTCTCTAAAATACATTAGCTCCTTCATGTGAAAAATATGATGTGTGTGTGTGTGTGTATATGTATATAAAATTTTTAAGTTAGTTTAATACTGGTGCTGAAACCTGAAGCATTGAAAAGGCCTGGATACTACAACAGTGACGTTTTGTCTGCTGTCATGTCTTCAATCATTTGTCACTGATGATTTATTATTGTTACCATCGCTCTTGTTAGAAAATGTAGTGCAGCTTGTTTATCTAAAAATGTATTTTAAGGCATATTTATTTTATCCCATGCCTGTAAGGGTTTCTGTTCTTCACAAGGCTGAGACGTAACTCCCACTGTTTTTTCTTGCTTCTGACTTTACTGATGTTTGTAATTCTCAACATTTGTTGTTACTCCCTTTTGTTTGGGGAGTTTCTTTCTATGCACAGTTAGAATGCAAAATCTTTCTGTTGGAAAAAAAAAAAACACTGCATTTTTAGTGTTCAGATAAAAGTTTCTCTATGTCAAGTTTGTTACTGGTTTGGATATTCTTGTAGGTGAGTTTCTTTTTAGACATGAAATATGTCAGACAGACGGGAGCAGAAGTGACCTGATTTAATGCTATCTAGAATCAAAACATACTCCGGTGTTTTGTTTTACATTGCTTGTACATTTTTTTTCCTTCTAGGCAAACGGAGTGGACGTAGCAAAAAATGGAGGGAGATGCTGAAGTTGCCACCTGTTAGTCAGTGTGAAGGTATTAGATGCTCAATTGGTGAGTGTCCTGTGGAGCAGCATGAGAGAAAAGAAGAGTAGGAGTGCACTGCTGTTAAATGGAAGGCTTCTGTCTTGCTCTGAACGTAGATTAGAAAAGAAACAATGCCAAAACAAACAAAAAAAACCCACCACAGTTGTAAATAAGTATTTATGAGAAGATAAAAGCTGTATCATAGCTCTGCATTTCTTAAAGGAAATTCATCATGGAAGACAAATCCACAAAACTGTGAACTAAACAAGAAATTTGATTGTAATCTGTATGACATGGGAATAGATTTTTATTTTATCTTAGTCTTGTAGTAATGTTCTAATCTGTTCTGGTTTTATTCTATATTCCGTCTTTGCAATGGTCTTGTTTGCTTTGGCATTGCTGTTTCATAGCATTTTCTATTTCTAACCTTGTCCTGAATGAAACTTCAATGAAGCATTCAATTTTTGTTATTTATAAATCTGAATAGTCTGTAATAGACAAATGTGCCTGGAAGAATGTTTAAATATTTGGGGGATAATTGCAACTCTTTTGGTTGCTGTTATTGTTATGGGAGTCAGATCTTGCTGTGGGAAAAGATAAACATTTATTTCCCAACTCTTTCTTAGAAAAAGACTATAACCAGCTTTGTGACAAACAGCCGATAGGAAGACTTCTCTTCAGGCAGTTTTGCGATTCCAGACCAGACTTGAAACGATGCATTGAATTTCTGGATGCAGTGGTAAGCAGTGAGAAACTTAAACGTGTATATAAATAAAAAAAGTTTGGTTATTAGTTTTTTTGTTTTTTTTTTTGTATGTAAATCAATTCCAGCTCAGCCAAAATTCATACAAAAATTCAAACTTTATTTTTGTAGTAGCTTTACATCCTATGTTTTGGATTTGTGATCAAAACACTGTTTGAAAGGCACACATCAGTATTATCTATGTGATGCTTATGCAGCATCACAGTCTTCTTTTGTCAGTCTGCGCCGCCAGAAAGTAGTCTGGTGATGCTCAAGATGGGAGAGACAGCTGAGAAAAGCCACCCAGCAGAAAGGAAATTGTTTGCTCTAAAATCTCTGCAGTTTTGACATGGTAAGAAGTATAGGCATGATGGGACCATGCTGATGTCTACTTGAACCTAAAAGGATGTGTTTATAATAAGTGTAACTTACATTATGCAAACTCGAAAATGTTGCTACTGCCATGGAAGCCCAAGGCTGGTCAGACATTGCTGACTGTAGAAATATATGGAGGTGGGTATCTTGGGAACTGTGGAAGGAGGGAAATAAAATTCTAGAGAGCAAGGAAAAGGAAGTGTTTTGGCTTGATACGTCTGCGTCGTGGTGTCGAACTTTAAAGAATGAGGGGAAAGAGGAAGTGTGTCCACAACCATGTTTGGTTAAAAAACAAAAGAACAAACCTCAAACTACATCACATGGGGAAGGAGAAAGCAATGAGAAGAGTATGCAGGTATGCAACTGTCCTTAGGAGAAGAGCGTATAATCAGTGCTTTTAGTCTGTTCTCCTTCATAGTTTAATCCAAGGCCTGTGAAATACAATATGAAATTGAGTTTGTTGTCAAAATAACTTCTCATTCCCCTTTTTTCCAAATTTTTGTTCAGGGACCGATTATCTGAAGTAGATAGAAGTAGGGTAGCACTGCTGCTTACTTACATAACAATTCACACTCTTAAAATGTGAGATGATCCTGAAAGATGCAGGGTGTGAGGAAGCACATGAAATTATTGCTGTGCCTCCATATCTACCTTTCTGTTTGCACGGCAGTGTAAGCTGAGACACTTGTTCCGCATAAAGAACCTTTTGGTGTGAAATGAGAAGTAGAACTGCCCTCTATTTGTGGTCATTTGGTATCCATTTTCATTTTTGGTATCTCAAACAATACTTTTTACTTTATTGGATTAAATATCTTATTTTCATTCTGCATGATGTTTAACAGTAGCAACTGTTTTCCTCTGGTCAATGAATCTTTGTGCAATTAGGCTTACATTACGGGTACATTTCACCATAAGATTGTGACTCTCAGCAGCAGTTTCTAGCACCAAATTCCAGAGACCAATTTGTCAGTGGTGTACATAGGATGAATTAAATGGAAGTCCAGAACAGTGGAGCTAAATATTGTTAAATGTACATAAACAGGAGCCTTTGATGGGCAGCACACAGTAGGGAGAGCACTGACAAATGTGGATGTAGTATTATTGTTACAACACCTGTACATGCTTTTCATCCCTAGAAGTTGCTTATATAAGGCATAGTAGAATCTTAAGCAGTATTAAAAGGGAAGAAAACTGTGATGTCTGTAAGGCATGATTGTCTTCGCTTAGCATATGCCATTTTTTCCAGGTTAAATTGTTTCAAAGAAGTAACTGTGCTTTACACTAATTTAATACTCTGAGTAGTTTTAATGTGCCTGTGGATTGTAATGCTCTTGTGAATTTAACAAAGTCTGACATGGCTGAGATAATCTGATGTAAGGGACGACTTTGTGATTTGCTTTTCCTTTTTCAAACTTCCATTTGACAAATCATAGTGAAGAAAAAACACAACTTGGGAATCATTGAAAAGAGAAGTCTTGGAAGATCTAAGATAATGTCTAATCTGAGTCTCATGATCTGAAAACTAGCCTGCTCTCTTAGTCAAGAGAGTGAGATGTAGTGCCTGCTGTCTCTTCTGGATGATCCCTGAAATATTGATAAAATCCTTGATTTTATTTTCTGGACTTTTAACTTCCATTTGTTCGTTTGTTTTGTTTTTTCAAAGGGGAACATTGCAGCTGTGGAGATTTATCTCAGGTTGTGCCACTTGTTGTGGGGATTTTTTGTTTTTGCGAGTCATTTTTGTTATACTTTTTTGCTTTTTTAAAAATGTTAGACTTAATCTTTCTGAGAACAAAATTTCTGACTTAGAAGTGAATAGGCAGTTTTGAGTCTGGCACATTAATTGGAAGAATTTTCTAATTCTCTCGTATGAAGCCAAATGATTTCAGATGCATGTTTATGTTAGGAGGGCAAAATGACAGAATCAAAGTGGTACTTTGTCTACATGCTTTGGGTACTAAGATTGGCTAGCTTTGACTCTTAGGAAGGTGTGACCTTGAAGTCTGGAGTAAGCTTGTGGCTTCACAGAAAGAAGGGTTGTGAAATCGTTGAATAAAACTAACAAATTCAAAGGGAGAATGAGTTATCCAATCATCTAGTGACTCATTTCACTAGCTGGGGACAGGGTTACTCAAGTATGAATAAGAATGGAATAGCAACTCAGACTTCCCTCTCAAGCTGTGTGAGTAACAGAGGTTAGCTGACAAGTCTCTCAAACTTCCTTTTAAATCGCAATATATGGTTGAAACAGAATTTCAATGGTATTGTTGGCGTAACTGAAAATGTTAAAAGTGCTGTGGTTGAGTAGCAGGTCAGAAAAGTTAAGCTTGTTTGGTAGTTAAGGAAGAATTCCTTACTGTTAGACTGAATGTTGTGAAATTCAAGTAGCAAAACCATTGGCTTGCAGTTGTTTTGGATTCAAATGTTGTATTGAATTAGCTGGTACCATAGTGTCTCATCAGAAGGTGATGCTGATGGCTTTATAGTGATATAAACAACGTGGGTTAGCTGATTGATTGCAGAAAAGGAGTTGAAGGACACTCTTATTTCCAGTATGATTTTTTTTTTTCTTTTTTTGTTCTTGAACTGTCATCTTTACTTTATGGATGCTTTAAAAAGTATATAACTTCTTTCTCACTGATTAGCTCAATCACTTGAAACTCTGAGGCTTTTAATGATTGTTGATTTTTAATGAGTGTCCTAACAAGCTGTGGTTATGTGTGATGCAGTCCTCCATTCTGGATGCCTGCTGTATTTTATTTGCTCTTATGTGCATGCTTTCACATTTAGAGATCTGAAATAAGCTTTGAGTTGGCTCAGCCTACCAAGATAACGCAGGTTGCTGTTTGAGATTGTTATGTTCCAATTAATCTTTCCCAGCATTCTGTGTTATCTTTAAGTGTTGTAACTTCTGATGTCTGCATCTAGATTACTCCTTAAAATTATTAATAGTAGACAGTCCTTGTACATTTTCAGTACTCGTATTAGGATATTTTCTTTCCAAAATTAGTTATCTATGGAATAAATTGAATGGGATCCTTTATTTCCCATTATACTGGTAGCTTTTCTTATTCGTTATAAAATATACCTAGCATAATGTAAAAGGCACTGAACATAATGTTATTCTATTCCCATAGGCAGAATATGAGGTATCTTCAGATGAAAAGCGTATAGACTGCGGCCTGAAAGTCTTAGAGACCTACTTCACTAATGGGGTAAGTATATTGTGGAATACTGCATCAGATACATTGTGAATGTATCTGACAATGTGTTCTGACAGACAAGACACCCGAGTAATTGCTTTGTTTGCTTGTAAATTGACTTTTAATTTTCATTAATCCAATTTTTGGCTTTCTGAAATTGTGGAACTTTCCTGCTTGAGTTGAAACCTTGACCAGTCCCTGCTTTTACAATTATTGCCATTATGGATTACTCCCATATTTTCAAATTAAGATACTGCTGTTAAATAAGTATGTATTTTTTTAAACATACAACAACCTCATTCAACATCTGAAAAAGGCTTAACAACCCAGCTAGAGGTTTTCTTTAGTCTAGGCCCTGAGAGTTAGGAATTCTTGAAATTCAATATTTTTAGCATATATTAAATCAGATTTTTTTTTTTTTTTTTTTTTTTAATGGTCTGTTCTCTGATGTATGATGGAGGCTTTTCTGTTGATATGTAATTGTACATTTGCTTTCTCTGTTAGCTTCTTCTGCTTCTCTTACTTTGGCCCTCTTGAAAAGGCCTTGCCTGACACTGATACCTTTTTTGCTGCTTTAAAAGTAGACTCCAAGTTTACCACATCCCCTCAAAAAGTTTCTTTATGACTACCATAGTTCACATGCTGTTTTGGTGAAAAACATTTTGGGCTGGTTTGAAATCATATCCCAGATTAGGTGTTTCTCTCCTTTCCATCCTTCCAAAGCAAATAGATAACTAACTTTGGTGGTGGTAGACCTATCAAAAGAAAAAGAAAGTTGTTGCATTATAGTCAAACTTGTTTCTCAGGTTATTGAAACAGAAATGCATTGAATGTTATTGCAGTTCTTAAATGGCGAACAAAAAAAAAGTTGACTTTCTTAGTTTCCTTGTTAGCCAAAATAATCCTTTTCCCTTTACTCATTCCATTAGTTGCAATATTGCTTTTTTTGATGCTTTTTCTTGTTTATTGTTTTTTGTTTTTTTTTTAAATTATGTTAAGTCTGCAGCACACTTGCCAGAAATACCTCAAGAAACAGTAAATGAATGTAAAGCAAGACTGGAAGAGAACCCTTCTAAAGATCTTTTTGTGGATTGTACAAGGTAGGTTAAAAATGTATAGTACTGTGTTTTAGTATCACAAGGTAAATTTGTGTTCCTGAGACAGCTGAAAAGTGAAATTATAACTCCCTGAATTGTGTCTCTGACATGAGTGTAGGTGAGAAATTTGAAACAGATTCATTAAAAGGACTGAGTTTCCTCCGTAAATTATTCACTTTCTTTGAAGAGCTATTTTCTTAATGCTATTTTTATTTAAGTCTCATGAAGATCTAATGCTATTTTATCTGTTAACAAGTAAGTATTCTTTAAGTTAAAATGGTATTTCATCATTATATCTTTTACTTTTGAGTGTGCTCTCTCCCATGATGAAAACACTTTTAAAGAATAAAGTTGTAAGTTGGCACACGGAAGGTCTGTGAACAGCATTACACAGTTCATGGTTCTGGAAAACAGGTTAATTATTCTTCCATTAACATGGCTGATCAGGGGACTGAGTATGATAATTATCACACACAGGCTTTGTTCTGAAATCATGCATCAACATTTCACACAGCTGAAGTAGCGAAGGCTTTTCTTGGAGGAACGATACCTGTTTACCAGTGTTGCATGTCTTCTGAAAGCCTTCATGTTTCTAATATTACTGGTTTTTCAAGGCATGCTTGATCATGTCTGAAGGCTTACAACATGATTTGTCACTGCTTGGGTCATCACCGTGGCAACAAAAATAAGTGTACTTTATAACCACATGAGATTAGAAGATTGAAGGGGATGTGTCAGAACACCTACTAAAACATGTCTTTCCCTTTCTACTGTCCAGTAAATGTCTCCATATGGTTTGAATGACTTGTGTTCCTAATTACCGTGGTGTGCTTAGTTTAAGAGGGGGAGCAATAAAGATGCATAGCATTCAGTTTTGCATGTGTTGTTTAGTATTTCAGTTTCAAACCATAGAGTGAAACTTATCCAGTTCCAAAGGATGTATAAAATCTTGTAGATCCTTTCCTGTAAATACCTTTCAGAGGTCATATTTGTGGGGACATAATTGCATTGCATAGCTACTAGTTGGCTGATGTGTAGGCGGGCTTGAAGACAGTGAATGTGAATACAATGGTTAAACTTCCTGATTATTGTATATAACAGCTATTTTGGCATTTACTAGTGTTCTGGTAAGGAATAGTTTTCTGATTGCAGCTCACTTTGAGACATCTAGGTTAAAACCATTAGTAAGTGCAGTGACAGTCTTTTTGCCTACTGCTACACTGATCATCAGGTTTTCAGTTTGTCTGGCTTTATTTTCCTCTTGCTAGAATTGTCCATGAGTACCTAAGCAGGAGACCTTTTGAAGCTTACCAAGAAAGTGTATATTTTTCCCGGTTCTTACAGTGGAAATGGCTGGAGAAGTAAGTGTATTTTTAAATAGTTTTTACATTATAATTCTGTTTGGTTTTCCAAACTGTTCTGCTTGTTACACAATTTTTGTTAGAAAAATCATGATCTGAAGGACTTCAGGGGTGACTCTGAGGGGACAGTGGAAGAGTCAGTGCTCTAGCTGAAGTATCTGTTCAAGAGTCTTTATGCAGTTGTTTTGGAAAAAGTAAATGCAAATTTGTTGTCAAATGTGTAGTGGGATACCAATATTGGGAACTTCTGTGAGCAGTTAGCTCCATATTTGGTTTAATTAGTATTTACTTACAGAAGGGAATCCATGTTTCCAGTCAGAACACCCCTCTCACTTTGAATTTAATTTCATGCTATCTTCATGAAGTCAAGGCAACTGTTATTCAGCCAGATGTTAAAGAACAGGACAAACAAATTGAAGACAGATGTTGGGGTGGAAAGGGGTTTGCAAATTCTTAAAATTCTTGTTGCATTAATTGTTTCTTTCTTATCAGGCAGCCAGTAACCAAACACACGTTTAGGCATTACCGAGTACTTGGCAAAGGTGGATTTGGAGAGGTTAGTACAGAGGTATTTTTCTGTGAGGCCATCCTTAAACGTTAATACAGAGGAAAAGCAGGTTTCTTAACTCTTGTCTCTAACAATCTAAATTTTGACATCAATTGGTGAACTGTCATTGATCCAAAACACTTTGTTTTAATGTGCTAGTTTCAATATTGTAGGTCATGCACAATGCTGGAGGAAACTTCCCTGACTATTGCCAAAATGCCTTTTGTTAAAAATTCTTATTGGTGATGAGAGTTTTGTTCCTACTTAGTAATTATGAGTTATGTTCCTGAACTCAATGTGAAAATCTAGATTTATTTCATTCTGTTTATAGGGTACCATTTTTTTTTCCTAAATGCTACAAATGTATCTCTGTACAGGACGATTACTAAATTAACCTTTCTTATGCTTGAATATGATGTGGATTTTAATCCTCGGTCCTGCAGTTTCCACAGTCAAGAGTTTCATCAACACAAGTTCTGTGGTTTTACTGAACTGTTCAACCTCAGCAAAAAGTGTTGGCTCCTGCATAATCTTCTTTCTTTCCCAATTCTGTTATAGCCTTTATGACCTTCTTAAGTTATTTTGTGGGTGTAATTTACTTTATTGATACTTAAAGACCCTTTATTTTTCTGAGATCGTTTAAAAGCTTGGGGAAAACAAAGGCAGAATAAATTTTGGAGTGTATATATGCAAAGTTAATGTCTCTTATGTGCTTTCCCTCACCTTTCTAGGTGTGTGCTTGTCAAGTACGCGCAACAGGAAAAATGTATGCTTGTAAGAAGCTAGAAAAAAAGAGAATAAAGAAGAGGAAAGGAGAATCAATGGCTCTAAATGAAAAAAGAATTCTGGAAAAAGTGAATAGTAGGTTTGTAGTAAGTATCTACTTCTAATCTTGTTCTTGTACGTTTGTATTGCATTGTTTCCCAGTTTCAGTCTTTTCAGGGGCTTACGGACATGACATTTTGTAACTGATTTTGAGAATGTGTGACTGCAAAGGTCAATGAGTGGTGTAATAACCAGAATGTGTTGTGTGTGATGGTGAACAGTTCTGTGCAGAGTGTTTAATAGGTGGACTGCTCAAGGTGTGACCTTACTGGACAGCAACAGTTCTCTGCTGGTTTATTCCTATTTGTTTTTTTTAAATGACTTCATATTTTGCTTATATTGGAAAAAGGAACTGAGAATTATATCAGAATTAGGGTGAATAATGGTTGTAATCTCCTTCTGTGCTCTTTTTAGGTTAGTTTATCCTATACATACGAAACAAAAGATGCCCTGTGTTTAGTGTTAACCATAATGAATGGAGGGGATTTGAAGTTTCACATATATAACATGGGAAACCCTGGCTTTGATGAAGAAAGGGCTATTTTCTATGCTGCAGAACTGTGCTGTGGTCTGGAGGATTTGCAGAGGGAGAGAATTGTTTACAGGTCAGTACACTCTTCAAGAACTCATACCTTGGCATCACCACGTCTGTTAGCATTGAACGTATAAATTGTTTTGTGTTAAAATGAGCTCGTACTTCAGCTTCATAGTAAAAGAAGGAAGAAATTGTAATAGTGTTTTTGACATGTCCTTCAGAATTACTATTGCTATTTGTCATCTTACTGTTTATTCCAACCCTGATACTTGATATATCCTAATACATTAAAAACAATTGCAAAGTGATAGAAAATTATGATAGGTAAACCAAATTTATTATCGATACAAATAAATAAATACGTTTTCAGAACATACCATTGCATGTCTGCTCTAAAGTAGATGTTTGCAGGAGACTGAAGTCCTTTGCTGCCTTGTTTGTTAAGCATAAGGGTAAAAAAAGTTAGTTACAGTCTTGTGTATTGTTAATGTGCTGAGTCTTTTCTATCCCCAGTATGGAAAATGAACTTACCTACACAGCAGTCAGTCTTATGGAAAGTGGCAGAACCACAGAATAAATCAGGCTTATGCTGGTTATGTATTGTTCCCTAATGAGTTTGGCCAATCTTGTGTTGCTGCGCAGTGTGTTTGGGCAAGAAGGGAAGAGAGGATAAATTTAAGAGTCTCGGTTTTGCTCATTGTTCTCATGTGAATCAGCTACAAGTAGGTATTTCATGTTTCCTAAGTGAAAACAAGTAATTGTTTCAAATCAAAACCCAAACCCGCAACCCTTGTGTTCAACTTGTTAGCAATTTGCATACTAGATCATCAAACGTGCTGAATCCTAGCATCATCTGCAGCTGCTTACTTTGGAGTGGCCTCGGACTCAAGATGCGTCCGGTTTTTGTGCTGTTATGTAACTAATTCCCGATTATTAGAAATCTGTGTGGGCTGCTAAAAATCGAGGAAGCAGAAAAGTAGTTTTGCAAGCAAATCTTGAGTGAAATTGCATCTTAATCAGAAAAGAATTATTTTTTATACAAAACCATGACAAGTCCTTGTCTCGTAATGAAGGACATGCAGACAGGGCAGGTGTTACCAACTGAATAATCTGTGTTCTGAGGGGGAGAAGGGCTTAAATTTAATCATAATACGTGAAGGCATTATGTCATTATTTAAACAATTAGGTATAGAACATACTGAGGGGTTCCTGCCCAAAATGTAAACAGATGAAAGGTGACTCTGATTATACCGTGTCAGCTCAAATGCACTTGAGGACTGAACTTAGAAAATGTTTGGATAATTTTATGCTCTCTGCAGAACTATTTTCACCCTACTCTTACTAATAAAGAATGACCATCTTCATGCAAAGCAGTCTCATTTTTTCTTTATTGCTAAAAGTAGTTTTTTATCCTGATCTAGATGTTTTTTTTGCCTCTTTTTTTTTTTTTTTTTTTTTTTTCTACAATCTATTTGGGAACATTTTGTTAAGTTTTACATTTTCATAATCAAGAAACTGAAGGAGGATGATAGAAATACTCAAGATATCACTAATTGTAGTAATACGTTACATGATTGAAATTCTCTGTAGGCGTTTTAAAGGCAATGCGTTTAGGAATTGGTACTGATGGCATGTGTTGCCATCAGTAGCAAAATGCCTCAGTGTGCAAAAGCCAGACTTATCTTTCTTCTCTTTTAACACTTAGAGTATGGGCCACATGTCAGTACGTAAGCTACTAAATGTCAGCAGTACTATCAGAGCTGCCCTTAGTACCCTGGAGTTGGTTGTAGCATTCTGTGAGTGGAGTTCCCACCGGATTAAAAGAACAGGTGCAGATCTGGAAGGAGGAAGCAAGCACAGGAACAAGCAGTAGTGAAGGTGTTTATCTGTTACACACAATGTTTGGTAACAGGTGGATTGAAATCAGCATTTGCATGAGACAGGGTGGGGAGCAAATGCCTCTATTATAAAGGTATTTGTATGTTGGTGTAAGCTGTAGTAAAAATAGACCCGTGCATGTTTACTTCAATTTAAAAAGTGTATATTTTCCAATCTGTTTTCAAAAGGAACCTTTGTTTTGTGAACGTTGCAGTCATACAGCCTTTGTCTGCTTTATGGGAGGAAAGCTGATGCTTCTGTTCCTAGAATTGTTTCTGGATCTCATTTAGAGCTTATTTTTCAGTTGAAATAGTCTATTGTCCACTACAGGACCAAAATCTATGTATTTCAATAGGAACTTTGGCTTCTCTCATAGTGGAGGAACAGAAGAAGGAGAAAGATGATGCCCCAGAGCATCCCAAAGCTAGAATTGATAGCTAAATTCTTGACAGTTTCAGAGCCTTACTTCTTCCTAACAATTAGGCCTAGAAACTTATAGTGTTACACAACTAGAATTCTAGCTACAGTAAGTTCTAATATCGACTGTTGATGGATCAAAGAACAGAATTGGATTTGATTAAGATGTTTCGCTATGTGTTATGTTTTGGGTTAGGCTTTAATCAGCTTTCTAGGAACTGGATGAAAGTTATTAAAGCTGTTTACTTGAATTCATCTAAATGTGCATTACGTGTTTTGGAGTAGACTTGTTTCTGCCTAAAATTTGAGATGAGTTTGGTGTTTTTTTTTTTCTCTTAACCTCAGTATCTCCTGATTTCCCAGATATTATAAACTTGTGTCTGATGTGAAATGAAGGTCCCATTGTAGGGACTGCTCAGAGTTTTATACCTTTTTTTTACAAAGACTCCTTTGTAAGTTCATTTTATGAAGTAATGAAACTATCACAAATTCATGTACCTCTGAGTGTGAGTTTAGTAATAGCAGGGGAGAAAAAGTAATACAAATTCAAACAAACGTTTGTATGTTTTTCTCATTTTGAACGTAAATGCTCGGATGATTCTTACTAAAACTATTTCTTTTAAGTTATTCACTGTTTCCAGCTTTTTATATTAGTACCTTATCTTGGTGTAGTTGTACATGCTAGGTGTATATGAAGAGCTTCTGTTTCAGCTTCTGTGAAGGTGCAGTTGTAACACTGAGGTAACAAAATAATACCTCTTTAACTCTTTCCTAATTTCTGCTACCATTTAATAGCTGAAGAATGTTTCTAATGAAGCTGCATGTCCAACAGAAGCAAACTGTTTGAGCAGAGCATCAAACTGCAGCAAGTACTAGCTTGTTATAACTTGTGAAGTTGCATGGTGGATATGCTCAGGTCTCTAAATTGTGAGCACAAACTGGGTGTAAGTTGCTTCTTAGCGTAAGGGTTTTAATGTTATCTAGAAAGAGTCTCTTGTCTGTGAAATTGCTGTTTTAGCCTAAATAGGATAAAGATTTAGGGAACTCAAGAGTTCTGTGGTTATACTGTTTGTTTTATAGGTCCTCAGCTTTGCAGCTTTTTTTTCAATGTAGGTGTGAATTGGTAAAATCTCTTTAATCAGAATCATTATCAGAAGTCCTATATTGCCCCAGTTATATTTCATGATAAGTTCTAATCTTGCCCTCTGTGTAATTAACACTTTTATTTGTTTTAATTTATAGAGACCTGAAGCCTGAAAATATTCTCCTTGATGACTGTGGTGAGTAAATAGTTGAAATTAATTATGAAATTACAAAACATACTATTCAATCTCTTTAGTTTCTTGCACAGAGTATTTTCATAATAAGAGGGACTTGAGTGACAAATATTAAGTCTAGTGTATTTTGATTAGTAAATTAAAACTGTCCCTTATTTCTTAGAAAGTGTGGAAAAAATACTGGGGTAAGGAGAGTGAGAAATTACATGTAATGTCAAAGTGGTCCATTTCTGCTCTCAGAATTACCTTTTTTCTTTGGCTGCTCCTTCTCCCTTTTTGTTTGACTTAATATGACTAAAGCTTAGCTAATTTGTTTTTATTTGCCTTTGTTTATCTTTAACTACATAATTTATTAGCTTTGAGGTCAGAGTTACACTTAAAGAGTGAAATATGATGTTAAGCAATAAAGAGGAATGAGATCTGAAGTGTGTTTGTTTCAATACTTTAACAAAAACAGATGTTTTGATGGTTGCAAGCATAGAAGAGGCTTGAGAAAGTCAAGGAAGTCAAATCAATATGAAAAAATTTTTCTTTTTTTTTTTTTTTTCCCCAGAAGCCAAATTAATGCTCTTTAATAACTTCGTATTAACTTATCAAAATCTTTTGAACTCACTGTAGAACATGTGCAGCAATTACCTTCTTCTAAGCTGTGGCTGAATATTACCAGTTTGTTCTTGTAATTGCTGAGTATTTCAGTTACAGAAAAAACTGCTTTTGGAGTCATTAACACAGGATTTATTTCTAGTCTTTAAAGTCAGAGTGTTCTGACTGATCAACTTCTGAAAAAGAAGATGTCTGGGAGAAGTGGCTTTGCAGGAGCTAAAGCTTTAGTACACATCAAATGCATTCTTTACTTCTCTCCAGCAACATCTAGCAAAAGCGGCAGGTTTCTCTGAGGAAAAACGTAGCCGTACAGGACTGCACTAGGATGCTTTTTTCTGGCAGGGATATTTTGATCTTGTTCCAGAGAGCAGAGGAGGCTAATTAGAAAATCGCTTCAGGAGCTCAGATCCTGCACTTGACAAAGGGGTTCATCAGATGTTAGGGAACAGAAGAGCATCTGGATATTTAAAATAGCATTTACTGCTCAAGAGCATTTGATTATTTCTAACCAGCATAAAAAGTGGCACTTAGGATTTTTCTGCTCTCTTTCCCCACCATGATTACCTAGCGTATGTAAAGAAGACATTAATGAGCTAATAACTAACAGTGATGCTGCAGTGCTTTTTGAATGACAAAGAAACTGTGCAAATGAATGTCAGGCATTTCAACAGGCTGCCTAGAGGGGTGTTGCAGTTCTAGGAAGCTTTCTAGACCTGAAATAAAACCAAACGAAAACACAAAATAAACAAACAACAAATCCTTGAACAGAGTGGACCAGCTCTGGCATGTTATAATACCAACAGCTCTGAGTAGGTTCTGGTTAGGAATTTCTGTCCCTACTCCTGTGCAGAAAGAAAACTAGCCTATTTCTTGCACTTAGCATTACTAGGGTACTTCATTAGAGGAAAAGCTAATGCTTTCGTACAGGCTACAGTTTTCTTATTAGAAACAAATAGATTAAAATCTGATGTTTTCTTAGGAAAGATAGGTTTTTTTTTAGAGGGGAATACAGAATGGAAAAATCTGTAGTGTGTACATACAGAAATCCATATAAGCAGACATAAATTTCTTTTTATACTGGCCTTGCAGCCAATGCCAAAGATAGAAATAGAGTACTTAACATTTTTGGTGTGTGTGACCTTTGGGAAATGAATTAGATCTGTACTTCTGTTATGAGTTTAAAAAAAAAAAGGGGTGGGGGGGGGAAAGAGAGGATTTCTTTCTAGTTAAAGAAGCTTAGTTCTATGAGATATATGAATATTTTGATGATTTAGGTGTTTTTTGATGAGGTGTACAAGAGAAATTTCTGGTTATAAAAGTGATGTTTTATTATTTACTGCCTGTCTTTTATCTTAATATGAACAGGACATATTAGAATTTCAGATCTTGGATTAGCTGTGCAGATACCAGAAGGAGAAACAGTCAGAGGACGGGTTGGCACTGTTGGTTACATGGGTAAGTGAAATATCCTTTGCTAGTTAGGTTTTACCAGCAAGTTTTGTTAAACAAATACGTGAATGACTTGTCCAAAGAGCTACACTGGTTCTGTGAAGAAAGGTTGTAGTATGTGGTGGAAGATGTTGGTAGTCAGTTACACGCCTTAATAAATGGGAAAAGTTGACTTTGGGATCTCTAATGTTAGGTAAAACTTGTAAGAGAATGCAATTTCTTCTGGTCATAAGTATTAAAAAACTTATGTGCTTCTGTTGGATACATACAGTCTTCAGTGTCGAAATTAATGTTTCTTCAGCGAATAAAGGGGTTGCTTAAATACGAAAGAGTATTAATTGAATTCTTGTTTTTTTTTTTAATTTGTTTTTGTAGCTCCAGAAGTGCTCAAAAATGAAAAATACACATTCAGCCCAGATTGGTGGGGTCTTGGTTGCTTAATTTATGAAATGATTGAAGGACAGTCGCCATTTAGGAAGCATAAGGAAAGGGTCAAACGGGATGAGATCGACCGGAGAGTAAAGGAGGACCAAGAAACGTATTCGGACAAGTTCTCTGAGGAGGCAAAATCCATTTGCAGGATGGTGGGTGAAGAGACGTAGAGGTTTGAAAATTAAATTTCTGATCTGTTTTTAGAGATGAACTGCTTTATTTCAGTCTTCTGCTGAATTTTTTTCGAAGCTGGAATGAGGTGTGGTGAGAGTACCAGCATCTTTCTTTGGTTCAAGTGGATGTTTCTGAAGATCCATGACTTGATTTGTCAAATTTTGATCATTCAGAACTTTTTTAAACTTAAGGGAGGCAGCATAAATTGGTTTCTCTCTCACGTGATTGAAAAATGCAGCATTTCTTAGACCAAGTTTGATCACAGTGTATAGCTTTGATTCTGTATGTAGAGAAATGGCAGAGTTGTACACAAGCTTCACAGAATCATAGAGTGACCCGGGTTGGAAGGGACCTCAAGGATCAGGAAGCTCCAACCCCCTGCCTGGCAGGGCCACCAAACTTCCATGTTTACTAGATCAGGTTGCCCAGGGCCCCATCCAACCTGGCCTTGAGCACCTCCAGGGACGGGGCATCCACAACGTCCCTGGGCAGCCTGTTCCAGGACCTCACCACTCTCCTAGTAAAGAACTTGGAGAGTGGTGGGAGCTTCCTTCTCTAAAAGAGCCTGTTTAAGACAGCAGGTATTTTTAATCTTCTGTGCTCTTAAACTTATTAAGCAATGCAACTGTACAGCAAGCTTCAAAAATTTCCTTACTAGTTTTTGCAGTATAAATAAATTACTTACATAGATTTACATTTTTTTTTCCTATGGTTTTCCCTGAAAGTACAGTAAAAACTATTAAATGTGGCATTAATTAAAATAATTTCATACGACTTCTGGTTTAGTCTTTACTGCCAGAGAAAGTAACCATCTTTTTTCAGCAATTCTTTTGTCTGCGATGTTGTATTTGAGTTTCCAGTTCATTTTGATACCACAAGTTCATATTCTAAAAGGCCAAGCAAGAAAGATGTAGGGCTGATTTCTCTTCTTAATTGAGAGATCATACCACTAAGACAGCCTTTTTATTCATATCTTTGCAGTTACTTGCAAAAAATCCAGGGGAGCGACTGGGTTGTACGGAAAATGGAGCTGCTATGGTGAAGCAACATCCTATTTTCAAGAATATTAACTTCAAGAGGCTGGAAGCTAACATGTTGGAGCCTCCATTTTTGCCAGATGTAAGTAGGTGAGACAGATTTGATTAGTATCTAAAAAGGCATGAACTGCATAATTTGTGTCAGTTATCATGTGAACTGCAGATAAACCTTTTACAGTTACTCACACTGGCTGAGATTACCATTGTTGATATAAGCTAGTTGTTTTGTGGTGCTTCATCTGAGAATACTGCTTCTGTAAGTAGTTTAATATGTCACTATAGGTCTTTCTAACTGATTTCTGCTAGCCCTGAAAACTCAGCTTTCCTAGATCAGCTGCTAAACATATTAAGTTCAGCTTTGAGGAGTTCAACTCTGGAGCTGAACAGAAGCTGCAGGAGGACAAGTAAACTGTGAGAACCAGTACAAAAATCACAGATGCTGCATGCTCTTCCTGGTTTTGGTGCTCTTGTTCTGTTACCTGCAGGATGGATGGAACTCCCCAAGTGCATTATGACAAGAGTCTGTTAAGTTTTTGCATTTCTTTTGTGTAATATAGCATAATTTAGTCATCAGTAATGTTAAATATGAAATTGCAGATATTTCATACCCCCCTCTGCTCATCAAAAAAAAACCTTAATGAAGTAATCATTATTAAATTATTATATAATTAATATAATAATTATAATATATAATAATTAATTATTATATAATCAAATATTGTACTGCAGCCACGTGCCGTGTATTGTAAAGATGTCTTGGACATAGAGCAGTTCTCTACAGTAAAAGGAGTGAACCTGGATACTACGGATGATGACTTCTATTCCAAATTTGTTACGGGTTGTGTCTCAATCCCTTGGCAAAATGAGGTATATATTTCAGAAATATTTCCTTGAGTGCACTGGTGAGAAGACTTAGTGTGGGATAAATTTACAATACTTTTTTCCCCAAAAAACATTAATGAGTAAAAATTGAAGGACTGCAATGAATGTGTAAAATGAAAGCTGACATCTTATTACAATCAATGAGACTTTATTCATCAGCAACTTCACCACATTTTCCTTGTTTTTCTGCCGTATGTACGAAGTGTCACTCTTCATAGGAAGAAGATAAGTTTTGTTCTATTAAAAAGCTAATAGGCTGCTGTTTTACTGTATTGTGCCCAAGTATCAACAGAGTATCCAAGTGACTTATTAATATGGAACCACAGCTTATGTTTTCTACAGTTTCAAAGCAAACTGTAGTCAAACTTCCTTTTAAGGCTCCTGAATGAGCAGTCTGGGATTCTGCATGGATGATTTCTCATCCAAAGTTTAGTCCATATTTGATATTATATCAAATATCTTAATATTATATTAAGATACTATATTTGTTAGGCTACAGTGTTCTGAAGTGAGCTGAACAGACAAAGAGAAAATAAAGTATTTAATGATACACAAAGCAAATCTGCTTCTGGTTCTAAAAATGTATGCTTATTGCATTATAGGCAGGAGAAATTACAAAAGTGAAGGAGTATCTTAGTGCTTGTCTGTGTGATAGTGCTTTCTTAATGCTCAAGAGAAGTTGCTGTAGACTTTATGCTTTCCTTCAAGCAGGTCTGCAAATGATGTAGTTTCAGTAGCATGAAATGGATATATTTTTGTTAGGGGTAACTAGTCAGAGTAAATGGGTGATGAATGGAGTGTGTTGGAGAGGCTTGTATGGATGCTTAATTTATATTTTATATGTTTCACAGATGATTGAAACAGGATGCTTTGAAGATATTAATGCATGTGAAACTGATGGTACTGTGTCACCAGACAGAGAGAGGTCTCCTAAACCAAAGAGAGGCTTCTTTCACAGACTTTTTAGTGGAGAGGTAAAGGTGTTTCATTTCTTTGATGAGAAAATTAGCAGTAAGACCATAAATCTGTTCAATTTGAGCATTTTTAGAAGTTGATTTGTGATAGAAAGAGCTTTTTTTCCTTGAATGTGACAATCCATATAAAATCCAGTTTTTCCTCTTTCAGCATTCTGCTTTTCTCTAGCTTGCTAGCTGTTGCCTGTGGGGGAGGGAGGGTGGGGAAGTACTGGATGTTGCTAATACTGCATTGTACATCTTTCTTTTCTGGTGACAGTAACTTCAGTTGTGCTCCTTTCCCAGTTTTTGTAGAACTTAGGAGATGATTTGAGAGATAATTGAGGACTCCTTTTGCATAAACTTTATACAGAACTGAATCAAAGTTAGTGTGATTGGGCACTGCAATATAGTACTTCTTCCTTTAGAAAGATGGACTCCAAACAAGTCATTGTGGTGTATTAAACTGTGCAAAGATAACTTGTAAATGAATGAGTGTGAAGAAGTGTTATGGAATAAATGTTAAAGTACTTCAGCAAGAAGCTTTAATTCTTTAACCTAAACAACATATGCTTACATAACTCTTAATAATGCACAGCCTCTCTTTCAGACAAAACTTTATTAAAAAGTAAAAGTAAAAGCATATGAACCGAATACCAAAATACTGTCTGAAAGACATGACAGTATTCTCGCTGTTGAGAAGTAAACTATTTGTAAAGTCTTTCAGTTGAAGATACTGTACATAATTCTGCTTGCTCAGTATGCCTGCACTTTGGAGTGGAATTACCTTGAGAAGCTTAGTACATTGCAGTAGGAGACGCTTCTCTAGGAGCTGCTTTGGCTCCTCGAGCAGAAATAGAATTTTAAATTTGCTAAGTAGCCACAACAGAGCCACATTAAAATTGCATGATGATGATTTTTGTCATCAGCTGGTAATTCACCTCTGTCAAATGGTACAATGCTAATGGAACATGTAAGAGTACTGCTATTTTTAGGTCACCTGAATTCACTTTTTCCACATTTATATTGGAGGAATGGTTAAGTATAGTGATAATCTCACATAACTGAACTTAAAGCTTGTGTCTTCGCATAGTTTTACCAATCTGAATCAAGTTATACTAAGATCTTTCTACTGAGAAGGTTCCTACAAATACTAGCATGGGTTGCAAGCATTCAGCTGGTTTTAAAGTTAAAAAAAAACAAACAAACCTACAGTTATTTGTCATGTGAACTTAATCTTAGGTTCTTTACTTCTCTTAAATGAAACTTTAAAGACTTGAGCTTTTGAGGTTGAGCTGTAGTTTTCTTCTGTACTCCCAGAGTATTAGGGAGGATGGAGTAAAATGTTCTGGAAGAAGTCCCACACCCCTCCTCTCTGCACTACCTTGGTGCCCTGAAAAGTATCCAAACCAACAGTAGTATTATCTTTGCAACTAAATTGTTTTTGTCTTCTCTTGCAGGTCTGCTTTAAATCTGATTGCAGTGATGAGGAGCAGGAGTCCTCTAGACTTTAAATCACTTTACTGTCAGCAGGATTAGCAAACTTTAAATGTTTTATATCTCTGTAGCAAAGTGTATTATATATATTTTTATGAGTTCAAGAATTTTTGTACATTTGTACTTCATTTGTTTTAAGATGTATATTTTTCACTAAAGCTTAATTGTACAAAAAACGAGTGCCATTTGAGTGAGTGTGTTTCTGTATGTATTTGATTTACCTTCTTCTCCCCACCCCTGCAATGGAATGAATCTAGGGATACTAATAGGATTCTAAAGCAGAGAAATAATATCTATGGCATAAACTTAATTTGACTTTTTTTTTCGCTCCTGGTAAAAATCTTGTTCATTAGACCTTTATTAGCTGTTTTCTTAAGAGTAAAATTGCTGTACTGATGAAGTTCATAATTCTCATATTATATGGCTGCATGGCAGTGCTATCATATAATGCATCTCAAGAAAACTGCTAAGGAAATAAAGGAAGGTGCACTGTGGCTAGCTATTATGAAATGCTGTTTGCTGTATAGATCTGAAAATAGTCTTGATCTTTTTTTTATTTTTGGTCTAGAATTCTGCACATTTAGCTTAATCTTGTGACCAACTGTATTACCTCCTACTCCTTTCTTTCTTACTTAGAATTTCTCCATACAGTTCTTCAACGTGGACCATGCAAGTAGCCCTATGCCAAAATTTTATAGCTATGCTTTTATGTACTTTGTTGCCCCTTACTGAAAGGACTTTTTTTTTTTACCTGTGGGAACTAATTTTTATTTTTATTTTTTCATTCATTTTATTATTTTTGTAAATGAAATTGTTTACAGTTCCATGTAGGATGTTAGGGTTTTATAATGGGTAAGAAAACAAATCACAGGCTCGTAATACTATCTACTCTGCTTATCATGTTGTGTTTGCAACACTGTAGGGTTAACAGTGATCACTGCCACTGAGGGAAGGACAAGCTAGTGTTCGTATTAAATTTAACAGTGTAAATAATCTCTCCTTATAACTTTCAAAAGCATAAACATTAAAACCTCCTTGGTTTTAGCAATTATAAGATTGCTTAATGCAGTTATGGAGCTACTGTTGAAGTTTTAGTTATGATTACCTTATGTTCATGAGTAAAAACTGATTCCAGTTTGATGGAAGCTTGTAAAATGTCTGTTCTTCTGGGCTCGGAGTATGCCAGGCTTCATTTTGAAAAGCTCTGTGTAAATTGGCTTATCTGTTTCAGAGAAGAAACTTAAGGAACACATTTCATGAGCCTTTTGTTTTCAGACTTTGTGCTGTCTGTTATGTTCTGTATTCTGCAGATTGTCTCCACAGAACATGCTTTTTTTTCCCCCCCCCCAGCTTCTAATCTCTAGGAACCAAGCAGACTGCATATGTTCTATATGTACCAACTGAATATCTACCTCATTAGGTTTCTGCTTGTGAATCACAGACCCCCTGGGAGAAACTCAGCATGCTCCAAAGATACATCTGATAGCCCTACTGCAGGTGGAAGTTCACAGTATTTTGTTTCGGTGGAGAAATGTTGTAATGGATTAGAATTTGAAATAAGTTGGAAAACTGAAGTTTTACAAGATTCTGCTGGGGTGCGTATTTGAAATTGTTCCTCTTGAATACTATGCCACAGAAATGAGGAATTAGACTCTTTCTGTGTTTTCAGTGTGTGCTCCCTGATGTCAAAAGCGATACAGAGGAGAGCAAAATGTCTAACAAGGAAGAGAGAAATTGGCAGTGGGAGAAATTCCTGCGTGACAATCTGATGCAATAGTGAAGGAAGGGAAGACTTGACAGAAAGAGAAATAGGTCAAGTTAGGGTGTTGGTTAGAACCATTATATGTGAGGCAGTGAGCTGGCACAGTCTTTATTATCTTTTGTCCTCTTTATTATGTACAACAATAAGAGAAGGACTCTATTTCTCCATTCCCACCTTCCTAGAGAGGTAATGAAAGTGCTTTAGAAATGCCTACCTGATTGGGATGTCCATTATTTTTCTCTTACTGAGGGTTTAGTTTTTAATTATCTTAGGTTTACCCTTCTGAGTCAAATAAAGGTGACACTATTAACATTAGATGCGTGGAATGACAGTCTGAATTTAACGCCTGCTTAGGGGAACTTGAGATTTGGGCAAGAATACCATGGACACAAGCTGGGTAACTTTTATGAAGAAGATATAGGAATTGAATTAAAGAAAATGTGAAAGTATATTCATTCCATATTTCATATTTCTCCATTTTAGAGACAGAGAGAGAAGAGTTATAACATAAAATAAATAAAAAATTAACCCCTGTTTTGGAGTGCAGAGGTTTATCGCTTGTCTCCAGGGTTCTGCCAAGAAAAGAAACTAGATAAGCAGGCAAACTGTTCCTAATAACTGTTTCTTTCAATTATTTATACTTCTGCTTCTCAGGACAAGGAACTTTTGACCCTGTGTGGCTTTTTTGCATTTTTTTTTTTCATTTCACAAGTTTTTTCCTTGAGTTATGAATAATACCTCGAAGTATTTTTAGGGGTAACTACATCTTAACAGGGTTAAGACCTAAATTCTGTGTTTTTTTGCCACAAAGGTCAAGACAGCATTTTTCAACTATAAATTTGTTCCTTTTCTCTCCATTCAATGAGTATGACCTTATTCTTTGCACCATTTGCTAACTTCATTATTTATATGAAAAATAAATACATTAAAGCTGTCAAAATCTGCACAAGTATCAAAGTTTTAAATGTAAGCAATTAGAAATGTAAGCGCCTAATAACTAGATATTGTTTAATGTAAATAATCAATTAGGACAAAAAACTGCAGGAATGGATGTAATTCTCTCTATACGGTACATGGAGATGAGGAAGTTGTGCTATGTAATGTCTAAAATGACTAATATTACTGGCTTGGAGGTTCACTTGGAGAAGTGTGCAAAGAGTAAGGAGGTGAAAGCAAAGCACTGTGGTTATGAAATGTAATAGGAATTTTGTTCTTGATCTTTCATAGGATGCTGATGAGAGATGGCAGCAGGTTGTATTTACATGTAGACTTTTATTTCGATGAAGCTATAATTAGAAAAAGAGTTTCCTGTTCCGAATGCCTTCATTTCACCTCTGTGAATTCAGATCTGTTACATGATTTTAATAGCGGTGAGACAATCCAGCAGCCCAACTGCTTTGTTCTGTTGGTGTGAGATGCAGAAAGATCTATCAGTTCTGTGGAGCTGTTTCAATGAGATCAATCCTTCTTCTCTGTGGCTTTTGTGTCCAAACATTTGTTTATGTAAGTCTTAATGTCTGCTTGTGTGTACCTCATGAATCCACGTACAGAGCTCCAAATTCGAACTGTGAATCAATGTATCAGTGTCTTATTGGTTTACTTAATACTTCCCATTAGTGTGATCAGCAGAACAGAATCTCGGTGCCTCAGGGTTGATGTCTTTCTTTAAAAGAAACTGTCAGCTTTTTTCCCTTAGAGCTGTAATGATCATAATAAAGATGTTATTATCTAGAAACAATACCAACCAAGCAGCCTCAGCTGGGGGAGAAATGTCCATGTGTTTTATCATAAGGCCTGCATACGGCACATAGGTAACTTTCCTCTCGTGTTCCACGTACGTCCAAACCACCAGAGTTCCTTCCAGTTCTAGCAATGTTGACTGTTCAATGTGTTAGCTCCAGAATTTCCAAACCACTCCAGTAACTGTTGTATGAGCTGTTTTCCTGGATGTTCTAGCATTGTTATTCTTGAAATAAAAGCAGAACACTGCCACATCTCTCAAACACACGGATTATTGTCTTATGTGGTTTGTTTACCAGGTCTTTCACGGTAACACGTGTAGTAATTTTATGACCGGAGTTGAACTGATACCTAGAACTGCTTCCATCTAGGGGTCTGTAACAATAATATAACTGTTATTGCCATTGTGTGTGTGTGGAACTAGTGGATCAGTAAAGTCTGTTGGATTACTGAGTGGAATCGAGGACTTGCTGAATTGTTTCTGGCAATGCTGGCTTAAGATTGCCTTCAGGAGGGAATATTTATTCTTGGCGTGCTCATTTAACCTGCATTGAGACGTTAAATGAAGAGTTAAATTGTTAAAGCCGTTGGAAACATCTACAGCATTAATGCCTTTTTTTCAAACCAGGTATTTTTCTTTTTGCTTCTGGAAGCAGAGATGAATTTGTCATCTCCTGAATTATAGATGACTTCTTAGTAGTGGCTGTTACTCCATTGAGACTGTGGCTGTTCTGTTCCTTTGTGTTAGCATTGGCTTTACAGACATTCCTGTTCTTCAGCCTTTCCTGCTGTTGCTTGTCCTTCGCCTGTTTGCCACCATTTCATTTTTGGTCAGTACAGCCGTTTGTGGGGGGTGATCTTTGAGAAGCATCAACGACACGATCTGTGTTTTTGTAAGCATCAATGAATTTAAACTGGGAGAGCCTCCTGGTAAAGACAAAGACAGACCTCCAGCCCAAGGTACCTGAAGTGTCTCTCCCCCTGAACCCAGCGTATGGATAATGAGCAGAAGGGCAGGCACTGCCAGCTCAGTCTGGGAAAGGGAGAGCAAGGAGTGCTGGCATGCATTACGTTTCATTTCTACCGGTGAGTCAGCAACCCTGAGGGGGGAATGGTGCACATTTGGATCTAAAGCTTCAAAACAGTTCTGCCAACACCGACTTGGTGGCCTGTTTAATCTTTGATAGAAGCCCATGCTCTCTTTAATGTGCTTAATGTGTTTTGAAGCGTGGTGTGGCGTGTGTGCAGTTCTCACATGGTGCGTGCAGCACTCTGGCTACACGCTCATGTTTTTTTCTTGTGCCATTTGCTAAATAAAACATTCATAATGATCCCTATGTTCTAGAGAAAGCTCTACAAGCCTTATTCTAAAACCAGGACTAATGCAGGACAAATGCTTTACTCTTTACACCTCACCCATGTTTTATTGCACATTTACCACCATTGCTTAGATGTCGTACAGAGGGTTTGGTGGGTAACACTGGTGATGGATGGATGGTTGGGCTGGATGATCTTAAAGGTCTTTCCTAACCTTGCTATGATTCTGTTGTCTCAGCAGCTATAGGTACATCAAAGCAGTGGTTGTACTTGAATTCATTATAGTGTTTTTAGTTTAAAAACAGATCTTAATACTTGAATCCCGCTCTCTCCGAGAGAAGCAGTCTTTAAATAGGTCTGTTTAGTACGTGCTTTAAGAGAGCAAAAACTGTCCTGACCGAGCAGGTCCAGCATCACGAGGCTGATGCTGAGCCGCCAGCGGGGCGCCTGCCAAGCGCTAAGTGCCTGGTTCCTCTAAGTGCTTCCCCTTCTTCCGCAGAGCCTCAAATAACGACGGAGTGCCGGTAGCGCTGGGCAAGCAGCTCAGCACGATACGGGCCCGCTGGCCCTGGGAGCGGCTGTGAGGGTTAAAGGCTGAGGCACCGTTACGGCCGGCACGGTCCCCCCTTCTTCCCATCACGGGCCGCCAGCGGGCGCGCTGCTACCAGCTGTGACAGGCGGAAAGGGGCGGAGCTCTCCTCCCGATTGGTCAGCGTGCCTGTCGCTCTGCCAGTTTCCCCGCCCCTTCTAGGCCCGCGTGCCTGTGTGTACGGCCGTAACGGTCGGCGTGATTCCGGGCGCTGCGCGCATGCGCCCAGCGTTGCCCCGCGCTGAAGACTCGCTCCGTGCTGGGCGGAGCAACCCGGGCAGGGGGCGGAGCCGGAGCGCGGGGGCTGCTGGGCCGACCCCAAGATGGCGGTGGGGCAGCGGGCCGGAGATCGCGGCCCCGTTCGGCGGCTCCCCGGCTCGGCGCGGCTCTGAGGCGCGAAGCGGCCTGCGCGGGCGGCGGCGCCTTGGCGGGCGTGTGAGGGGCGCTGTGCGAGCCGGGCGGGGAGAGGAGGGAGAGGCGGAGAGTCGGGAGCGTGAGGAAGGAGGCGGGCGCTCGCCTGTGAGAGGGCGGGCCGGAGCGGCGGGCCGGTGCCGCCGGCGCGGGCGGAGCGGCGATGGCCACCATGGAGAAGCTGATGAAGGCCTTCGAGTCGCTGCGCTCGTTCCAGCAGCAGCAGGTGCCGTCCTTCATCCCCGAGGAGTCGACGCAGAGACCGTGAGTGAGCGGCGCGGGCCGTGGGGGGCTGCTCAGTGCTTCGGCGTTCCCTTCCCCGGAGGCGCCGAGTCGCAGCCGGAGCCGGGCGGGCCCCGCGCGGGGCTCTGTCAGCAGGCGGCTGCCGGGGACGAGTGTGGAGGTGCTGTCTGTGCTCTGTGGCAGCTCAGGTGGCTGCAGGTTAACGGGCGAAGGTTTGTCAATGTGGCCGCCTAGATAACGGGAGGTACGGGAACGCTGTGTGGGTTTCGTTGAGTGGTTTTGGTTTTGGCTGGATACGCTGCTGAGGATAAAGAGGCAAAAGATCTTAAGTTTAGCTTAAAGTCTAGGGCTTGTCTGTCTTTAAGGAATGGATGTAGATGACTGCTTATGGCAGAGTTCGCTTGAAGTCTTGCGCTGTCACATGTGTTGAGCTCCAAGAGGAAATAGCACAAATGCTTCTGGTATCTCTTTGTGTCCTTCCACCTTAGGGGTGGAGGCACTGTAAAGGTGTTTGTTTCTATCTGTGCGATGCTCTGCTCAGGGAACCTGTAGCTTTGCTGGAGGCCAAGGAGCTGTTCAGTGCCCCAGTGCTGCCTGTCGGTTTTGCTTTCTCTAAAAATAACTTTTACTGAGCAGGTGAAAAGGCAACAAGGATTTTAGTGCACTTGGTAAGTGAGTCACACTGTTGCTGTTTCTCCAGACACCAGGGAGAGAGGAGAAACAGAAGGGCTGAGGAGCAGGTAGCTTCAAAATTGACAGTTTCAGGTGCTTTTGGCAGAGCTGATCCACAATGGAAGCTGGGCTGTTGGCCACCTGCTCCCACGGTATGGTTTGAGACAGATGCCAGCTGGATTTGCCATGGTTCATACTGCTTGGAGACTCTCACCTCAAACACTTCCATTGTGTCATTGACGCTCTGGGGACACAACAGATGAAAAACCTTGTTTTCTTCATAAGCAAATTGTTTTTATATACCTCAGTGTTTACAAGGACTAATTGCTGCTTTATGTTTTGTACTGTGATTTTGCGTGGACGTCGTTTTCCAGTCCTTACTGTGCCTAGCGGGAGAAAATCTAATCAGATATTGCTAGGATAGATCATCTTATTTCAAAAGAAAGGCTTGAAAATAATTTGTGATGCTTGCAGAGGGATGTTATGGTTGATGTGGGGGTTTGCATTTAGGCACACCCGAATCAAAGCACTAAGAAATCAAGCTTGTAATTGTCCTAGTTGACTTTGTTTTTTTTCTGTTTAAAAATAGACTGGATGTTTTCAGAAAGCTGATAGTATTGCATGCCCCCAGGAGCTTTACCAATTCAGAAAGGGCACTGAGCTTCATAAAAGCCTATGAAAGCATATTATGCCAATCTTTGTGGAAGTTTCCAAAGTTGTTAGTGAAATACCAGGTGACGTCTTGAGCTGAACTCCTGGTGTTGTTTGTGCTTTCCATCCAATGGGTTGGAAAAGAGAATTGCCTTCCTGTGTTCTTTGCACTCAGGGATCGATGCTCATCTTAATTGTGATCCTGCACAAATAACCCTTAAATATTTTGCAGTGCTTTATGCTAACTTCCTATCTTTGTATCTGTTTGCAGCTGTGAAAACAGTGTTGTGTTACTTGTCAGTACCGAGAGAATAAAGAAATTGGTGAATTTCATAGCATAGATGCTGCTGGTTTGCTCTTTAATTGTTTAATTAAATATGTTTGGCATTATCCAAACAGATCAAGTTGTCTTGTTGCTTAAATTAGATGACTGAGACACTGTTATTTCTTGAGTTGGAGAGTAATCACACTATTACAGGTGTTGATAGGCTTTTTTCCTGTTGTTGGATGTTATTCTGTAAAGTAAAATCTACCTCTTTCTGATCTTTCTCTCTAGTTTTTAAATAGATGCCTCAAATTGTCACAACACAACATTCAATGTTATGTCTGCGTGAGTGGGGAAAAAAAAAGCAGCCCACAAAAAGCATTCCTATTGGAGTGAATGAAAATGGCCTTAAAATCTTGTTGCAATTCAAAAGCAACAACAAACAACTCTCTCCTGATGTGTAGTATTATAAGATCACAGAGGCTGGAGCTTAGAGATGGTAATTGTTTACACAAATGTATTGAAGGTCATTGTGACAATGAATTTTGAGATCTTGATGAAAATAATATCCTGGTTTTACGTTTATTATTAAAGTATTGATTGAATTCAAACAGTTATTGGTAACGTGAGAGTTCTTTTCTTTCTTCAAGGAAGAATCATCAGCAATCACTTATTGTGGTTTTAGTGTGTGTTACAGACATGTCAGGTTGTGGCCTCCTCTCTCTTTTTGTGGTTGGTTTAGTCTTCTATGAATGCTTCGATTGAGCTCTCTGTCATCATATTGCATCTACAAGCTCCTGCTGAGGCACCTTATTGTTTTCCATCTCTGTCTTTTTGCTTTTTCGGACTCCTGAATTTTGGTTGGAGTTGGGTTTGTTTTGTTTTGGATTACGAAACTCCCACAGAGTTGAAAATTTGGTCAGTATGATGTAAAAATTGACTTTAATGAAACGAAATAACGGGTGGACTGTCATACAGCATCCTGTATCTTATTCATCTTACCTCTTGTCACAGAGCTGACCAGAACGGTGTGCTAATTGCACGTTACTGCTGGAGAAGTAACTAGTTTTGATTTGACCATTCTAAAGGCTGTCTTCTTGTTATTGTTTTTCCCACCATTGGAACTGTTAACTTGTTCTGATAGTTAATTATTATAGTCATTTTAAATTGTGACCTATTTCCAGTTTTAATCATTCATTTATATTTATGTTTGGTTCTAACCCTTACATTTGAAGCCAAGGAACTTTCCAGTAATGGGCATTTTTCATTAGTCACCTTTTTTTTTCCCTAGCTTTTTGTGTGAGTGAATGTGTGATTGTAGATGGGTTTTATCAGCACTGCCTGTTTTATTACACAGTACATTTTCTGTGCTTACCGAAGGCTGTAAGAGCTGCTGACCTGCTTGTTGGTGGTGATTCCAGGATGAGTTTTTGGAGTTACCGTTTCAAGGGCACATACGCCTTTTCTAGTCTCTTGGTCTATCCACTGCTGTCTGTATTACTGTATTGTTCAAATCATTTACTGTACTTCAGCTTTATTAGCTTTATTTTTAACAGGCTGATATTTTTTATTTGTTAGTAGAATCTTGAGTTTTCCCGTTAGTTTTCCCAAGGTTAATGTTGAGCTGTTTGGCCTGATGTTTTTAAATGCTAGATCAGCACTAGTGCTTTAGTCCTTTCACACATCCTTAATTCCAAGGCTTAATAAAAGCAAGGTGGATCTTTTTGTAGCCAGCTCATCTAGGGCTTGGAGTGCAAAATCGTCAGGACTTGCTGATTTTTCTTACATTGTTTGTTAATCTTCTTGGCTTGAGGTGGTCTGTAGAAGCATGCAGAAGGTTCAAATCCCATGCCTGTGGGATGAGGCTTTCCCGTTGATACCTGCTGCTTCAGTATCTCCAGCCTTCTGTTCTTGAAACCTTCTGACTGTACACTGCAGGCTCACTGCCTCAGCTCTCCCCTAAGACACGTGTGATGCTGTTGTGTCCCTGGGTACGCTCACTGTAGTTTACCAGAATTCTTCATGCTACTTCTGAATAAACCTTTCTGTAAAAAATCCCTTGTGTTCTATCTCCAGAGACAAAAAATATCATCGTGTTGTCTTTCTCCGTCTGTAAACATATTAAATCTGTGAGCACGTGATATACATTAAAAGTTTTCTTTCTCTCCTTCAGAAGCTGTTTTTAGGAAGGCAAATACCAAACGGCAAGTGAAGGATTCAGTGAGGCAAAGGCAGTTTGATGCTTTTCCTTCCTTCCCTTTGGATAGTGACTCAATTTCTCTTCTTTTAGTTTAAATGGAACGTGTGTAGTGCAGAAGTTACCATCTCTGTTTTCACTTCAGTTTTTCTCTTTTCAGGCCATTTTTTTTTAAATGTTTTTCAACTACCCATTTCAGAAGCAATAGACTCATGTTAGGGGAGCTCTTTGCTTACGGAAATCTGCCAGAGATCGATGTGTGCTCATCTGTTATTATTGAACATTGCTCCCTGCCTTGCCCTGGGCTATATTAGCTGAAGATGAGATCCTCTCTGAGGAATACTGAAGCTTACATTTGACAATATTTTGTTTAGATCTAATGGAAAAAATGATGTTATTTTGTTTTGCTTTTTCCTCATTATTGTTCTTTAAATTTTTTTGCAAGGGAGAAATAAGCAGATGTTTGGGACAAAAACTGAAAGGTTGGGATGAAGTAAACCCCCATTTCCAATATGACAGAAGGAAAAGGACAGGGGTACTTATTCAAAAAAAATGTGGTAATATTTGAGCTGAAGGTATTACAGTTTAATTCTCCAAAGTCTTTTGTCTTAACAGTGTATTTTCAGTTACTATAATGTGTTCATTGGCTGGTTGCTGTTGGCCTTACAGCTGTGTTGACTGTGATACTGTAGTTCAGGGCTGTTGTGATCATTTTCTGACTTCTACTCTAGAAACGCTTGTTTGCTCTTAGATGGTTTTGCTGTTTTTTCTTGAGACAGAAAACTAAGTGTTAAAAACACAGATCACTGATTTTCACTTGGAAAGCAAAAGTGAAGTCCAGCTCTGTGCATCTGTGCGTTCACTCATCTGCAAGTCAATGAGCAGGTGCTTTTTGCAAGTACACACAGAGGTACCTTGGGCTGCGTTTTTCAGCTCCTGGGTTTCGACTAGTGAATTATTTATAAGTAATTTCCCTTTTCCTAGGGGTGGTTCTCTGTTATTTAAGTTAAAAGTAGGAGACTTTGCATATAGTGAAATGAAATTTCACAGTGGCAGTTGTGAGTCTGTCTCATTCTAGTGTTTTATTCTGTGGTTTCGTTTCCCCTAGTTCATATATTAAAAAGATTGAGGATGGAGTAGGGAAGAAGCTTCTGTTATTTATGAGCTTATAGTATGTCAGAGAGAATACTGAAGTTTTCTAAATGAGAGGCTTTACACACTGGGCTTTGCACCTTTTGTAGATATGCCTTCTGTGACTTCTGTTGCTTATTCCATGCTTGCTGCTAGTTAGCTTGGCCTTAGTGTTACTATAAGGACATGATTGTAGACAGGTATGGACCATGCCTAGAGTTTTGCTATTTGGACAATTTCAGAATCATCTGGGGGATTGTGATGTATGGCAGGATTGCATTTATATCGTTACTGCTCACTTTTAGTCTTAGATTTATTTTAATTGTTTCGTTTTAGAAAGAAGGAACTTCTAACTACTAAGAAAGATCGAGTGAATCATTGCCTGACAATATGTGAAAACATTGTTGCTCAGTCTTTAAGGTAAGACAAAGTCTGTCTTAAACTTGTTGCTTTAGCATAATTTGCTACTTTAATATGAATAGCTCCTTCTGGTTACTAGACACATGTAGGCTTCCTCGTAGTTGCTGATTTTAAGTGCTCAACTTCTGTTTAAACTGAAATGGTATGATGCTTGTTATTGCTTGTTGTTGTTGTTTGTGTTTTGTTTTTTTAACTAAGCCAAAATGTAATAGTTTTCTTTAAACATTGGTAGAGTGGATACTTTCCTATTTCAGACAGAAAAGTCAAGGCAAAGAAATCAAATACTGTACCTGATTATGTAGGGAAAGAGCAGGGAAATGATCTCCTGACTTATTAAACTTCTGCTGGATCATTTCTCCCCTTGTTAAACTGTGTATATTGTGTATGCAGTAGAGTTCTGAAACCCCTTAATGACTGGCATTGATGTTTGCTTTTTGCAATGCACATTGTGATTTTTCTGATATTCCTTTATTTAGAAATTCTTCAGAATTTCAGAAGCTGCTGGGGATTGCTATGGAACTTTTTCTCCTCTGCAGCGAGGATGCAGAATCTGATGTCCGGATGGTTGCTGATGAATGCCTTAATAAAGTTATTAAAGTAAGAACTTTTAGGTATTGTGTTAACATATTCGTCTTCTTCTTGATGCTGTGTTATACATGAAATCACACTTACTTACATTCTTTTAATTACTTATTCTTGATAATCTCTTGTAATGCAAGAATAAGCTTTAGGAAATTCTATATGTCTTCTAAGGAGAGCTTTTTATGCATGGAGTTACATAAATTTTATATTTTTATATCAGATGAAGGCATTTGAACACGTCTGTGGTAATTCATTGCTCAGATATTTTTTGCTCAGTGATTCATTAACTCTGTTCTCTTTAAGTTTGTTAAAGATCATTTTGGGATGGGAGGAATACTCCTTTGTTTTGTAAGCATGAAGTTACGCAGCATGTAGGAAAGCTAAAAATATTACTGGAAAGCAGACTGTAAGATGTTATGACGCTTTCCAGACTAATGGCATACTGTAATTCTGGTAGTACTTTACTGAGACTTGGCAGAGGAGCTTTTAGGCATAATTAGGATGAAAGCAGTGTTCTGGAGTCTGTTTATTACCATGCTGCAATCCAGAAACAAGGACTCAGTGCAGACAGCAGATGGATATTGATAGAAGGTCAGTCAAGGTCAAATTATGGATTCAACATACAAAATGAGCCTTATGTGGAACTGATGTGAGCTGCTGCTTCCAGAACAGATTTGCCTTCACCTGTCCATTCTTCTTTATTTTTTCTTCTTGTGTAATGTGCCTGCATCATTAATCTAGTTGATACAAAATGAGGTGCTTTATGAATTTGAAAGTAAGAGTTTTCTTTAGCTTGAAGGGGATATGGAGAAGCAAACAGAAGAGAAAAAAATCTGTATTTCTGTAGAAATTTAAGTTCTTTCTGTTTACTTGGTATATCCCATAATGGTAGGGAATGAGGTGACACAAATGTTTTTTACTCTTTTCATTTTGTCCTGTTCATGTTTTTCTGCTGCCAGGAGTTTAGTACTGCATGAAATGCATATACCACTGAGTAGCATAACTTACTTAAGCAGATGCTCTGAAACAGTGCTAAAGAATGCAAACTTCTTCCTTCTTTCACGAAATGTTCCAGATCATTTTATGCTAGTTTTTCTTCTAAAGATAAATTTTACATGATGGAATTTTCTGTCAGTCATTAAGCTTGCAGTTTGACCACAGCTTTGAAATGACAGTAGTTGTGTGATATTACAACTGTGTAAAGGTATTGGACCTGTCAATTCTGGACACAGTTTATATTTCAGTGCTTATGCTCTGTGGAAGCAATTCAGTCTCTAGGCAGACCTGTCTGGTATATAAATGTAGAGGGGGAAAAATCTGCAGTTTTCTTTCTTTTGTGCAAGTATCAGTAATGCTTGTGATTAATGAAATGGTCTCCAGTTGAATGCATTGGACAGCTAACCCTTTTGAAGCCAGAGTAGAATATAGACACTAGCAAAGTGTTACTGCTCTCCAAATTTCTAAGATACTTCTTCCCTCACTGACTTCCCTAATTCCTGTCTCATTCTCTGTGGATTGCCAGAAGCTTCTGTGCTTCTTTTGTGTTGATTGATAACAATGCAGAGGCAGTGAACTTCAAGAAAACTTAATTTTTAGGGGATGTAAGTGAGATTTGTCTCTAGGTAGAGTAGTCTGGGCACCCGTAGTTAATAGTGAGAGTGCTTCTAGCAGTATAAAGATACAAGCAAGGTAATATTTTATTACAATGTCTAGTGTAGTGTGGGAGTCATGAAGATGTTGGGGATATGATTTTAGGATAGGGAAGTAGGGAGGAACAATGTGACCTTCACTGACCATGCTTTAGCAGTTATGGCCTCCACATTAGCACTTGCCATGTAAGATTTTATAGTCATGAGTAATCCTCTGAGCGCTTCTTCTCAGTGCTTCTTTTCTTTTCACATACTCTAATCCTTAACTGAACTACAAGTTTAGAGCAGAGTAAAACATCTTCTCTCTCACAATGTGCTTGATCAGATCCTGAAACACGATAGAGCTGTTGCCCAGAAAACAGGCTAATGCATAAAAGAGGGGGTTCTCAAGGGCTATTAAAGGTTGTGGTACAAATGCAGCCTCAGTTTGGGATACACCTACCTGACAGTAGGCTGTTTGAAGATGGGGGTGTATAGCAGGGAAGAACTCCCACTGCTTCCAAACACTATTCTTGTATTTCAATGGTCTGTTCATGAGTATCTATTACTGGCTGTTGCCAGAAGGCATGGTAAGTTGGCTGTACCTGTGGTCTGATGCCATATGGCCTCTTTTGGGCAGATTGAGGTCAAGTAGCTAATACCAACTAATTTAAATACCTATATTATAGTTTAACTTGTGGGATTGTCTATGTTTCTGTTTGTTCTTTGTGTAAAAGGTGAAGGAATGTCTTTTGTGAAACCAGAATGTGTTAAATACAGGATAACAGAGAGAGAATGGCTGATTTGTATTTTTAAAGCTGTTCTATTGCAAGTGCAACTTTGTTCCTTTAAAGTGCCTCCACTCTGATACAGTGTATTGATAATGTATTTCATTGCAGGCTTTGATGGATTCCAATCTACCAAGGTTACAATTAGAACTGTACAAGGAGATCAAAAAGGTGAGGTTTGCCGCCTTTCAGGTCCTTCTGCAGTTTACTGTTTAGTGTTTTAGTATATGAGATTGTAGCATTAGTGTAAATAGCATTTTTGTTTGTTTGTTTTTTAAGGTCAAGGTCAAAACCTCACTTTTGAAAGATCTCTGACCGCTTAAAATTATTCTACTCAGTTCTTCCCTGTTGGCCCTATTTATTTAGATTTTTCCACCTCAAAAGCTTATCTGGCAGAAAATGTGTGAGCATTTGGTGTGAACAGCCTCAGTGACTCTACAGTCAAATGAATAAGCATATTAATGATGTTTGCTTCACTGAGTGAGCTGGAATGCATAACTTCAAGGAAAATAGTTGGTGAAAAGCGGGTGGAGGACACTGAAGTTCTTTATCTGCAAAAGCTTCATACAGGGATGATGTGACCTAGACCTGAAGTGGTCTGATATAAGCTTTAATTAAGTTGCTTTGTGAATATGTTAAATATACTTACCGCTTATGTAAGAAACACAAGTAAAAATACTGAAGCCCCTCTTTGTACCAGAGTGCACAATGTAATACCAATTGTTATGTCAGTTGAAGGTTTTTTGTTTTATTAGTGTATGGATATTAAATCACTAATGCTGTTTTCACTGAACATTTTGTTTCCCTTCTATAAACACATAGCAGCTGGTATAAAAGAGAAAATACAAGTGGTGTTTGTCAGACATTAATGGTATTGATTATTACTATATTTCCCTACAATTGATAAACTTCAGAAAACATAATAAATAGGAAAAAAAAAATTTGAATAGCTTTTCTGTAGATGTAGTGGGGTTTTTTCTTCTGCTTATGCTGGCAATGTTTCCATGAAGCTTTGATACACTAGCAAAAGAAAATAAAAAAAATTCTAAACACCTCAGTTCAGTTTTCAAGAGGTTTTGATTTGAGAAGTATTTGGGTAAAGGGAAATAAAGTATGCACTTTCTCCAAGTAGGGAGGTTATGAATGTGGCAGCTCTCAACTTCCATAGTTCTCCACATTGCCGACAATATTAAAGAGCTCCAGTATATCCTCAGGCTCAGAATGTAATTGTGTTCTGGTGCAAGTCAGTTGCATTATTGAGGTTGATTATATAGATAAATGGATACTAAAATCGGAATCCAAACCATTATGAAATGATATATGGAATTTTTGAGGTTCTCAAGAGCTGAAGGTTATGTACATACATAGCTCCACTGCTGTCAATTTTGTGCTGTATTTGTATCTCTGCAAGTGTTCCAGTGATTTTTAGATTCTCATATCATCAGTTTCTTTGTTGGTTGATGACTGTGTCTGTGATATTTTAAGCTGATTTCAGCAGAATGGAAATCTCAGACATTTCCTTCTCTTTTTTTGGTTTTTATTATTCATTTTGGGTCACTTGGAAAATGAATAATACCAACTGTAAAAATAAAGACATTTGCTTCCTTTTGGCGAGAAGAATTTTAGCACTTGTAGACATCTTTTGTTCTCATCTAGGTGAAATTATGTAAGATTTAAGTAATTATAGATACTTTTAGTAAGGATTGGTCTTGCTTGATGAAATATTACAGTTGTACATTCTCTTTAGAATGGTGCTTCCCGAAGTCTGCGTGCTGCACTGTGGAGATTTGCTGAGCTTGCTCATCTAGTTCGGCCTCAGAAATGCAGGTAAACTCATCCTAGCAAAGAATTTTCCAAAGTTTAACAAAATATAGACATTAGCAAAGTGTTACTGCTCTAAAATACTTCTTCCCTCACTGCCTTCCCTAATTCCTGTCTCATTCTCTGTGGATTAGCTTTATTGGATTAGGTGATATTCTTCTAGCAGAACTTCAGTTCTGTGCTGTTTGTGATTCAGTGGGATAGGAAAGGAAACTTATAAAAACAATGAGTTGTACTTCTTAATGTCCTTTTTGCTTAATATTGTCTACAAATCATTATCATAGCTAATAGATTCATTTTGTATGATTTAGAAATATTAATTGAGGGGTATGGAGACTATGAATTAAAAACGTTTAGGTCGTTACAATTGTTCTTACCTTCAATTTGTTTTTCTCCTTTGTCATTCTTAGACCATACGTAGTGAACCTTTTGCCCTGTTTAACACGAATAAGTAAAAGGCCTGAAGAATCCGTACAAGAAACACTAGCTGCAGCAATACCAAAAATCATGGCAGCATTTGGCAATTTTGCAAACGACAATGAGATTAAGGTACCTTCACCATACTAGTGCTTCCTGATATCTCAAAGCACAGTTAAGCTACTGCTGTTACCAATCAGGTGTTACACTGGATTGTATAATAGCTGCGTGCGTAAGTTAAGGCAAATGTTGTCTTTGCATGATGTGGTCCTTTGGGTGGTTTAAAAAAAAGAAAAAAGATATTTGCTGACTTCTTAACTCCTCTCCTTTTTTCTTTATCATTAAAAGTAAAGTAATGTATCTTGTTTTTAGGTCTTATTGAAGGCTTTTATAGCTAATCTGAAGTCCAGTTCCCCTACTATCCGTCGAACAGCTGCGGGATCAGCAGTAAGCATCTGTCAACATTCACGAAGAACGCAGTATTTTTATGCCTGGTTATTGAATGTACTTTTAGGTAAGATTTGGGAGGGGGGAAATTACATTTGCTTCAGGTATAAGTACATGAAATTGTTTTCTCATGTATGATGCTAAACATGACAGTGGTTTTCAGGCAAAGAAGGGATACTTAGGCTATCAGTTACACTGCTAATGCTTTCTCTATATTGTATTGTTGGGCCTATGCTTTCTCCCTTGCCTACATCATTGTGAGAAGTGTTAAATAATGCATAGTTTCAAGTGTTTCTACATTTAAAAAATATATATTTAGTTGTTGGATGGTGGTGTGGTCTTTTTGTTTTAAAGAAACTATTAAAAAGATCATGTATTGAAATTAACCATTGTCAGTAAGTTTATTCTCTTCTTACCCCCAGGCTTGTTGGTTCCTGTAGAAGATGATCATCCTACGCTTTTAATTCTGGGTGTTTTACTTACGCTAAGGTATCTCATACCTTTATTGCAACAACAAGTAAAGGATACCAGCCTGAAAGGAAGTTTTGGTGTAACAAGGAAAGAAGCAGAGATTTCACCTTCACCAGAACAGCTTGTACAGGTAAAACTTATGAGGAATAAATAACCTGGAAAGTATTCGGAGTGGAGTGGGAGGAAAATGTTTAATGTAGTACGATGAAATGCTAGCTTGGCATTGAACATTTCAGGCTCTTCATGTTGGTAACTGTCTGCTGTTTGGAATTCGTGGTAAATTATTTTGATAACAAGAAATCTGAGAAGAATGCTTGTTATGTGCTCCTGAAGAAGACAGTGAGCTTCATTAACATTAAAACATTACTTGGTGTGGTTCTTCCTTCTCTAACAATAATAAGCAAATATCTTAATGGAGGTTTCTATTGAGGAGGTTAACTGGCTAGATTTAAATAATCTTTTCCCTGAGAAAAGTGTGATGAAGATTAGATACACCCTATCTGTCATTTTTAATGCATTTTAATGCATTTTTAATGAGATTTTAAGTGATATGTGAGAGCAAATATAGTATGTTTTGTCTTTACTGAAACTTAACCCAGTACTTTGTTGTTTTTCAGGTTTACGAGTTGACTCTGCATTACACTCAGCATCAGGACCATAATGTTGTGACTGGAGCTTTAGAATTACTGCAGCAGCTCTTTAGAACACCACCACCTGAACTTCTCCATGCCTTGACTGCTTTAGGTGGCATTGCACAGGTCAGTGTATCCAAAGATGAATCTGCCATCAGGAACCGCAGTGGGAGCATAGTGGAGCTCATAGGTAAGCTGTATTTTCAGTCATTTGAGTTAATCTTGAGATGATGACAGGCTCTTTTCTTCATGTAATCTGAAAGTATGAAGTATAAAATAGAAAGTGTAAAAGCATCCATAGCATTTTTCCAGGTACAGGATAAGATCCCCTGCCATCCTCCCCTTTAAGTGGGTGTCCATCTGTTGAGTAATGAGAAACTCCAAAGTCAATATTTTTGTTGCTGTTTTCTTATTTACACAGAGCCAGTTAACAGCGGTGACGATTTTTTTTCCCCATAACGTTTATGTTTTTTTCACTAAGCACCTGACAATTGTGATTCATAGAAAGCTTATCTGACCAGAATTTATGTATTAACTCTATATACTAACTAAGAGTTTTGTGCTGAATAAGAAAACCAGCATGAAACTAAAGCATGACCTTAGTTTATCCATAACTTTTAAAGTCAATTATTAATGTTCTAGTCTGTGAAGTGCATGTTCTTAAGACTGTCTTTTAACTGCTACTTACCCGTTTCAAAAGAATCAGTCTCTGACTGGATTTCTATAAGAACTTCTTTGGACTATCAGATCATTCTAGTATTGCTGCTCTTAGAAGGTAATTCATTAGCCAGGAACAATCATAGCAGTGAAATTAAGAACGCTTTTTTTTTTAAAAAAGCAAACTTTGCTCAATTTGGATAGAAAATTATAAAGTCAATTGTTGGTGCATAATGCAAAGAAAAACCCCCAAAAAAACAAACAAAAAAAACCCCATACAACAAACTTTATAAGCATCAAGTTTGCTTTTTTTTTCTTGGCTTTGTATTTTTTTTTAACTTCCCATCTGTGGCTGTTAGAATTCCTTCATGATTGCAGCAACTCTCTCTTTGCCCTGATATGTTACTTTCTGTGATTTGCAGCTGGAGGGGGGTCTTCATGCAGCCCTGTTCTTGCAAGAAAGCATAAAGGTGATTATTTCCAAAATCAAATTTTTAATTACATTCTTCTCTGATTTTTATTTCCTCTCCCATTTCATTGTCTTGCTGAGCTCTGGTATTCATTCACAAATGCCTTCCTGTTATCAGCTGACCTCAATCACCATAAATCTTAAAATAATTCTGACGTGATTTCTGATGGTTACAACCAAGACGTTCTAAAATTATTCGAAGCTCATTCTTGTTTTTGCTGTAGTGCACTAGCGAAATTATGATGATACATACTGATGAAATTTTAATTGTTTAAGAGCATGTTTAGGAGTATTCAATGTGGGCATTCTTCCTTTTGTCAGTAATACTTAACCCTTAATGTAACTGACAGAACTGTTAACCTTCCTGTTTTTGGTAGGCATATTTTCTTGTTTCACTAATGCATGTGTATGTTTGCATGCTTTGATATGATACTTTTTGATTAATTTTTTTGACCTGTCATCGAGAACTAGGAGTACTCATTCTGTGTTTTATTGTGTATATTTTCATTTCTTTAGCAAGCAACACATTTAGCAGGACTTGAAAAAATAAATCTTACTCTGAAATATTATTTACTTGGTTTGTGCATAAGCGTACTTCACCTCTGGTTATTAAAAGCTTTGATTAGTAATTCATATCCATAATGGAATCACTCTAGATACAGCTCACAATAGATTTTTCATCTGATCAAGGTATTGCTGTCACTACAGTGAAACTGTGTGAGAGTCAGTACAAGCACAGTATGCAGATAGGTGCTGAATACTATGAAAAGGTGGACTTCAGGGAAAGGTAGTTTGAAACTAAATCGGATTAAACAGTCTCAAAGGACTGTTCTAGTACCTAGCTTACTTTTATTTCTTCAAATATATCCTTCCATCTTTGTGTGTGAGGAATCTCTCTGCGCTTTATTGCTCAAACAGTATACCTGAGTATGAAATACAGGGTGGAGCTGAATGAAGTGGAATATTTATCACTGCATCAATGAGTTGTCCTTTGGAAACAGCAGAGTGAATGAAATGTTGCTTTGAATATAGGTATTGCTGCAGCATTCCAAGGTGAGACAGAATGCAACGAGTCAGAGTAACAATGCATATAACTTTTAAAAAATGGTAGAATCGTAGAATCACTCAGTTTGGAAAAGACCTTAAAGATCATCGAGTCCAGCCATGACCTAACCATCCTACCCTAACTAACAACCCCTCTGCTAAATCATGTCGCTGAGCACCACATCCAAATGATTTTTAAACACATCCAGGGATGATGACTCAACCACCTCCCTGGGGAGTCTATTCATGTGCTTAACAACCTCATCTGTAAAGAAGTGCTTCCTAATATCCAACCTAAACCTACCCTGGTGCAACCTGAGGCTATTTCCCCTTGTACTGTCACCAGTGAGAAGAGACCAGCCCTGCTCTCTCTGTACCTTTCAGATACTGGAAGAGAGCCACAAGGTCTCTCCTCAGACCCCTCTTCCTTAGACTAAACAGCTCCAGTTCCCTCAGTCTCTCCTCAGAGGGTATATTTTCCAAGCCTTTCGCAAGCCCTGTTGCCCTTCTCTCGATCTGCTCCAGCATCTCAATGTCCTTTCTGAACTGAAGTGCACAAAACTGAACACAGTACTCATGGTGAGGCCTCGCCAGTGCTGAGTACAGGGGCAGGATGACTTCCCTTGTCCTGCTCACCACACGATTCCTGATACAAGCCAGGATGCCATTGGCCTTCTCGGCCACCTGGGCACACTGCTGGCTCACATTCAGCCAATTGTCCATCAGCACACCATGGTCCCTTTCCATCAGGCAGCTTTCCAGCCACTCCTCCCAAAGTGTGTGGAGTTGCCTGGGGTTGCTGTGACCAAACTGCAGGACCTGACACTTGGCCCTATTGAAACTTGTACAGTTTGCCTTGGCCCATCCATCCAGTCTATCCAGGTCCCTCTGTAGTGCCTTTCTCCCCTCAGGCAGATCAACGCTCTCTCCCAACTTGATGTTATCTGCAGACTTAGTGAGGGTGCACTCAATCCCCTCATCAAAATCATTAATAAAAATATTAAATATTAAAAATATTAAGTAGCCCCAGTACCAAGCCCTGGGGGACACCGCTTGTGACAGGCCACCATTGACCACAACTCTTTGGGCCTGGCCATCCAGCCAGTGTTTCACCCAGCAGAGCGTACAGCCGTCCAAACTGTGGGCAGCCAGCTTCTTCACGAGGATGTTGTAGGGGAAGAATTGTGACTGATACTTTGAACTGGTAGTCTTCACTGGAGATTTAATAATAATAATAGGGTGAATTCAATTAACTTGTTAAAACAGTAATCTTTCACTCTGCCAGAAAACACTTATGAGCCATTATTTTATCCTCTTAATATCAAGATGCAAATATCGTTTTGTGGTGTAAAAAATGGTGTAAGTGAATTTGAAGTAATCTGTTCAGGATTTTGCATTTTTTACAGGCTTAATCTCAAATTCTGATCTGCTCATTTCCTATTGCTGTTCATTATAGAAAGAAGTGAGCTTATCCTCTTTCATGAAGTAGTTTTGCATTTTAATGATGTATACAGTAGTAAAGTTGAGCTGCTAGCCATGGGTGAAACATCTCTAGCTATAATAATCTTTCATACGTTTAAAGTGAAGCTGAAATCTGTGATGCTCATGTTGGAACTCATCTTTTCCATATATTTTCAGTTATACCACTTCAGAACATCTTTATTTTTGAGCTGCTGGCCTATGCTGGTTTGTTTGTTTCAGCTTCATAAAATTATTTCCAAAGAAGGCTGAAAACTCATTTTTCAATGAAAGAATATGTTCTGTATCTTAACTGGTTCTTATTTATTTGTTTCAGAGGAACATTATCCTGTGGCTTGTTCTATAAACTGATGTAAACATACAAAAATGTAATATGCCCAATTGGTGTTTTTCAATGTCCTTCTTTCACACACTTTTAAAGGTGAACAGCTGTGGAAAACAGAAGAAAACTGGTTTGTTTCAGTGGAATGGATATGAACGTGGGAAAGAATAGAGAATAATGTGTTATCTTTCATGCTTTGGGTTGGGAATTCTTAGCAGAGTTTTACCCGTTCTTGTGGAATTGAGCAGTTCTCAATAATTGCTGTGTTGTTTTGCACAGAACATACACAGAAATTTCATGTTACCTTTCTGCCTTACCTACAGGTTTGAATAGCATAAAATATACTTTTGTAGAGGAAGATAAAAGTTGTGCAGTTGTGACAGAGAAATTAATACAGAAGTCTGTTAATGCATTTTTCCACTGATTACTTGTATGAAATATACAACAGTCCACCTACAATTGTCAGAACATTGATATCTTGGACTGCTGGTGAAGTTTACTCTAAAATGCAAAACAGGCTTATGTCTAACTATTTATCAGGACCTCTGAGCAAGTGGGTTGCACAATGCAGAAGGATGGCCTCAATTGTTCCCTCTTTTCAGTAGAGTTGTATCTCTGTTTTGCTCAGGCGGTGAGCATCTGCAGGTATCTTTCTCTCTCTAGTGCCTCTATTTTAAATATACATTAAACTGTGAGTAAAAGAACTCTTAAGATGATTGTATTAGGCTCTAAGTGGTTCTCATTCTTCCTACGGCAAAAGCCTCTCAAGATTTTTGCCTTAGTAGCTCCTGGATCTTAGTGGATTTTGTCTATGGTTCATCACTCTTTCCTGCTTATGTTGTCTCCTGCTTCTTCTCCTGAGCATTTTCAATTCTTTTATCATTGGAATTTCAGGCTCCAGCCTGAGAGTAGCCTTTGACTGATGATTTTAGTAGCCTTAAAGAAAGAGGCTATTTTGTCTGTGGTGCTTATTGAGGGCAGACACCCAGATGCCTTTGTAATGTGACATACTTGGAGAAATTAGTGGGATTTTAAGCAGTCCACAAAAATAAACAGGAGTAAATAAAGATGTAAGTGGTTTCCTGAGTGGTTAGACCATTCAGTAGAATTACTTAGCTGTGTTTCTTCATTGCTGTTTCTTTCCTGACTAGATAATGAGGGTCTGGATCTTTGCTTTCTTTATTCCTTTCTCATTTCAGTTTGTTGCCTCTCATAGCTTTGAAAAAATATTTAAAAGTTATATAAATATCTTCAACTGTTAATCATTTCATAACTATTTCAGGTTGACTGTAACTCTGAAAAGCTGTAGACCTCTTTCTTCTTTCACTTCTCAGGTAAAATACTTCTTGGTGAAGAAGAAGGTTTGGAAGATGATCCTGAAACTCGATCAGATGTCAGTGCTGCATCATTTGCAGGTAGTTAACATTCCTTCTAGTGTTGCATCAATCCGTGTTACTTTGTTATAAAACATTTCTTTTAGTGTAGGTACATAAAATATAGAAGTGTGTTATGATAACTACGAAGTGGATTGGCACTCAGAGGATGTGATAACCTGAAATGCTCTTATATATATATCTTTAATATATACTTACATAATGAAGTTGACTGCCTATTTTTTTTTAAGTATCATTATGCTACTGGTATAGATGTAGTGGAGTAAAAATGAGGAAGGAGATGCCTTAAAGGTGATTGCTTCTCTACTGTAGTTACAAATTTTCCTTAGCCTAGTTTAGTATAGGACATCATATTTGAGTGTCCACATAAAGTGTAAAACCATTGATTGACTCAGAAATATCTGTTTTGCAGCTTCTGTGAAAGGCGAGATAACCAGTGAACTGGCTTCTTCATCGGGTGTATCAACAGCTGGGTCAGTAGGGAGTTCAGCTGCTGATCCTACCGGACACGATATCATTACTGAACAGCCACGTTCTCAACATACGTTGCAGTCAGACTCTGTAGACCTGTCAAGCTGTGATTTGACAAGTACAGCTACTGAAGGGGAAGATGATGATGTGCTTAGTCGAAGCTCTAGCCAGATCAGTGCTGTCCAATCAGATCCCACTATGGACTTGAATGATGGTACACAGGCTTCCTCACCAATTAGTGATAGCTCTCAGACTACTACTGAAGGTCCAGACTCTGCTGTAACCCCTTCGGACAGTTCTGAAATTGTAAGTGTGCAACGGGCAGAGGGGGGATCCCCTTCTACTGAGGGTCCTGACATATCTCAGAGCTCTTCCCTGGAGGGCCCAGACTTGGATTCCTCTACTTATTCGTCTTCTACTTTTCCATCTTCAACTAATAACAGTGGAAAGGTCAGCAGCTCACACCCCTTTTGGAGAGCTTGACCTCCTTTTAACACTTTCAATTCAGCAATAATTAAAAGTTAAAATATCAGCCATCTGTTCAGTGTGTAGGTCATATGAAGGCAAGCATCAACGGTTTTCCACTCATTGGAAGAATGTGAATATTAAAGGCCTGATATAAATATGTTCTCTTAACCTTCAATTTTTATAGATGCATTAATAATTGTTTTGGTGCAGAAGGACTAACGGAAGTGTTAAAGGGTGAACAGAATTTGGAATGCTAGAGGACCATTTTTGGAACCTAATGCTTCACAGTTTCTTCTGCTTCTGCTTTTTCACTTGACAACATGACGCATTTTTGTTCTTTTTATCCTATCTTAAGAATTTCTCCTATACTAGATGTATGTTGCATGATTTACTAATGCAGCAGTTAAGAACCTAATAAACAGCTGAAGTATGCATAAAATACAGCTATGGTATGAAATTAATCTCTCTGTTAGGCAAGTGCATTATGAGGCTGTAAATAAAAAAACCAAAAATATAACCATTTGGAGCTAGAGAAGAAAATGCATTAGGGGGGTAACTTGAAATTTCTTCCAGGTTGTGAGTTCCCCCCCTCAAGTTTCCAAACCTTTGTCTTAGGTTTACCAGCAGCATCTCTGAAAGTGTAGTGGTCTAATACCTAAAAAAATAGTAAGTTTACAGTTTAGACAAGCAAATATTCCTGCAAATGTGAATGTACAAGACCTAAAAGAGTGATGATAATCGCACTCAGAATGAAATTTAGGCAGTACAGATGTCAAAGTGAGCAGACATCTATTGGCAAGTTAGATTTGTTGATTAGTTGACGACTTGTGCATCTTGCAAATTCTTTCCACTGCTTTGTATGTCACTTTGTGTATGGTTTAATAACCGTAATGACAAATACACACACACACACACGTGTATATATATATATATATATATATTTTTTTTTTTTACCTGACTGACAGACTTAAGTGGCATCCGTTTTACCTACATGTGGGCCTTTTAATTAATGATTTCCTGGTGCTTGTAAGATCAGGAAGTAACTGAAGAAGTATATTGTTTTTTTTCATTTTAACTTCTTTTTACTGTCTTTTGTTATGTTTTTAAATTTTTTGGCTCTTGTGATTACTTTCCCCAAATACCTACTGTCTATAAACTGCACTGGTATAAAGGATTAAAATCCCTTTCAAATGTGTCAGTTTTAGCACTCTGATTTAGAATGAGGGAATAGAAATATATTCAGACTCGCTTGCCTTCCTTTTGTTTAGTTTTCTCTACACGTTGTATCCTCAGTTTGATTTTTGCGTATTCAAGACAAGTGAGGTAATGGAGAGTTTGGCAGCATGGTACAAGGTCAGATGTGACAGTGAAGCTGTTAGTTGTGGTTTATAACTAGTAAATTAGAAGGACAACTGTGTTTAACATAAGGAGGCAGAGAGGGCTGTGGATAAAGTAATTTGCTTACATGTTCAGCCTTCTCAGTGCTAACATCCAAGTTCTTGACTTGACTGGAAGACTATCAAATGTAATGATTCTATTGTAGCTCCCCTCCTCCAACATTTGAGCTGCTCTGGGGCCTGCACGCCAGCTGTACACTAATGTATGAGGCTCACATTTGCTTTCAGATTATTTCTAGATTACTAACACTGCATGTTTAAACATTGTTACTTTGTGTTAAGCTATTATAAGTCCTGTCTTTATATTCTGTAGGTTTTGGATGGTGCTGAAGGACAGTATTCTGGAATGCAAATTGGACAGCTGCAGGATGAGGAAGATGAAGCTGCAAATATTCTCCAGGATGATTCATCAGAGTCTTTCAGAAGTTCTTCTATTGGTATGTTGATAAATAAAGGGGAAAAAAAGAAAAGATAGAGACATCTTTGGAGTAGATGGTACAGGTGAATCTGCTGTTTTTGCATTTACTGAAATGAATGTGAAAAATGAACAACTAGATCTAAATGAACTTCATATACTTCTAACGAATAACTTGTTTTGATCATTGCTAATTTATTTTTCATGTTCTATAATTAAGTTCAATCCATGTGCTTTTAATTTGCATCTAAAATAGTATTTAATGAATTGCCTTTTTTTCTAAAGCTCTTCAGCAGTCTCACCTGTTGAAAACCATGAGCCATAGTAGGCAGCCTTCTGATAGCAGTGTTGACAGATTTCCATCAAAAGAAGATGCAGTGGAACCTATTGATCATGAAAATAAGGTGAGAAAGTGATCTTGTTTAAAATATAAAGCAACTAAGTTTAAAAAAAAAAGTTTGTGATTGTGTAAATCAGCAATGAGCATGGGTAGCTTGTACATGTAGGATGCTTCATTATAAGTCAAAGCAAAAAACATTAAATAATCAATCTGAGTTGTAGTACTTAAGGTAAGGTGAACACACAAGTGTTAATCTTGAATGCAATTGTGAGTAAAACCATAACGGAACTCATGCTTAAGCTGCTGAGAACAGAAACCTCTTTTGTCTGTACATTAACAGTGTACTCCAATTACCTGAAGTCTTTTTATTGTTAGCTGCACACATAACTGATCTCAGAAGTTACTTATACCTTACTGTAGCCTCTCTTTCAGCAGTGATGCTCTTGCAGTTCTAACTGGTGGTTATTTCCTCTTTTGTTTTTTGACGTTAGTGCTGGGACAAAAGGAGCTGGGTTTGTGGCAGGCAGAGCTTAGATTAACTTAGGCTGCTGTCTTAGGGTAAAACTGCAGAATGTTGTCTGTGTTCTTTGAAAACAACTCAAGGATGAATTGCTTCTCATACAAAGTTTCATTCTCATACAAAGATTATTGTATGGTGTCAAAAAGTAGTTTTATCAAACTCCTCCAGATATAAACAACAAGTCTTGAGTAATTTCTATAATTTATAATTTCTATAATTAAAATTAAACTATATTAAACTGTGATTCTTGAGACAAGCTTCTTGAAAGCATTACATTTAAAGAGCTTATTTTGGAATATGTAGTAAATGTATTTCATGTTTTAACCTCTGAAATTTTGTGAGTGTGCAGTACTTCTAAATCATATTGTGCTTAATGTCTTATTTAAATCAAAAAATTGATTTCTATCTCCATAAATCTTGTGATTTGTTTTTGTTAGCCCTCCAGGGTAAAAGGAGACATAGGTCACTACACTGATGGAAATTCTGCGCCCTTAGTACACTGTGTTAGACTTCTGTCAGCCTCTTTTCTGCTTACTGGGGAGAAAGGAGGTAAGTTTCTCTTCAGTCTCATAATGGATTTAGATGTCCATGCTAGAGAGCAGAGAAACCTGGAAACACTTAAACATATGCCACTTTTATAGCATTTCCCATTTTGAATCATTTGACTTACAAAGTGTTGCTGTAATTTGCTTGTCTAATACTTAATTATATCTACCGTTTGTAAACTCTTGAGAGATAAACCTAAGGGGCTATTGCATCTATGAACCTTTCTGTGGGGCCATCAGTTTATAGGTTGTGTGGACCTGGAAAACCAGTCTAATAATCAATATGGGCTTTCAGTTGTTTGTTAGGTGCTCAGTTTTTTGTTTCAAAAAATATTAATACCTAAAATCTAAACAGTCAAAGTTCATTCTACAGAAACTCCTAAGAACAAGTTTAGAAGACCACAGTTCTAATATTTTTACAGTAGTTTGGTTATATTGCCTAATTTGTGATACATAAATCAAGACAAGTAGTATCTTTATTTAGCTTTACCTGTTAGCTGTGTTTTTATTCCAAGTTAGTAATATCATTGTCCCTACCCATGCTTGGGAAATGTACCTCCAGGAATTAAATGATTTCGGTATAAGAAAGCAGATAATTGAGCTAAGGTTTTCAAAGATCTACTGGAACTCTATTTTCAACTTTTTTCTCACTTCTAACATTTTGATGTCTCTGTGTAAGCTAGTGTGGCCTTTTATTTTTTTAATGTATGTGACAATGAAAGGTAAAACCTTTTTTGATAGTAAGCAATTGTTAGAAGCGGCTTGTGTGGGTCAAGAGAGGAATTGTTTACCTTTCTTGAAAATGTTCATGTCCATACAGGCTTTTTTTGGGAAGCCTGTATGATACATGCACTTGTGTTAGTTTTTTCACTGGGAAGTCTGTCTCAGGTACATGTGTTTATGTCATTATGGCTAAAGTGAGCATTTCAGGTCTCCTTGTTCTATTTCTAACCTATTACTTGTTAATTGCTCTGCTAATGTACTATTCCTGGAAAGGCAGCATAGCAGCTGCATTTTCAGCATTGAAGGAAGTGAACTGGAAGTGGGATATTACTGTCATTATTTATTATACTGTCTTCTTCCCCCCACCAAAATAAATAAATAAATAAATGTCTGCTACCACTGATAAGCTGGAAGTACTTGCTCTGGCCTCAATATCTTTTTCTGTTTTATATAGACTATAAGCTATTTGTATTACAGAGAGTTACTAATTAATTTAAAAAACAATTTAGGAAGCTTTTCAATATTTTATTTTCCTTTTATTAGCTTTAGTTCCAGATAGAGATGTGAGAGTCAGTGTAAAAGCCTTGGCAGTAAGTTGTGTTGGAGCAGCTGTTGCCCTTCATCCTGAGTCTTTCTTCAGCAAACTGTATAAAATACCCCTTGAAGCAATGGGAGAAGACTATGGTATGTTGTGGTTCAGATCTTTTTAAATAGTATGTTATAATATACATGGGTTTTCAAAGAAGCAAAGCAGCATCAATACTGAAAACTCTTTAAATCCAGATGTTGCATCAGTTTGTACTAATTCACTGTGCTAGCGGTGTCTGTTGCAGAGTCACTGGAAATAATGTTATTGAAAATAACACACAGTTACCACGTCAGTGCCTAATGTGAGATTATTATTTGTTCTTTTCATGGGAGTGGAAGAACTTCGCTGTTTCAGACTAGTAAAAGTTATTTTAACATAATTGCTACATAAAAGTTGTTTATTTTTTACATGGCTGCTTATAATTTATTTCATTTTTAATTTATAGATGATTTCTATGTCATTAGATTAGTTTTTATGAATTAAAATACAATCTTAAAAATGATACAGTGCGGTCAGTACAGAATTGGAGAATTCAGCTGTTTTGATGCTGATAGTGGTAAAACTGGGATGCAAAACTGACCAAAGCATTTTCTTAGTTTTCCCGGAGCATTTTGGTTTTGATTGCAATACAACATCAGATTTAGATTAGCTATTAGGAGGAATTTTTTACTCACCGGGTGGTAAAGCACTGGCATGGGCTGCACAGAGAAGTTGTGGAAGCCCCATCCTTGGAGGTGTTCAAGACCGGGTTGGACAGGTGGGCCCTGGGTGGCCTGATCAAGTGGGTGGTAACCCTGTCTGGGGCAGTTGGAACTGGATGGGCCTTAAGATTCCACCCAAGCCCATCTATGATTTTCTGATATGATTAATCATTGATTTTTAGATATAGTAGTTGATATGAGTGGTGTGATTAATATGTTTAATATGTTGAAGAGATCTGTGTAAGTTAGACCAAAGAAAGGCTCACTGAGGAAACTTGCTGGTGTTGATGTATGTGGTCAGTACCTCCACTGAAACATTTTTAGGGATCAGTTGAGTCTAAGAGAAGTGTCTTTAAAATAAAGTAGTTGTAACTTGTTTTCATAGAGGAGCAGTATGTATCAGATATTCTGAACTACATTGACCATGGAGATCCCCAGATTAGAGGAGCTACTGCTATTCTCTGTGGAACAATCATCAATTCTATTCTACTCAAATCACGCTTTGATGTGGAGAAATGGCTGGTAAATGTCAGAAGTTCAACAGGTAACAATTTTTTTTTAAAGTGTATCTCTTCTTTTCTGTAGCCAAAACATCCTTTTGTTTCATTATTCTGAATTCTTTTTTGTTAGGAAATCTCTTTTCCTTGGTAGACTGCATACCTCTATTACAGAAAACACTGAAAGATGAGTCCTCTGTTACATGCAAGATGGCTTGTACAGCTGTGAGGGTAAGCAGAAGTAAAGTATCTATTTGCACTACAATGCAGATCACAGGGACATTATTCACTGTCTAGGATCCACTATTCTCAGGTGTTTGCAGGAACAGATAGAAAATAATAACGTTGGTAGATCGTGTAGCAGTATAATCCGAAGACAATATCTTGAGTAATGAAAAATGTACAGGTATGAGTTGTAATGTTAAGTTAATCAACAGCAAGATGAGCGTGTTAAGTATGAAGATTATCTAGGCTTGGCAGGGAAGTATGAATGTCTATCAACTGGATTATTCTCTATTTGGAAATCAAAGAAGAAATGAGAGTAGTGACAAGTGAAATAATGATTGCTTTCTGATATAATTAAAAAATAAAAACTAAAATGAAACAGATCTTAGAAAAATAATTGCTGTAAAATGGGTGAAAGATTCAGGCAATTGTTAAAATGAAAATGATAGCTGAATTTATGAGTTCAAGTTACAGCATGAGAATTTTATTTCTGTAATAAAATCGGTGCAAATTTTCCTGTTAAAAAGCAGAGTCATATTTCCTTGAGGAGTTTTCCAAAAATACTCCAAAAGATAGGAGAGTGAGGACAAAATAAAGACCAAGGGAAATTAATACACCAGTGAAAGGCACAGTGTGTCTGTATTCCAGCTTAGGGGTCAGTGAGACAAAGTGTGGCTTTTAGTGCAGTGTGGTTGTTTGGTGGATGAAATGATTTCACGAGATAAGGGGGTTCTGTGGCGCATCTGAGGGATTTTCCAGCTATGGAATAGTGCTATCCCTTTAACTAACTGCTTCATGAGCTCATTATTTATGTGTAGTGATTTGATTTGTGATTTAGTTTGATTTTAGAAGACCAGTAGGTATTGCTTAGTTCAGACAACTGGTACTAGCAGTCAGTTACGACTTTTTACTCTCAGTACATAGTGTAGTCTGACTACATATCTTTCAGCAGAAATATTGAGAAGCATTTTGAGTGGCTAATCCTCAAGGGAGAAAGTATGCTGTAGTAAAATGAGACTTTTAAAGTTCTGTAACTTTGGGGGAAAAGTCACACGTTGTTCATATTGCTGAGCAGTCATTAAAATAAAGTGTGACTTCTTCAAAATCTAGAAATCAGAACCAGGTGTATAAATATATCCTGGGGAAACTATCTGAGGTTGTTTTTGAACCGATAGTAATATAGTGCACATGTTCATAAGCTCACTTGTTATTTGGATGGTTGTCCTCTGAGGCTTGGATTCTTCTCTGGAGTTTAAATTCAGCAGCAGGTTTTAGAAGTTTTCATAGGCTTAGCCTTCCAAAGTAGCTACCGCTGGTGCTTTTTCTGCTAGCTCTTAAGTGATAACTTTTCAACATATTTTAAATAAAACAGATGTTGGTAGTCAAGCATACTTGGATTTAGAATAACTTTTCTGTAGTATAACTGAAAATTGTTTTTTCTTTTTAGCATTGCATCATGAGCTTGTGTAGTAGCAGTTACAGTGAACTAGGTTTGCAATTAATTGTTGACCTCCTTACTCTGAAGAATAGCTCATACTGGCTAGTGAGGACAGAACTTCTGGAAACACTTGCGGAGGTGGATTTTCGGTAAGTGTTTATATTTTCCATGAGCACTGTAACAGCAAAGATTCTGCACATAGGATACTGGAACTGTAATGGAGAGCTTTTCCTTCTGAAAAACTAGCTCAGACTGATCATTTGTGTAACAAATACCTGTCAAGTTCCTGGGACCAGTAATACTGTATAGGAGATTTTAGTTTAATCTGTTTAACTAAAGTTATCTTTTAACAGTTATTTTTGGAATGTGTTACCATCTTTGTGAAACTTTCTGGTACAATTGTGTGGGGTAAATAAAGGTTTTTAATAAGGAAATGTAATTCTTCTGTTACACTAACCAGACAATAGTTCAGCAAGTAACCTGCCTTTTCTAAAGCCAACCGTGTGTTTACTTTTTGGGTTTTCTCTGCAGCTGTTTTTTCAATATAAACAAAATACATATAAATAAAATGCCGTAGCACTTAAGATAGGTTAATAACCTGTAATGTAAGCTAATACATCTTAAAATGTTTTTATCTTAGGCTAGTCAGCTTTTTGGAAGGTAAAACTGACAGCTTGCACAGAGGTGTTCATCATTATACTGGTGTAAGTAAATTATCCCATCAGTGTATATTTGTTTCTCAATTAAAATAACAGTGCAGTTTTAGTACTTCTTGTTTAAATTTGGTCAGCACTGATAGGTAAATGTTTTGTACGCGTTAGACTTGTGTTCTGACACTGCAATCGAAAACATACTTTACTACTTAGATACAAATATCTTCGTGTTCTCAGATCTGTTTGTGGTTTTGCTTGTTTTTAAAGTAAAAAACCTTTCTGCATTTCTGTATTGTTTTTGCAATTTAGTGTAAAAGTTATTGTACAGATTTGTATGACAAATCTTGCTGTTACTCTTTTAACATTCTGGTGAAATGCTGGAAGTGCTCAATTTACTTCACTGCTGTTTTATAGCTACTAAAACTTCAGGAGAGAGTGCTCAATGATGTTGTAATCTGTTTGCTTGGAGATGAAGATCCAAGAGTACGACATGTTGCTGCAGCTTCATTAATGAGGTATGTATTTATCTCAAAAAACAGTTTCTGCACTTTTTTGTTGTGGACATCAGTAAAATAGCCTCATAATGTTACGTTTTTATTTAAGGATGGCATAAGAGACAAATGCAGCTTTGTTGTATTTGGAGCATGCATCATTCTAAATTAGCAGTTGAGTTTGTTTTGCTTTTATTGGCATTACAGTTATGTTTAGAGGTCATTTTCTAATTTTCTGCTTATAACTTTGGTGGAGTGATTTGTTTATTATCCTCACGGTAGCTGGTGGACTCTTGGGTCAACTTCCAAGCATTGTTTCTATGTAGCATATTTAAAAATTGTCATGCTCTTTGATAGTAAAGTAGCCAAACTTGTTAAAGGTGGCTGCTGTCTGCAGCTGCAATTACTGTGCAGAGGCACCAAACAGTAGCAATTAGTTGGTAGTTGATTTATTCAGTTCAAGAATGCTGACAGAGAAATAGTTTAGAGAAGTGGCTGTTATAATGTGTATATGTAAAGATCCTATCTAAGACATACATATTTTTGAGCTACCATATGTAGAGTGCTCATTTTCTTTCTTTAATCACAGTAGAGACCAGTTGTGTAAAGATGAATTCAGTGTAACAGTCCACTGTGAGTTTTACTAACAATTTTAATTTAGTTTGATTAGTATCAAACTTTATTAGTATTATTAGTATCAATATTTTAATGTAGTTTGAATTGTGTATTACATAATTCCTAAATACTTTTCTTCTGGGCGATCCTGTCAAGGCTTGTTCCAAAGCTGTTTTATAACTGTGATCAAGGACAAGCAGATCCAGTTGTGGCAGTAGCAAGGGACCAAAGCAGCGTCTACCTGAAACTGCTAATGCATGAAACACAGCCTCCATCTCACTTTGCAGTGAGCACTATCACTAGGTATGTTGCATGGCTTGTCTTGCTTTAAAATCTAGATATGTTTCAATTCATAATGCCTAAAATCGTATTTAAATCCTGCTCATGTATTCTTGACCCAATTTGTAGGAGTACCTGTGGTAGTTTTAGGTCACTACTTGTCCATTAAGTTGCATGAATAAGTGCAGTGTTACCAGCTAATTGTGTTCTTCAGGTATGTTAATCAGAGCTTATAGCTCTAAACATGAAGTGACTTCTATCAGTTGTAGAAGTTTTTAACTATGTACCTCTTCAATATACAATCTTGATCATGTAACTCAGAGTTTATATGTTGTGTTTTGAAGCAGCAGAGCTTTGTGAGATGTACATTCTCTACAGTGGTGTGTGAGCATGCAGAAATGTTGATGAGTGTGAAGAAAAGCAGAGATTTATGCTGAACTGATGGGGATTTCTGGAAAACCTAGTTAAATGCTGAGTTGGTGTAGTGTTTCTGTTTGCTAACAAAGAAATTTGGTTAATAAACTAAATACGAAAATTGAATAAGCTGGTATTTAGAATGTTCTCATACTTTGTATTTCTTAATACATTTAAACAAGCTGTCCATAAAATCTGTAGTAGTAACTTGGGCCATGAGAATTTCCCATTGAAGTACTTTTGAGCTTTAAGTACATGTTTTAGTACTATAAATATTTTTATTTCAGAACATACAGAGGTTACAATATGCTGCAAAATCCAACAGATGTCACTATGGAAAACAATCTTTCAAGGGTTGTTGCTGCAGTTTCCCATGCATTGACAATATCCACTACAAGATCACTTACGGTGAGTTTTCTTAGTTGCTACAGCAGTTGACTTGTTTCTTATTTTGTATTTTCTTTTTAATTCCTGTGTATATGTATCTGCAGCTTTGCTATGGTGACAATTACAATATATTTAATTCTCACTTCTGAGGTATTTTGTTGTTGCTGACACTCCCAGTGATTAAACTGATTCATGCTTGGTTTTGACTTTTCAGTTTGGCTGCTGTGAAGCTTTGTGTCTTCTTTCCACAACCTTTCCAGTCTGCACATGGACTGTGGGATGGCACTGTGGGTATGTTCTTCATCTAGTATCCATTCTTCTAAAATTAACGTGTATGAAAACATAGTACTCTCACTTGGGTATCAAATGTTCCAGTTTAGATACTTACTGTTTAGCTCATCTTAGGAGCTGCTCTTCTGTATGAAGTTGTTCACCATTACCTCTGTTAATGAGCTATGCCACATGAGTTATAAAACTAACTGCTGAAGGTGTATACATGTGTACTTTCTTCATCACTGTTGATGATTTTGTTAAAATGTTGGAGAACTGTTACTAAGTGTTAGCAGTCCTGCTGCCTCCAATCAACCTACTGTCCACGCTTGCCTGATTTATGGAGTTATGCTTTTAATTGTCTCCTCTTATAAGAATGGTCAGGTCATGTCCTATCACAGCTGAGACCCGGACAAGTATATATACAAGTATTTCTTCGGTAGCTTATAGTATCTTTCTATTTAGGTTAGTATGCATACTTGCCAAAAAGATGTTTTGCATTTTTTTGTATGACTCTCCAAAGGCATTTCTACTCTTATTTAAATCTTAGTATCCTGAAGCTTTATTATAAAATGTATTTTTTTTCTTTTTCAATAATACTCTTTGTTTGTCATCAAGTCTTTTCTTCCCATTCCCATTCTGGGTATAAGTGTGGCATGTTTGGCATGTGCTCTACAAGATGTCTTTTGTCTCAGGTGACTAAGCTGTGGGTCTAGTTTTATGAAGTGTTATAACAAGTGAAATAAATTAGTAAGTGATTAGTACTTAACTCAGAAATAAAATTAATGCACAGTGCTTTTAGGAGCAGGTTATTTAATAGTGTATGTCTGCGTGGTTATTGTTGATGTTTCTCATCCAAGCTGCTTAGAGCCAATTTTTTAGCATTCTATCCTTTATCCTTTCAACTTCTAACCTAGTTTACTGTGTTTTGAATATCCCTGCCTTATTCTTTCAGAGTTGCAACGACATTTTTAGTTCTACATAGCTTAAAAAAAAAGTTATATATAAGATGCACCAAGGATTCACAGGTGATGCAGTGACAGAACCTTTGCCCTTTGCTCTGATCCTTTCTTTACAAATTTTGAACTCATGTTCATATTAATTTGGATTTTATTTTTGTTGCGTGATGGAACACGCAAGTTTTCCAGTTTTCATACTGGAAAAGAAGAGGTTCAAATTTTCAGTCTTATTTGAGACATGAGAATTTTACCAAAATTCTTTTCTGTCTTGAAATGTTGACATCCCTGTGGTTTAACAGCCATTGGAACTGCTGCATTTCTATATAAAGTACAGTGTTGTATAATGTATGGTTTCTAACTGTATGTAAACACTTGCATATTAAAATATATATATTATATATATTAAAATACATTTTTAAAATGAAATACACTGTAATTCCTAGCATAGCTTTGTTTAAAAAAAAAAAAAAAAAGAAAAGCTTAGTGTAGATTTTATTTTCTGAAATTGTTCTAATTGTGTTAAACCTGAAACACTAGATTGAAAGACTTTTGGATTTAAAAAGAAATAATCTTAAACCTTTATTTAGAGATGACGTAAGGTCTTTTCCTGAAATAAAGTTAGTAGTGTTGTACGGGTCTAAATGTTTGATTGGCTGGATCCTGCACTGTGGTCATAAATCCATGCAGAGCTACAGGCTTGGGCCAAAGTGGCTGGAAAGCTGCACAGCAGAAAAGGATCTGGGAATACTTGTTGACAGCTGGTTGAACATGAGCCTGCAGTGTTCCCAGGTGGTTAAGAAGGCTAACAGCAATGCAGCCAGCAGGACAGGGAGAGTGATCGTCCCTCTGTACTCTGCATGGGGAAGGCCACACCTTGAGTACTGTGTTCAGTTTTGGGCCCCTCACTGCACAAAGATAGACATTGAGGCCCTGGAGTGTGTCCAAAGAAGATCAGTGAAGGTAGTAAAGGGTTTGAAGCATGTCTTATGAGAAGCAGCTAAGGGAACTGGGATTGTTTTGTTTGGAGAAAAGGAGGCTCAGGGATGGTGTTACCACACTCCGTTAGTACCTGAAAAGGAGGTTGTAATGAGGTGGGAGTCAGTCTTTTCTTATGGGTAAAAGTGGTAGGATAAGAGGAAATGATTTTAAGTTGCTCCAGGGGAGGTTCAGTTTGGATATCAGGGAAAATTACTTCTTGGGAAGAATAATGAGGCATTGGAACAGGCTGCCCAGTGAGGTGGTGGAGTCACCAGCTGTGGAGGTGCTAAAGAAATATGTTCATGTGGCACTGAGTGACATGGTTTAATGGGCACAGTGGAGATGGGTTGATGGCTGGATGATTCTGTTATTACAATCACCTAAATTCTTCCTACTTTGCTATGTAGCAAAAATATTTTTATGCAATAGCTTACATCTGTTCCTACTTTGCATATTTTCATTCTTTTTAACTGGAGATAGTTCTAAACTGTAGCAGTTAGCAAGGAAATACTGAATTCATCTGTTGTTCAGTAGATGTCACTAGCACCTTTGGAACTTGCTATTTTTTCATAAATAAAAAAATAAAACACTCTTCAAGAATAAAAAAATATTTTCAGGTCTCTGCTGTAGATGTTTTTTCAAACTCATAATCAGGTGTTAAATATGTTGTTCTTTAGTAATGATTTTCTATTTTTTATTTTTAGATTAGTGTTTTAATTTAACTGTTAGTGTTCCTGAGACTTCTCAGAAAAGAAATCATGACATTCCAAAATTGTACCTCTAGTGTTTCCCAGCCAAGTCCTTCAGATGACGCTCAGAAGGGCTGCACTATTGGAATGGCCGGCATGGTTCTCTCTCTTCTTTCATCAACATGGTTCCCTTTGGACCTTTCTGCTCATCAGGATGCTTTGATTTTGACTGGAAACTTGCTTGCAGGTAAGGCAGAGCAGAAAAATAGCAGTATCCCATTATTTGTTACCATTAGCATCGGAACACCTTTATCTTACCCTCTTGGGCAAAATACTTGGAAGACGGGGCAGAAAAAATAGGGACAGAACTTCATACTCATGAGGTCTGAAACACTTCTGGACAGTAGGCTTTTTTCTTCAGAACAGCTAAATTTCATCCTCATTTGCTAGCTAGAAGCCTGGATTGATTTCTGCATCCATAAAAACCAAAATGGTAACTGGTATCTAGTCATCATCTCTTCCCAGTCCTCTGTTTGTTCTAGAAGGTGAAATTTCTACTTGTGTTTTAAAGTCCTCTTTTGCGTTGCAAGAGCTTTATGCACTTTTAGGTTTAGAGTAATTTTCTAAAAATATTGAAGGATTTCACAGGGTTTTCTTGGCTGGTTTGCTGTTGCTTATTGCTTCATTAATAGCAATCAGATAGCATGCACTTAAAAAATTTGCAGGCAATACCAGCCTTCAGTTGTTGCCAATGCTTTAAATTACAGACTTTGGACTTCAGAATATCTTAAGAAATTGGAAATGTCTTCTAAGAACAAAGGTATAATTCCCTAATAAGGACACTCAAAAATATATCAAATATCCTGTGGAGTAATTGCCAGTTGAAAGAGCAGGGAGTGGGGAATAGTTGGCTAAAGGTAGGACTATAGAGAATTACAGATTGTATTGCTAAATGACTATGTATGCATTCACATGTATTTATGAAAGCAGCAGCATAGCAAAGACAAAGGAAACATTTTTGCTCCATTAGTCACATAAGGGCAAGTACTTCAACTGCTTGCTAAACATTTTCAGGTGTTCTTGTAAGAACATTGAAGTTCTGCAAGAGTTTCTGTAGGTGAAACAGTCTTTGAAAATAAATTCGAAGCACGTTAAGATTCATATATGTGTTAGTGACTCTGCTTGTAAGTTGTGGGTTTTATAAATTTTATAAAGAGGAATTCTGTTTGCTTGGATATCACTACTCTCAGCAAAGGCAAGCTATTTAGATACTACCTCAAAGTTGTAAATTTGCACTAATTGCAGAGGGAAAAATTCAGTATATTTATTGCAAGCTGGTTATAAAGAGCTATCTGTTTTTTATTCTGTTTAAAACTGTGCTCATACTGTTATGCTAACTTCAGCTCTTTTTCTATTTGAATATCCATTCTTAAAGATGATAAGCATTCTTAATTCTCAGATTTATTTTTTTTTAATTGATCTGATTCCTTTTACAGCAAGTGCTCCCAAGTGTTTAAAGAACCCTTGGAGTGCTGAAGAGGATTCAAACCAAGGAGCTGCAAAGCAGGAAGAACCATGGCCAGCTCTGGCAGATCGAACTCTTGTTTCTTTGGTAGAACAGCTCTTTTCTCATCTGCTGAGGGTCATTAATATTTGTGCACACGTAATGGATGATGTTGCTCCTGGCCCAGCAGTAAAAGTATGTATTACAAACAAATAAAATTGCATGACTTAAATATTGTTGAGTTCAGTACTGTTTGAGGATAGGCATTTTAGACCTGTCAGAGGCAGCTATCTGATCGCCTTCTTTGCACGGTCATTTCACACCAGTATGCTGCTGAACTTCACCATGCTGCTCTCACTCCCCCTTTTCAAAAATACAGGGGTTGAAGAAAGACTTATTTGTCAATGATCTCCTTTTCATTATCTCAAGCATTAATTCTTGTCTTCTGGGTGTCCTGCAGAAAATGTTTTGATTTCTGAAATGAGTCATGAGATTTTTTGATGTTTGTTATTTTGAGGTATCTATGTTTTGAGACTGACTTAGTGACTGTGAGGTAATGTTATTAGGATTAGTGATTTCTGAATGTTTTAAAAATGTGTAAGTTTTATGGTTTTTTACATTCTTTTATCTGGGATCATAAGAACCTTTGACTATTGAGTTCTGTTTCTGATTGGCTTGTGTTAAAGTTGAGAAGTAGGGAATATGTTAAAGTTCTTCCTTTTCACACAGGAAATCCATGTCATAAACCTAAAAGTTGAGACATTTTGATTAAACTGACAGTCAAATAAAAGGAAGCTTACAGTGTGAATATGCTTATATTTGTATAGAAGAACAAAAACTACTTTTGCATACATAATTAATAAAGCTTTTATTATTATTATTATTCTAGGCAGCATTACCTTCTCTCGCAAACCCGCCTTCTCTTAGTCCAATTCGGAGGAAGGGGAAAGAGAGGGAGCCTGTAGAGCAGGCTTCTGTGCCAATGAGCCCTAAAAAAGGTGGTGAAACTAGTCCAGGTAAGTATACATACTTAAATGGATACATTAAGTGGTAGGCTTAATAGGAGTATGAGTGAGGGATAGAGAGTAGAAATAATTGAGTAGCTTAGATTGTAGATGGAAAGATTGTCTCGTTTACTCTCAGAAGTTCAAATTCTTTTCAGTGTTTCATTGCAGGAAAAGCAACTGGTGTATGGGAGCACTTCTTTCTTTTCTATGAAAAGTGACATTACTGTTTAGTTACAAGCAACTTCTGAATCCTTTTTCTCATTGTTTTTTTGTTTTAGTTTTGGATTGCCAACTTTCTGGTTGTACAGTTTGGTTTCTGCAGCTTTCAAATATGCAAGCTGACCAAAAATTCATGCTGTTAACTTGGACATATTGTTTAAAAATCAGATATGTTAAATTATTTTAAGTTGTGTGTAATGAGCACTCTGGATAAAGTATATTATGCTAATAAATAATATATTTTTAAGCTACTAGGCAAACTGATGCTAGTGGTCCTGTTTCAACAAGTAAATCATCTTCAGTAGGAAGCTTTTATCATCTTCCATCCTATCTGAAGTTATATGATGTCTTGAAAGCAACCCATGCTAACTATAAGGTACTGTACGATATTTGATTGAATTAGAATATGTTGAGCAGTTACTCTGTTTTCCTTTAACACGGTTCTGGCTCTGTTGAGGCAGTAAACCCCAGTGTTCTGTTACTAAGTTTATGAAGCCATATAAAACTGATTCAACTAACTTAAGCTGGGGAGCAGGATTAATTGAGAAGCTCAAACTGTCCACATCTTATGTAGTATTGAGGGTCTGATTTGCTTGAGTTTGCAAGCAGTAAATCCACCTTTTAAAACAAAACAAACCCCAAAACCTGATGAGCATTGTCGTCATTGCTATTAGTTATACTAAGTGATCCTTCACTGTTTTGCAATGCCATATGGATTACAATGTCTCTCAACAGTTTATTCCAGGATGGGTAAATTGTTTTCTTCGTTAGTGTAGATAATAAATGATGAATTCCCTGGAGGTGTAGTATTTTGATTTCAGAGGGGTGTATACTTAAACACCTACTATGTTTCTGAGAAATACCTTATTACCCCTCCATTATTTATCAACATTGTAGGCCTTCCCAGATACTGCAACTACTGCAAGATAAACCTGTTCTTATTTTAGTCAAAATTTTATCTTCAACAATTCACAAGGGAGTTTAAGCTTATGGTGGTGTTGATTGAATGGCAGTGAAATTTTAGGAGACTGTTTTGTGTCAATACCTGTTTCTTTCTGCAATTTCTGTCTCCTTGTCCAATAACTATTAAGAAAAAGATGTTATTTTTGTGAACAGGTTACTTTGGATCTCCAGAACAGTAATGAAAAGTTTGGATGCTTCTTACGGTCTGCCTTAGATGTTCTGTCGCAAATCTTGGAACTTGCCACTCTTCAAGACATTGGAAAGGTACAAGATGTGTTTAGTTTCTGTTTGTGTTTATTTGCAGTTAAATTGTCCCGTTTGTTGTTCTTACCAGGAAGAAGCACATATTATGGATTTTAAAATTGTTGTAAAAGACAGTATTCCAAGGTGTTGTACTCTGGGTAAAATACTAAAGCAAATCTACTGCATTAAGTTGGTGCTCCTGAAAACTGTAGTAAATTTATACTTTGTTTCACATAGAGAATTGTTCTCTCTTTCTCTGTCTTCAACAAAATAGTCTCCCTTAAGTCATTCTTAGTGCAGCAATACTGTGTACTTAAATACACTCACATTAAAAATGAGGACAGCCATTCTCCTTTCTTTTCTTGTGTCTTGAACTTTTCATTAACTATGGTGTTGGGCATTGTGGTATTTCAAGAATAGCAAAGCTTTGTCCAATTTTCATATAAATGCTTTTATATAATAAAACAAAATACAATTATCTTGTTTTTCTGTTTGTTTTTTTTAGTGTGTGGAAGAAATCCTGGGATATCTAAAATCATGTTTCAACAGAGAACCAACAATGGCAACAGTTTGCGTACAGCAGGTAAGGAGGTAACTTTTGGGTTACTGTAAGGCTTAACCTGATGTCCTGTGCTTATCAGCTGGATTCTGATTGTGGCCCTTCATACTTTCTGGGGAGACAACGTGAAGAAATTTTCATCATCTGTTCTGAAACTTGATGCCATCTGGATAGCTTAGTTTCCTCTTGAACTGTTTCCAATTTAAATATCTTATTAAATGCTAAGAAAATAAGTTTTGTTTCCTACCTTCCCAAATGTGTTCTATAGCTTTTTGACTATATCAGAAGAGCTGGAAAGCAAGGAACTGTCTTAATGACAGATTTCTGGAAGTTTCCAGGTGAGCATCTGGGCTTGAATCACCACAGTTCAATTTTGGTGGGAAGAGAGCTTCAGTAGCCTGTTTTAAATTTACACATGATTGTTTTTGCAAGTGAAATGTTTCCTTATCTTTTTTGGGCTGAGATGTAGATTGTTTCATTAATTCTCCTAGCTTTTTTTCTGTTATCTCGTATTTGACTACATGATCTACAGTTTTCACTTTCAGTTTGTGATGATCTTCTCTCTGTAGTTCTTGGGGGGGGCGAGGAGTCAAGTTTTGTGTGGTCCTAAAACAGTAATATTTTTCTTCCCCATTTTTTTTTTTTTTTCCCTGTAGTTACTGAAAACATTATTTGGGACAAATCTGGCTTCTCAGTACGATGGCTTGGCTTCAAACACCAGCAAAGCTCAAGGCAAAGCTCAGCGCTTAGGTTCTTCCAATTTAAGACCTGGTCTCTATCATTATTGCTTCATGGCACCATACACACATTTTACACAGGCACTTGCTGATGCAAGTCTAAGGAATATGGTTCAAGCTGAGCAAGAACACGATGCTTCAGGGTAATTTTTTTTCTCTTTCAATATAATGTTGACTTGTACTAGAATATTTTTTTAGTGTTTTACATAAATGTAAATATCATATGGGAGTATTGCAAGTAATATGAATTTACAGTATTGTGTGCTATTTCTTGTAGATTTGAGCGTAGTATTTTTTCATGGCCGTCCTGGATGGAATGTTATTGATTATCACTAGTGTGTTTCCTTAATCAAAGTCATTAAAATGGGTATTGCTTACATTTTTTTCAAGTATGATAGTTTAAAGTAGATTTGAATACAACTATTTAATTGATTTTTTTAGTTATAGTGAACAGTCAATAGTCGTAAAGGAAAGGCAGGAGAATGACTAAAAGACACCAGAAATTCCTTCTCTGCTAGAAGTTTGTCTTCATATCTGCTTGATTCTGATCATAGCAGAGTGTAGGTTGTTTCTGTTGATCTTTCCTTTTACTAAGATTCTTGAAGCAGTCAAGCAGATTAAAGGCAACATCAGGTAAAATTGCTTCTAAGGGCCACTTGTTTATACCCTTGGTTTTTTTAGTCAGTGTTTTTTTTTATGTTTTCTCACAGATGGTTTGATGTGCTGCAGAAAGTTTCTACACAGCTGAAAACTAATATTACCAGTGCAGCAAAGCACCGTGCTGACAAGGTACTTGTGTCTATGTACTTCCTTCTGAATGTGCTGTACAGTACTTTAAAACACTTTCCCCCCTTTACTTTTTACTTTTTAAAAGTAATTTGGTTTTGAATGAGGCCTTTTTAGATTTTAGATTACTTCAAAATTTCTCTTTTACAGAATGCTATTCACAATCACATTCGTTTATTTGAACCCCTTGTCATAAAAGCGTTGAAACAATACACAACAACAACATCAGTACAGCTGCAGAGACAGGTTTTGGACTTGCTTGCTCAACTGGTTCAACTACGAGTTAACTACTGCCTTTTGGATTCGGATCAGGTTGGTACCTCGTCATTTCTGAAAATTTATAAAACAAGATTATCACCAGCAGGGCAATTTTTCACAGTAAAAATAATATTTGCCATAGTCCATTCATTGTAGTGTTGGTTAAAACAAAGACATGAAGCAAGATGAAACTGCCCCACCAACTACAAAGAACCTCAGATTCCTGGTTTTATATCGATACAAATGACTCTATATGCTCTGCAACAAGTATGTAAGAACTGTTCATCAGTTTGACTATAGAAGTAAGATGATGTGGATGGTACAACTAGTATTGTTTTACTTAATAATATTTAATAAAAGTTTATTTACAAATAGTGAAATGGAAGTATCCTACATTAAGAGCATGGACTGGTAATGAACATGTGGTTGATACACGTTATTGGATTTTGATGGTGAGGGAGAATGTAGTGGTAAATACCAAAGTACTTGTGGTTGTCCTTAAAAACATTAAATTTGTAACAAAGAAGTTTAATTTTTATTCACAATAGTATTTGCACTATTTTTATAAAGTAGTATGAGCTGCAATTGTAACTTCCTTGTAAATTATTGAACATTTTTGCAATACGTAAATGCTGGATATGAGGCTTTTTGATTGATTCCTGATTTTTTTGGCATTAATACCTCAAAAATCATGTTACGAGAACAAGAGATAAAGTTATATTATTAAATATACAACATTTACAGCTAAAATCTAGCCTAAATTCATGTAAACTGTAATGAGCGCAACAGTAGTCAGTATCATCGATGAGATTCTCAAGATCTTTTATGATTCTAGAGGCAGCATTTCTTAAAATATCAGTGAACTGTAAGTATAAATGATTTTCAGTGCCTGCCTCTTCTTTTTCTCCTGCCAAAGCTCACACTTCTGGAACTCTGTCAAAACAATTTCAAATGTGAATTCATGTTTCTGTTGTGTAATGTTTTAACTTTTGTTCTCTCTTCAGGTGTTTATTGGATTTGTGCTAAAGCAGTTTGAGTACATTGAAGTAGGACAGTTCAGGTATGAAATTAGAAAAGATTCTTTGAAAACTGGGAGTTTACAGTTCCTATTCTGACGCATGTAGTGATTAGATTAGCTAGCTATTTCTGCTTTATGAGAAAAGGTAGTTAGACTTCAGGCAATGAACCTGTCTATTTTCTGCCTCCAGTTGTAGACCTTTCAGAAGACTTAGATTTCCTGTGGCTGAAGAAGCTACGTTGTGCTGTTTCTCAATTTTGTGTTTTAAAATTATTTATTTGGGAAATCCCCCACGGTTTTGCTTTTTGAAATCAGCTCTTGATAGGATTCAGCTGCTGAAGGGGGAGCTGTTGTGGACTCAGGATGAAACCATTTTGTATTCTGAACATCTGCTACTCTTTGTTTTGTTGTACCTATCATCATAAGCAGTGCAATGAAATTTTTGTCAGCCATTTCTCTTATTGTGTGCATTAATTAGTATGCTATAATTTAGTAACTGTCTAAATCTGAAATATATTTTTTCCTTTGGAAAAAATAGTAGTAAAGAATGAGGCACAAAACACTGAAATACCATGTAGAAGCAGAAAAAGCACTTGTTTAAAAGATTCTTAGTGGAAACAGATTCACTTCTACCAAACAGTTGTGCAATTCAAACTTGGCGTTTTTGTTTTTTATTTTCAGAGAGTCTGAAGCAATTATTCCAAATATCTTCTTTTTTCTGGTGTTGCTGTCTTACGAGCGGTATCATTCCAAACAGATAATTGGAATTCCTAAGATCATTCAGCTGTGTGATGGCATCATGGCCAGCGGAAGGAAAGCTGTTACGCATGGTAATTTAAAAAACAAGACCAAACAAAATAAAGAACTCTGCAAAAATTAGTGATAGTTTAGCAATAAGTTAAAACCGCTACTGAGCACTAAGCTGTAGAAAATGGAGATCATACTGATTGCTTCAGAAAATGCTAGCTTTTAAATTTTAATATATGAAATAAGTTTCACTTGAATTCTTCAGAAAGTTTATTATACCCTAATAATGTTAGTCCACAACAGTATTTCAGAGCTATATTTTGAAGACCTTGATTTTGATTCTTAGCTCCCTCTCCTTCACTTTCATCTTTTAAATAGGCATCTGTGTTATACTTACCAGGGATTCTGCTGGAAAACCTTTTTGAAAACTCTCTTTATATCTCTGAGAATGGGCGGATGTGTGTGTAATATAATCTTTGTTATACTAGAAGTAAAAAGACATCTCTGTGTGGGAAGTTTTTTTTGTAGAGAAGGGGAAAAAAAAACAAAGCAGAGTTTACTTTCAGTAGTTAAGTTGTTAGATGCTGCTGGAGAATGGCTTTTCTCATGCTGAAGCAACAACAAAAAAATCTCTTTTTAGCAATACCAGCTCTGCAGCCCATTGTTCATGATCTGTTTGTGTTAAGAGGAACAAATAAAGCTGATGCTGGAAAAGAGTTGGAAACCCAGAAGGAGGTGGTGGTGTCAATGCTGCTGAGACTTATTCAGTACCATCAGGTAAAAGAGGACAGCAATATCTCTGTGTTCTGTGCAAATATAATGTAGTTTTGATTGTTAAAAAGCTATCAGGCTATGCTGGTAAACTTTTTAAGCAGATCCTGAATAGCTAGACTCTATGTGTGATCATTATGTGGAGAGTATGCAAAGATTTTTGGAGCTGTTAGAGGCTTCTGCACTATGAATCATTGTTGCAAGTCAAATAAATGTGCGTTAGATCTCAGGCAGGCCTAGGTAACAAAGCCCTGAGCAGCTCTAGTGAAGTGCTGCAACTCTGATTCAAGACATTCAAAAGAATGGGTGGAAAGTTGAAGAGAAGTAGGATTAGAAATAGGAAATAAGCTGCTTAGAGATTATTCAGGTGTTCCTGTGGTGTTCCTGTAATGTCTTCGTGTTAAAATTCTCAAGTACTATTTTAATAGGATAATGCGACTGGTAGCAGCACAGTTATTACTTACCTCCTTGCCCCAAATGTCATGGATCTGGAAAATTTTTTGGTATGAGGGAGTGCTAGAATTATATTCTTCAATACACTCCCTTTAAAAGAAAACCAAAATAGTAATTTTAAGAGAAGTGACTTAATTCCCATGAGAACTTATCGCTATTTCAGCTGATGATAAAACTGAACATAATTTGCTGTTTCACACAATGAAGGGAAATTCTGGTGTATGCGATGTATTTTCTGAGGATAGATGGAGAAAGGCAGTACGGTTTGTCAAAATAATTTGTTGGAACTGTATGTTCTTGGAATAATTTTGTGTATCCACATTCTCTTTTGAATTTGTAGTTTAATAATCATAAAATGACTAATATAACTATATGGAATGACACTCTAGACACATGATGTGAAACAGTGAATAGCTTTTGTGTTACATAAGGTACTGTACTTGCTTGCAAATCCTCTCCTGACACACTCAACCTGTTAAAGATCACCTGTGCATTGCTCTTCATCTCTCACCATTCTATCTGTAGTTATTACTCTCTCCTGTTCTGTTTGTACAGTGTGTATAAGCTGACCCCTGGACAGGTCTTTGGCTGCGCTAGGGATGTTCTCCACTATAGAACACTTCCTTATCCTTTTGGTTCTTTTAGAACTGTATAGCTAGCATCCATGGGGCTGGAGATAGTTAAAGTAATTCAGCCCAGGATTGCTTCTATCACCTTTTTCACGAGAAAGCTCTTGGAAAGAAAATCACCTCATGTTTTTGTTTTTTTTTTTCTTGGCTGGCTAAGTTTCTGATGCTGAACCACTTGATTATGCTTTGTAATTGCTCTGCCTAACTAATTTTCTGAACCAGATTCTTGTGTGCCACTTCCCAGTCATTAAATTAACATTCCTGCCTGCTGTGCTTTTGGCCCATCTCCCTTTGCTCCCTCTGTGAAAACACTGTTTCCCTAACCCTCAAGCCAGAAACACATTCAAATAGAGAATGTGATCCTTGCCGTTAGTGTGCTCCATTATAGACTTTCTTTTAAAGTTTTATTTGAAAGTGATTTATCCCAGATAAATAAGTTCTATAAGGAAGACTGTAAGTGTGGGAAGAGCTTTCTTCCCTCCCTTCCCCTTTTGCCGAGTATGTGATGCAGCATGCAGCTTTACTGTCCCTTTTTCTGTTGGCAGTATTTTGACAAAGGCAGTTTAAGAAGGACAAGAAAAGCATTTTATTTCAAATTTGTAGAAAAAAAAAATGGGAAATTCTTTTTAAAATAATTTAAAAGTTAAAAAATCATGTTGCAACTAAGAACAAATTTTTAATCTGAAAATTAGATTTTAAAATATTGTCTGGTTTCTCATGCAGATTTTCTTTTCTTTGTTATCTTCTTGATAAAGGAGCAGATATTTTGCCTGTTACTGTATTACTTGAATGTTTCCGGATAAGGGTGGGTATTTACTTGCATTCTTTTGGATTTTTCCTCAGGTGCTGGAAATGTTCATCTTAGTGCTGCAACAGTGTCATAAAGAAAATGAAGACAAATGGAAAAGATTATCTCGGCAAATAGCTGACATTATTCTCCCAATGCTTGCAAAACAACAGGTTATGTGTTTTTTGTGTTTTTGGTTTTTTTAAAACTATGAACATCCCAACTAATCATTACAGTAATTGCTGTAATAATAGCTTTGAGTATCGTCATTTCTGTATTTTCTTTAAAGTGTGGCCACCTTACCTGGTAGATAATTACTGTAGATTAAGTTGTTGAAGTATGTGCAGCACCTTTTAGACTGTTCTAGATAAAGCTCTTACTCCTTTACCTACACAATTGTATGTTACTCAAAGTACTTAATAATGGTGTGAGGATTCTCCCATTGTTAAAGAATGTAAAAATTAATTTTTTCTTAACTGCGGTGGGTCTAATGGCATTTCTTTTAGTGAAGAGAGTGAAATTCCATCACCTAAAACTGCATTTATTAATCTATGAATTACAAAGTATTTGAAGCTGGAGCATACTTCTAGAGATTTGTTGTCTTCTCCAAGCACTGTTTACTGGAGTAGGCTGCTTAGGACCATGTGCAGGCAGATTTTGTCACCATTACTTCCAACCTCTTCCAGTGTTAGAATGTCCTCATAGGGAGCTTTTTTCTAAAAAAAAAAAAAAAAAAAAAAAAAAAGAGGGAGAAATTATATTGAAATGGGTCTTTCTTTATTTCAACTTCTCTGTGTTGCTTCTCATCCTATCAGTGGGTACTACTGAGCAGATTTTAGCTACGTGTGTCTTTGCTACTTTTGTCTTGTCTGTGGTCAGATAATTGTGCACAGTTAAGATCCCGCAGAGCCTTCTCCAAGCCCTTAATAATCTGCATGCATATGTCTGTCTTAACAGAGAGCCCAGAACTGGACTGCAAGTTGGGGTTAGAGTAGACCCTTTGTATCTGGGGAGAAAGCACTATTTCTTTGAGGGGAAAATTAAGATGTCCGTTACTCTTTGATAGCAGATTCTCCTTCCTATGAGACGATTATATGGTGGAGAAGAGTGGGCAGTAATTAGGCTTAGATAGTTTTTGAGAGGAGATAAATGCTGACGAATTAAGTTGCTTTTGCTGTGTTTTGTATGAATCTGTGCATGTGCTTCAACTATCAAATTAAATTGGCAAGGAGTCACCCAGGTTTTGAGTTCAGACCTTTGCTTTTTGTGATCAGCCGTTTTGTAACTGAACCATTGAGGTGCCTACTTCAGTTTCCACTATGTAATTTGTGTAACTCCATTATAGCTGTTCACCTCACCGAGGGTTAGGATTTTTTTTTCCTCCTAGTTATCTCCTTAAGCTTAGTCATGACCAAAGCATTCTGTTATTCTTGTCCCAGCACTTCTGCCTATAAATATGCCTGGTAGGATGTGCAGGGAAGAGATAAGTTTCTAAATTTTGTGACAGTCAGACTTTTGCTAGCGTTTACTGCTTATGGCATATTTCTCCTAAAATAAATTAATAAGTAGGATATATGTTGAATTTCTTGTGATAGATTTTTATCCATATTGTATACCTTCCTATGTAGGAAGGCTTGCAATGAAACATTTTTATACTTTTCATAGATTTTACCAATGTAAATTTTATGAAGGACAGCCTTATTATGTTCAAGTTGTAATAGAAACGTTTAAAACTTGAGATGATAATTTTGTAGTGCATGTAGAGGTAGTGATAGTTATAGATTAGTTTTGTGGTTTACTTTTTCAGATGCACATAGATTCTCATGATGCTCTGGGAGTACTGAACACTTTGTTTGAAATTCTGGCTCCTTCTTCCCTTCGCCCCGTTGACATGCTCTTAAGAAGTATGTTTGTTACTCCTAAAACAATGGTAAGCAAGTAGGAACTTGATAATGCACGTAAGATGTTTCTAGATAAATAGTAAAAGTGGATGTTAAAAGAGAAGAGAGATTCTTGTGTCCTTAATGCAAAACAAAGCAGTATGTATTTCTGTCTTTCTATTTTGCAGTGTGATGTTGAAGTGCCTGAAGCTTTTAGGAAGGAATTAATCACAATTAATATTATTTACCATCTGGGTGCATTTTATACAGAAATCTTCTGCTTATAGATTACTTACTTTCATTTTGTATTTTCAGGATCAGGAATGTAGAGAAACATATAGTTACAGTAAATTTGAGAATGCAGTGTATAATAGGTAAATCACATTTTTCTTATGCCAGTGCTGGTACTAGTTTGACAATTGAGATTGACAATCTCTTTGAAGACTTACTAAAGTAGGTTTGAATATATTCTGATGCTGTGTTGAATACTTGTGAAGTTGTATAAAATCAGATATAGGTCTGATTACAAACCTTTTATGTTTCTGTATTCAAAACATTGTTTTCCTGGTAGTGGTCAAACCTATCCAGTCTAACAATCTGTATTTTCTTTTTTGTTTGTTAGGTGTCAGTGAGCACTGTCCAGCTGTGGATTTCTGGAATTTTAGCTATCCTTAGAGTTCTCATCTCACAATCCACAGAAGACATAGTTCTATCTCGTGTTCAGGAGCTTTCTTTCTCACCGTATTTGATTTCATGTCAAGCAATTAACAGACTGAGACATGGTGAAAATAGCGTAACTGCACAGGAGGATCACACTGAGGTTAAACAGACTAAATATCTGCCTGAAGAGACATTTTCTAGGTATGATGCCTTGACTCACTTAAGGGAATGATAAAGGTTTCTGAGAAATCAAAAATATATTATCAAATATATATGCATACATATGTAACTGTTAATAAGTTAACTTTTCAATAGAGACTTCGCAGTATTCTGATGCCTCTTCTTAAGCCAAGTGGAAGACCTGCTGGAACTGTCAAGATGGGTGAATTCTGCCCTTATTAAAATCAGGTCCAAAGCTTTAACTCATTCCATCCTCTGTGGGGCGTAAAAGGTGAATTAACCCCACAGTAGAAGCCTGCGTTCCATACTGAAATTTTGGGTGCCAATAGGATTCAAAGTGGTTAAGTTAGTTCTGCTTTTTATTTCCTACTTCTTGAGGGCTAGCTTTGTCTAGTTAACTTCCCATGCTGAAGCTGTCTAAGAAAGACACTTGAGCAAAAGAAGCTTAGGGATAGTGCTTTTATTATGTTTACATAAAGCTTATCATTAAGATATGCCATCTTGATGTGGTGGGAAGCATTTGAAATAGCTGTTCATTTGAGAAACTAAAAAGTTTTGACTTGAGGGTGGAACTCCAGGAAAAAGAAAATGCATCTGTTTATCTTTCATCTTACAATGAAGAGTGATGGGTAGAAGGAAATGGGACATCTGGACTTCCTTGAAATGATCTTATGTCCAACAGGTGTGAGCTGGAGAATGATCATGGCTGGGAGCAAGGATTGCTCATTGCAGACACCCTTTTGGTGTTTTCTTTTGATATTTTACCTTGCTGAAGGTTTGATGCAGTTGTAGAGTGAGTGAGAACAAATGAGACTGCAAAGAGCTGAGTTACTGTAACTTACTGAGTTCCTCCTTCCTCAGCTGAGCTGTAGTAACTGTCAGTTTGTTTAACTCATTGCAAATCACTGTAAAGACACTACATCAATTTGGATGTTTGCTGTGTAAGTGTGGTGGGCTGGTATATCCATGCTATCACTTAATACTTCAGCCAGTGAATTGATAACACAGCTTCATTGAGTAATTGTTGAATACTTGCGATCATCTGCCCATAGCAATAACATCAGGTTTTAGGTCAGCCTTTAATATCATTCACCATTTTATTTAGGATGAATGCACAATCGTTTTTTATCTTGATTATGAGCTTACTGAGTTTTATAGGCAGACATCATGTTGTTTTGAAACAGGTTGCAGTGATGATTTTCCTATTGACTGTATTCTTGTGTTTTCAAGGTTCTTGTTACAGCTGGTTGGTATTCTACTTGAGGATATTGTTACCAAACAAGTGAAGGTGGACATGAATGAGCAGCAACACACTTTCTATTGCCAGGAGCTGGGCACTTTGCTTATGTGCTTAATACATATCTTCAAATCAGGTAATACTTGAAGCAGTGCTTCATGCTGTTTGCAGTGGCAAGGATTTTTGAGTTCTGAAACAACTTTTGAATGAACTAATGAGAAGCAGTGTGTAGGTGTGTAAGACTTTCTATCCTACATACTGTAAAGAGCCTTTGAAATTTTATCCTCATGAATACAGGGCCCACTTTTCATATTTCTTATGTAAAAAATGTAGTGACTTTTCATTATTCCTTTTAACTGTCTAATACTTTAAAGTTTACAAATGCAAACCATTTAGAATCTGTGGCTGCATTTTCTGTAGTTCATCTTAATTTGAAGGGTTGGTAGCTCAAAGCCAAAGTATTCAAAGTAGTGAGTTACTGAACCCTGGGGGCAGTTTCATGACAAGGTACCTTTCTGTTCTTTATCATAACTAAAAAAAAAAACCACAAAACAAAGCACCAAAGAACCAAAAAAGTCAAATTAGTATTGTTTCTGCTAACTGCTCTGTTCTTAAGGTTTATGGGGTTTATGAACTTATACTCAGTTCATTCTCTGGTTGGTAGTCTTAGTGTTCTACCTAGTCATCTGAGGGAGCAACCTGGAGTAATGTTCTTCCCCAATAAGTTAAGCAGATCTTTTTGTGTCACTGTCCCAGCCATCTTCTCCTTCTCAGAAAGTTCTTTCCTTTTCTGTATGTTAGATGTCAGACACGTAATTCTTCATTCTACATCCCTGCCTATAAAACGGAAGTTACACAGCACTTCCTTACTTAGTAGATGTGAATAACAAAAAAAGTGAATATCAAACACTGCTTCTAAACATTAAGCATGATTCTATTTTGCATCCAACACCCTTTAATCTTTTTAAGCTCTTCCTGCAGGTGTCAGTTATGAAGTCCTTTCTTCACAAAAATCTTCATTCTGCTGCTGTCATTGCTAGCAGCTGCTTCTTGCAGCTCTGGATATAGTTAGTGATCATTCTGTATTTCCATGCACCCACTACTATTGTAGTTACTATTGTGACAGCCTCGTATACATGCTGTTAATTGCTGTTATTGAGCAAAAATTTGCAATGCAGATTATGAAAAATAACCTATGCCAAAATGATTTGGAGTAAGTGATTAAATGGAATTGAGCCAAGACCAATGAAATTAGTTAATTAAGCTGGTGACTGAAATCGGGGAAGTAGGTACCTTCAGCAGCTGGAGCTGGTGATAGAGGAAAGGGAAGGTTCCAGCTAGTTCTTCTGCAGCAACTGGCTTCCAAGATGCATTTGTCTTGCCAAATACAATGTAGAAACTGTCATCATGAATAAAAATTAAATATTAAAATGTTCATGCAAAGCATTGGGATACGTGCACTGCATGATCTCTAAAAATCACTACAAATCCCCTCTAAGGACTAGTAGTAATGTGGTTACCACATATGGTGTTACAGAGCAGAAGCAGAGTTCTTCAAATGCATGAGTTGTATTTTCACGTTTTTGCATTTCCTTTCAGGTTTAGGCTTAGATTTAATTAAGTATCTGGTTTTATGCTACTTGTTCAGTTTTCACTGAATTTATAATTCTTAATAATTTTCTTTATAATTATAGTATTATAATTAGAGAAGTAAAATTATAAAGACTTTTAAAGTTGTATCATCCTAACTTACAACTACACCTTAATTCTGAATTGTATTTGGGAGCACAGGCTGTGATCTCTCATTTTTAATCACTATTCAACACAGATGTCTTGTCTTCTCACCCGTTATAGATTTAGTCAGAATGCAAACATTGCTAACTCCTGTATGTTCAACTGTGGAAAACTACCAGATTAGAAATGAAGATTTACACTGTGCTGCTTTGAAGTAGAATAGAAATAAAAGGCATGGATAAACTAAAAAGTCAGTCCTGTAAATTTAGACAACTTTAATTTTCTCCATTCTCCTTGTTTTCCTTCCCTTCTTTTTGTGACATGAATGCGTAAGTAGCAAGTCAGAAAGAGAAATTAAGCTTTTGTGCTGGGTGTTCATTGTGCTGGGCAGTGATTTTTTGTCACTTAAAATAATGCCCTTTTTGCACATACTTCAGAAGTTGGATGGAATAGTATCAGTTTATTTTCAACTAAATATATTTGGTACCTGAGGTAGGAGACTTGTGAGTAATCTTCATGTATAGAATAGCAGTTACAGCATGATTTTTATTTAGAACTTCTGTGATATAGTTCAAAAAAGAAAAATATCCTCATATGTAATTAATGATTCTAAAATTGATGAAGGTTTTCATGTGCTAGGGAACTATTTAATGGATGACAGAGGAAAAGGTAGGTGTTGTTACAGTTGTAATCTTGATCTACATTGTGCATCGAGCTGAGAGCTTCTTACTACTGGTTTACATGCTTTGTCAAAATGCATGACTTGCCTTACATTTAAAATAAAAAGAATTTGCCTTTCTTTCAGGAATTGTACTGACTTATGAGAACTTTTGTATTCTGTGGGTACCCAGGATTATTTTGAAACTTCAGAATTCCATCAAGGGCATAGTTACTGTAATATGCTTTCATATTTTTCAGGCATGTTTAGAAGAATCACAGCTGCAGCCACCAGGCTTTTTACAGGAGATGGATCTGATGGTAGTTTCTATACCCTTGAAAGTCTGAGTGACCTTGTTCAGTCCATGGTTCCCACACATCCTTCATTAGTTCTCCTCTGGTGTCAGATCCTGCTTCTTGTTAATTACACAAACTACAACTGGTGGTCAGAAGTGCATCAAACTCCAAAGTAAGGTTTGTTTTTGATCCCTAGTAGTAGTACCATAACTCTCAGTTGTATTTGATACAGCTATATGAAAAAAAACCAAACATCTTTTAATCTTCAAAGCCTGTCAGCTGTTGAATAATACTGCTTAGGTTCTGAAATAGATAGTTCTGCATTTATTTTTTGTGCGTGTGTGTGTGTGTGTATATCCTGTGTATATGTCCTGATGTTAGTATGCATTTCAAACTAAGGAAGCACATCCAGTGCTCGGTTGTTCCTCAAAAGCTGGGCTTGTTCAGCCTGGAGAAAATAAGGCTGCAGGGTGACCTCATCCCAGCCTTCAGTACCTGAAGGGAACCTATAATCAGGAGGGGAGTAAACTCTTTGAAAGGGCCGATAATAAGCAGGACAAGGAGAAATGGTTTTAAGTTGAAAGAGGGTAGATTTAGGTTGGGTGTTAGGGGGAAGTTCTTTACTAGGGGAGTGGTGAGGTCCTGGAACAGGCTGCCCAGGGAGGTTGTGGATGCCCCGTCCCTGGAGATGTTCAAGGCCAGGTTGGATGGGGCCCTGTGCAACCTGATCTAGTAAATGTGGAAGTTCGGTGGACCTGCCAGGCAGGGGTTGGAGCTTCCTGATCATTGAGGTCCCTTCCAACCCAGGTCATTCTGTGATTCTGTGAAAAGAACTGTCAGGTAAACTTCTATACTTTGAAGACAATGAATTCCTACTGTGTCCTTTTTGAAATGAAAAATTATAGAAAAAGCTATAGCTATTCATATGGGGATTTTTATTTCACCTTCTAGCAGATAAGCAGCTAGTACAGGTGATATACACTTAATGTTCACAGAAATATGGTCTGATCAGTAAGATGAAGGTCCATCTTTGATCTCTTGTCAGTGGGTCTCCTACTAAATGCTGTCAGAGCATAGTATCAGCACTGTGCTGGTTCATTAACAGTAGTCAAAGTAGATATTAGTAATGTCAATGTTAGCTCTCTGAAATTCAGAAATTGTTTCTAAACTGAGCTAACTCCTGATCTGTGGATGGGTCAACCCACCTGTCAGACACACACCTGCCTGAGGGTGTTGAAGACACTCCACTGTGTGGGGTGGGTTACTGTTAACTGTAGAGGAAGAGTAACCGCTGACTTAAGAGAAATTTCTGATACTTGTGCAGTGAAGGTTATCCCTAAGTGTGCTCTAAAATGTGTGGATCAATACTTTGAGAGAAGCGTGCTCAGATGTGAGACTTGCCTCAGTCTCATGATGTGATAAACACAGTATGGGGTTCTGTTACCTTACTTAAGACACAATAGCCCAAGATTTTTCTTGTAAATAACTTGCTTATTTCCTTAGCATGAAGAAGAAATAAATACCAAACAAAAGGTAATAGCTGTTCAAAAGCAAGTCTGTTTCAAAGCAGTATAATATTTAAATGAAGTTTCTAACATAAAGACTTACAGTGAGTAGACTGTTCCAAGCAATTTGATTTTTCATGTATCTACATGGTGATAATGTAATATATAATGTACTTCTTGCAGGAGACACAGTCTTTCTACAACCAAATTGCTTAGCCCTCAGATATCTGGAGACAGTGATGAATCCGATTCAGAATCTAAACGTGGCATGTGCAATCGAGAGATAGTGAGAAGAGGAGCGCTCATTCTTTTTTGTGACTATGTGGTAAGTTTTGAATTAGGAATTTTATAGCTGTGGTTCTGAGTTATTTTTCTAGGTTGCGAGTTCAAAAGTGGGAATTGAGGACTATGGTGAAACTAATCATTTTCTTTCCAGAGCACTCCTGTGTAAATTTACGTACAACTTCATTTGGCATTTTTTCCATTCTGCACTAGTTTTCATGTCATGTCTTAGGGTACCTGGTAGGTAATAGAATGATCTGCTAGGTATTATATCCTTTACTAATGTGTTGCTATCAGTGTTCCAAGTGCTGGATTTTCCAACATTAGTAGCAGCACAGTTTCTGGGAGACAACAAATACCTGACTCTTTATACCATAAAATAAAAAAATGTCTTACATTAACATTTCACTTCCATTTTTGGTTCTCTAACAATAACAATTTCTGTGGCTTCAGCCTCTTTGTGCCTCAGTATTAGCATTTTAAGTTCACTGGAATCATACCTTTGAAGTAAACCTTCCGGTAATACTTAGTATCGTACTTGAGTTTGCATTGCAAAGTGCTTTTGGGGAAGCAGTCTTCATTCCTCTCAGATTCAACTAGGCCAAAAGCTATGCTTAAAAATCACTTCAACCCCCAAAGGGCTTTCAGTCAACTGTGGTCAGATTTGAGGCAGTCCAAGTTAAAACTCTTCAAAACCTCTTTACTGAGAAGTGTTGGGTTTTTGGCATCGCATAGTTAATTCTACAGGTCATTTTCTGTTGTGATGCACTCCTTGCTGTTGTATGGTTAGCCTCTGTAGGCTTAAAATTAATTACTGAAAGACCTCTTTGGATGTGTTTTCCAGAAGTTACTCATCTAGTGTTCAGAGCAAATAGTAATATGAAATCTTTTAAAGGAAGCCTAAATGAAAATCTCCCTCTACAAGAAGGCTGTGTATGTGTGCTTCTTTCAAACAGTATTTTGTTAAAAGCAGCATCTCTGAAATGTCCTTCTCAATTTACTTGTGTCTAGTTGGAAGGGACACACACTGATCATTGAGTCCAACTGCTGGCTCCCCATAGGACCACCCAAAAAACAGAAGCCATGTCTGAGTGTGTTGTCCAAATGCTCCTGGAACTCTGGCAGGTTCAGTGCTCTGACCACTGCTCTGGGAAGCCTGTTCCAGTGCTTAACTCCCCTCGCACCTTTTCCTATCATTCACTGTGACTCTTCCATGATGTAGCTTCAATCTATTCCCTTTTCATGTCATGGTTTCCCATTTAGTGGTGTAATGATATTGAAAAAAAGGTAGTTACAATTTCATTATAACTCTTTTAATTTGAACAAGCTCAAAAGCATATGAAAAAACTAATCTAAAAGTGATAGTGGCAGTACTAAAATATGGACACTTTGGACCATTATTTTAAAATAGTCACTGGAATTACGTATAAAAATCTTTAGGCGTAAGATAGTTTTTAGTAATTAGATACTTACTATGCATGTTACTTTTTTCCCTTTCAGTGTCAAAACCTACATGATTCAGAACACTTGACTTGGCTTATTGTGAATCATGTTCAAGACTTGATTAATCTGTCCCATGAGCCACCAGTACAAGATTTCATTAGTGCTGTTCACAGAAATTCAGCAGCCAGTGGTCTCTTCATCCAGGCCATTCAATCACGGTGTGAGAATCTAGCAGCTGTAAGTGTAACTTAACTTTCTTAGAAAGAAATAACTTGATTCTAGTATAATTATAACTGGTAAGTATGCAAATTATAGTATTTGTATTTGTGTAATTCATTTAATGTAATGGTATTTTTGAAGTCACCTGTTAAAAAGAAAAAGCAAGCAGAAAATGAACCTTGTAATATATTAGCAGCTTCAGTATCAGGTGTGTTCCATTTCATCAAATCTGTAAATTCAATTAGAGCTGATTAATCTGCAGTTCTTCCTTTTTCATTATTCTACAAAATAAACAAGAGTTAAAGTAGAGCTTTAACATTCATCTCCAGTTTCAGTACCTTGGTGACTACTGCTAACCACAAAGGACGGAGCAGGAGCTTGTCCATCTTCATAGGCTGTAACAGCATGAAAATTATTTGCAAGCTCAGTCTGCCCCTCATTAATCTGCTGCAGAAGTTACGGGTCTCGACTCTGGACTCTTCATGAACTTGAGAAATTCAACTTATGATTTCTGTTGGTTATTGTAATTTCAGATTAAAATGAGTGGGTGATTAATTGTAGGGATGTCGGATTGTACTTATCCCTCTTAAGCTTGGGAACTAGCTCAGTGCAGAAGTTGTTTCCTGGGTTTCTTTTAGAGGTAGAGGTGAGAGATGCTCCCGTGCCCTGAGCAACCTGGTAAAAAATTTCCTCTCTCTTATTGTTTATGGACAAGTCTACTGAAACTGCTTTAGTGACCTAAGCGTCTGAATAAAATGATTTTAAGCTGAGATAAATCTGAGCTATAGTATGATTGTCTGAGAATAAGTAAAATTAACTATGCGTGTTTGAATGAAAGCTGTAGTTCTGTGAAATACTGGTGATTTATCAGTCAAATTAGTACAATTAAAACACCTAATGTTCACAATCTGCTCTTAAAAAAAAAAAAAGACACATTCCATAAGTCATTGTTTTCTTTTTTCACTTTAGAATACATCTTAAAAATATATAAGCATGTATATACAAATTTCCTTGTGCTCCTTTATAATCATGCTTATCCATCACTGTTTTATGATTACATGCTCAAAATATTTGTTATGCTTTTCTTGACCCTTATGCTCGTGTCTCGACTGCTCATATTCTTACCCCCTTCCAGTAGGCATTCAGGTTTATCAGTTTTCAAATCTTTCTAAGATTTTGCTTAAGACTTCTGGTTTTTTTTCCTCAATTTGCTTTCTTCACGTGTTTTTGTACTTGCTGTTCTTACTGTTAATCACTGAACAAACCAATGCTCATACAAATTAACCCAGTAACTCAGACTTATTAGACAGATGATTATATTGGACAGTTTGTCTGCTGTAGTGTTTTTATAAGTACCTGTACCTTTAAGTTCTTCGTATTCCAATTGATTGAATTCTTTTGTTTCAACACCCTCTTTTTAACCCTTCTGCCATCAGTGTTAGATACTTAATGTTCCCTTTTTGTGTTCCTTCAATGTTTAGCCTACAACTCTGAAGAAGACTTTACAGTGCTTAGAGGGGATACATCTCAGCCAGTCTGGAGCAGTCTTGACATTGTATGTTGATAAGCTTCTTTGTACTCCATTCCGTGTGCTTGCTCGCATGGTTGACACACTGGCTTGCCGTCGGGTAGAAATGCTTTTGGCTGCAACTTTACAGGTAAAGATAAATACATTTATCTGCAAATCAGTTTGGGTAGTGCTAGCAATAACAGTCAAATGTAAGTGTTTAATTTAAAGTTATTTCTGTGGAAAAATAAGGCTTTATATTACGTATAGATATGAGTGATTGCATTTCACTTTATCTGCATATGAATCTCATAATCTGTTCGAAGTACATACGTGTATTTTACTTGTTTTCTTGTGACTCCTATAGAACAGCATTACTCAGTTACCAGTTGAAGAACTGGACAGAATTCAGGAGTACCTTCAAAACAGTGGATTAGCAACGAGGTAATACCGGTACCTGTTCAAATATCAAGTTAAGGTATTTTGTAGAAGCAATTATGATAGCTTTGAATTTTTTTTAAGCTAAGATAGCAAATCCTATTAAGAGGTGAAATGAGTAAAGCATCATGTAAGGTGCTTGCATGTTTTAACTCAACAACAGTTGTGTTGAATGAGTTTAATTCTTAAATGCATTTTACAACTTCAAGAAAGCTAGAGGCTCAGAGATGTCAGACTCTTTCTACTCCAACCCTTTAAAGCATTTAACTTTTAAAAGTTACCTCAAATTACAAACTAAATTGCTGTGAAAACAGCTTTATTTTCCTCAGATTTTGTCAGCTCCAGCTGCCGTTTCTTTCTTTCACTGGTTTAATCTCCCTGTTGTTTATAAGTAAACTACTATTATAAAAAAGAACAAAGCGTTCAGTCCTTTCAAAAGCCTTATTCAATGACGGAAAGAGTAATTTAATTCTCCTGATGTCATTGCTATCTGAGATTCCTATCTATTGACTAACATAGCAAATAGAAGCGAGGTAAAGAACATGAAGCCTAAGACAAGAGGTAGATTGATAGCAATGCGCTTTCACTTATGAGATTTAACTTAAAAATATTGTGGTAGTCAGAATCTGCAAATGACTTTTACAGTACCACTTTTGATAGCAGTACTGGAATCAGAAAAAGGAAAAACAGAAAACACTGATTGCAGTGGCTTTTAAATCCACAAACAGAAATTCTTAAATATCAGTTTACTTCCACTCCATTTTCTTGTTTGGTATCTGTTAGAACATATTCATATGCAGTCAAGTCTGTATATTAAAATTGATTCTTATTCACTAAAAAGGTATACTACTTAAAGAAATTGAGCAGCTTGCATTTTATGCATAAGCATGTACAAGCTTAAAGTCTGAATCAAATCTTCATTATTGATAGTACAGGATTGATTGGTTGTTTTTTTTTTTTGGTCTGCTGGTAGCTGATGAATTTTGCAGTTTTACATCGTGTAGATGATCCAGCAAAAATTTTCTGATCCTAGTGCTATTCTGTCCCAGTTATGAACATTAGCTCACTGGATGAGTTTGTTTTTTTAAATGCTTTATGAAATTAAATTAGCCCTTTGCTGACACTTGTTTTTATTTTCAGACACCAAAGACTTTACTCACTCTTGGATAGATTTCGTCTTATGGTGGCACCAGACACAACTAGTCCTTCTCCTCTGGTTACCTCTCACCCACTAGATGGAGAAGACCAACCAGGTTTAGAGAATGTAATTCTAGATAAAGTAAGATGCTATTTAGAATTGCCTTGCCTCAAAAAGTATTCTTCTCATTACAGAATATTTGATAACAGCTTATTTCTACTATGTTCTTAAAGTTGTCAATGAATCTCAAATAGTGATCAGTGAATGATTTCATGTGTTAGCTGTTAGGCTAAAGATTAATAATTAGAATGTGCATGCATTTCTTATAGATATGGTGCCATGAAAAACTATCAACTTTTTTTTTTTTTCCTCTCTATAAAATTAGAGAAAAGATTTACAAGAAGGTTCAGTACAGATAGACTTACGCTGTCTCTGTTTTCTTGATCTGTTTCCAGCAGTGATCATTCGTATTAATTTGTTAATTGAAAATAGCTGGTTGTCTCTTTTTGGAGTTCTGTCTTACATGTAATTAGATACATTTATCTCAGAGAAGGGTGGAAGGCTAAGAGGATTTTGAGATCTTTGTCTTCCTTTCTTTCCAGTTCGGCCCATAACAGTTCATTTCTCCTTTTCATTACTTCATGTTCTACAGTGATGCATGTTTGACAGATTAGCAGATAGTTTAGAGTTGTCCAAGTTAGCTGAGGAACACACTGACTTAATAAGAAAGACAGAGAACAATTTACTAGGAGAAAAACTGTGCCCAGAAACCATTTGCCTGTGGTTTTCTGTCTTCTTCCTCTGTGTAACTTTAAATCTTGCACAAAGGAGGTTTTCCTACACTTCCTCCAAAGTTGGATTCTAATTAGTATCAGCTGATTGAGGATGTCCATTCATTGATAAAGAAAACACACAAAAAAACCCCTCTTAATATTCTTCAATTAATTTCGTTTAAAATATAACTTATTTCTCTAGGCTCTGCACTATAGATGTAAGGAGAAAGTCTTAATTTGTTTAGGTGCATCTTTCAGTGTAGATATATCAGATGAAGATATGTTAGGCCACTGATTCTGAAGACTTTTCCTTCTTTTTTACAGTAATTTTTTTCATTTTATTATACTTGACTACCAAATATTCTGGGTCGTTTTCTAAATGCTGTCATCAGCTTTACAATCTTAATATACCTATGCTATATGCTAAGCTCTTTTGGCTTTGTTTCCTGTTCAGACTCCAAGGAAATAGACAAGTTGTCTATTTATCTTATTTTAAGATGGTCCATTCATCAGTCAGCTATTCTGCATTGTCTCTTGGGTATTTTTTTTTGCAGTTTCTTTTTTGTTCTTGTTGTTGACATTAACGTGGCCTAGAGATCTCTTGAAAGGACCACAATTGAGTGCCATTAAGTAGTTCTCCCTCCACCCCAATATTGTTTAATTTTGTGAAAATATGTACTGAATTTATTTTCTTCAATTATTAAAGGACTGGTATATTTCACTAGTGAGGTCTCAGTGTTGCATCAAGTCTGACTCAGCACTACTAGAAGGTGCAGAACTGTTAAACAGAATTCCTCAGCCTGACCTGAACTCCTTCATGAACAGCAAGGTAACTTTTCTGACTGATGGAAGAGCATCAGCTGAAGATGTTGTATTAAATTGTTTCTGGAATTCTACTTGGTAGTATTAATAGATTAGATTCTTAAATACAAACATTTCAGATTTATGTAATACTAGTACTTCACCTATTGGATTTCATTAAGTTTGGGAAAATAAAATACTGAATGTTTTTTGGTTCTGTCTAGCGATGTTGCTGATAGTTTTCTAATCATACAGATTGTGTATATGGAGTTGAAGTGAAGTGGAAGTTCATGTATCCACTTTTGATCATGTATACTACGTTACTTTTCACATAGCTCTCGTGACACAGATGATGAATCTGCAATGAATCTACAATTGGATTTATTAAGAGCATAATTTGCTCAAATTCTCTACCTTGTTTACCCCACTGAGAAATTTGGACTTAATTATGACGAAATCTTTAACAGAATCAGTTTATCAACAAATGAATCTTACTTGTTTGGCATAATTTCTTGGAGATTCTTTGTATGCGGTTCGGCAGCTTTATTCATATTCTGTTCTGAAAACTTGCACTGGGCATGTTGATTTTTCCTTCCAGACCAGGATATTGGTGTTTAGAATTTAAACTGAAGACAAATGTGATCTCAGTTATGGTGCTGTTACACCATAACAGAGTGGAGGTCTTGTAAATTAATGGACTATTAATTTACTACTATATTAATTTGTGAGAACAGTTCTGTCAAATGCTTGCTTTTCTTCAAAAGCTGTTTATTTACTTTTTATTTACTGTTTAATTTCAGGAATTCAACCTGAGCTTATTAGCGCCTTGCTTAAGCCTTGGCATGAATGAAATCTCACGAGATCAGAAGAGTAGCCTTTTTGAAGCAGCTCGGAGGGTAACGCTGGATCACGTGTCTGCTTCTGTACTAAACCTTCCTGCCAACCACCAGGTTTTCCAACCACTTTTGCCAACTGAGCCATCAGCCTACTGGAAAAAACTAAACGATATCTTTGGTAATAGAAATAATGGTCTTTTTAAGTTTATTCTCTCCTCTACAAAGGTAGCTTGCAGATGTCTTGTCAATACATGAACTTACTATTTAAAAAAAAAAAAAAGTCAAGATGCTTGGCATAAAAGGGCCTTTGAAATAATTCCAGAAAACATTTATTGACAGAAAAAACTCAAAACTGCTAGATTACACCCAGTCTTGTCTTATAGGCGATGAGGTGATGTATCAGTCTGTGATGACGCTTTGTCGTGCACTCGCTCAGTATTTGTTGTTACTCTCAAAACTACCAACCAGTCTCCGTGTTCCACCTGACAAAGAGGATGATATCCTGAAATTCGTAGTGATGTCAATAGAGGTAAGAAACTAAAGCATAAACAGCATAAAGCATTTCGTTTTTATGACGAAACACTGGGAGGGAACCAACTTTGACTTAAATTGATCACCATGGAGTGAATTTGGATCCCGGCAGCTTGTCTTAGTGCAGAAGTTTATTCAGTGGTTCTTTTACTTGATTTGTGCCAGAAAATCAGATGGGCTTATTGGGTAAGGGCAGCTTATTACAAGAAGGGATTGGCTGAATGATACAACGATCTTGACAGTTTGGAAAAATGTCCTGCGCTTTTTCTGGGACATTGGATAGACAAGGGGTTTTTTAGTTTTTATTTTGTTTTCTTCTTTACCCTGTATAATGCTCTTAATTTTCTTGTACTTTTCTGTTTTCTCAAGAAACAAAATCATTCATTCTGTGTGACCAACTGATTAAAAATATATATATATCATATTGCTGTAAACAAACAAAACCACCAAAAACCAACAAAATCCCTCAACTACAAATTCTTGTGTTTTGATAATTTTGTTCTAATGGCAATTATTCGTTTTTTTTCCATAGGCGTTATCATGGCGTTTAATACATGACCGACTTCCAATAAGTATAGATCTGCAAGCTGCTTTGGATTGCTGCTGTCTGACTTTACAGCAGCCTAGCCTCTGGAATTTGCTGGCTTCTGCAGTGAATGTGACCTATGCTTGCTCCTTAATTAATTGCATTAAGTTTATCATAGAAGCAGGTGAGTCCAATTTGAACAGCTATGGAAAAAGTCATTCTTAATAGTTCCACTGATCCAATGCTAGGTGTCTGCTGTACGTACCGTGAGTCCTTTTTAGTCATTTCTGTGACACTTTATTTTTAGTATTTTGATTTAACACTTAAAATTGTGTGTTTATTTTTTATCTCAGTAAGTGCCTTGGAAATGCAGGTTTTAAACTGCTGTGTGGTTTTGAAGTTAAAAAAAATAATAAAAACTGGAATGTGTGATATTTAAAAAGATACTACTGTTATATATTTTTGTCTAAATTCAGTTGCAGTTGAACCTGGAAATCAACTTCTTAGTCCTGAAAGAAAGAAGAACACTTCAAAAGGCTTAAATGAGGATGAAGTTGATTCAAACGTGCACAGTAAGTAAACGTTAAATTCCACGTTTGTCTTAGATTTTCACATGAGAAAAATTTGTAGGTCTCCTTTCAATTACTGCCTTTTTTTTTTTAGCAAGAGTTCATCTGAAAGTTTACTTCTGTTTGATAAATGCTTCCCAAGTGTAGATTGACAGTTTTCATATGTATATTTTTGCCTTGAAAGCTTGCAGTGTTAATGGAGATTTTTCTTTGGGCAGTTTTGTCAGCTGTGCAGCGTGCTGCAGACTGAGCTTTTTAGAATGCTGTAGGATTTTTAAGTTTCAGATGAGAGTGGAATCTAACTATTAATATTTCTTCTAAAACAAATGGCAGATTCATTTTTTGTCTTGTCTAATAGTAGTACAGTACTGGGTAAAAGTTAAGTGTAATCCTCTAGAGTGCACAGCATTGTCTTCGATATTCAGCTGTACTTGTTTAGAGTAAGATTTCATTTCCATGTGGAGAATTGATGTGTTTATCAGATCTAGCTCAGAGTCAGCTACGAAAGTACTTTCTTATGAGATAAGTGAGTTTTGTCACTTTAAATTGTAAGAAAAGCTCTGTTCAGTGTGGCTTGCTCTTGCTGGGGTTAGGAAACTTGCATGTTTTCTGCTTTGCTGGCAGATCTCATCTGTTGATATTCTAGCACCAAGACTGGCAAGCAATTCAAACAATTGCAGGGAAGGTGGTGGTAGTATTTTTTTTTTAACTAGCTATCTGCTGTAGAATGTTTCTTTGCGTATATCCTTAGTGTGGTTTTGTATTTCTTAAACAGCGTGTATTTTAATTAAGCATTTATGCTTCTTTTTATATGATTTTAACCGGTGTGTTTTGAATAGATTCATAAAAACAGATTTCTTTTTCTCCTCCAAAAGAAATGAAACACATCACTGCAGCTTGTGAAATGATAGCTGAGATGGTGGAATGTTTGCAGACTGTCCTGGCTTTGGGTCATCATAGAAACAGCAGTATCCCAGCATTTCTTACTCCTGTCCTCAAGAATATCATCATCAGTTTAGCAAGGCTGCCTCTAGTGAACAGTTACACAAGAGTGCCTCCCTTGGTACGTTCAGTATGTTTAATTTACAGGTTGTAAAAGCTTCTGAAGAACTTTTTGGATAAACAAACTAGACTGTATCTTAACTTGTATACTGTTAGGACTCGATCGGTATCTACTTTGATCACCCAGTTTAGCTTTCGAAACTAAATAGTAGGACATTGTAACGATATGAAATGAAGTTAATTTGCAGTAAGAATGCTAACTAGGATGGGGTGTAATTTGATCCGTACGTTCTTGTGAATGAATATCCAGGTAGTAGATGAAAGAAAATTAGGCAAGGATTTGGGATTCTTGATAGGATTTAATATCCTTCAGTTCCGTAAAATTGTTTAACCCTGGAAAGAGTGCAAAATATTCATGGATGTTTTTGACATCTGGATTCACAAGTTCATTTGATGCCATGCTAAGTGCCACAATAATGCAAGGATGCTGAGGTGGTCCCAGTGTCTAAACTAACTCAAGTGTTTAGTAGTGGTACCATGGCATACCATGCAGGTACTTTCAGATGCTGCATCACTCTTTTTTCCTGTGTCATTGTGGATCCTTCAGACACAGTATTTCAGTCTCTCCTTTCTGACAGACACAATGTGGATATAATACACTTTATGATTAATTCCAGTTCATTGTTAATGTTGTGAAATGATTTCAAGTTGATAAATGAAAAAACAATCATCAGAATTGTATCCAAGTTCTTATGAGGTAAAGCAGAAGTGGATTTCCTGATCCCTATATACAGTTTCTCAGCACTGTGTTTGTAAGGGGATGGCAAAAGATAATTTCATAAATCAGAACTTCTTTGACCACTCTGAGATGCATCTTTATGCTTCTTTAGCCATCTATGATTTGTTATCCCCGTATTACCTTTCAATACCATTTCTGGGCTCAATCCAGGTGTTACTTGGCCCTTTGCATATTTCAGTTTAGAACTTAAGTTATACTACAGCAACATTTTTTTAATGCTTTAACTTGGAAGGTAAAACTATAAAGAAATTCATAGTGACAAATAAGCGAAGAAAAAGTTAGTGTAAAATGTGCTACCTGCAAATAGCTATATAATCTTTCTGTATGGTTTTTTTATTTGGATAATTGTTTTACTGCTTCATGTCTTGTTGCATTTGACTGATGCTATATGCAAGTATTATTGTCATGTTATTGCTATTACTGTTTTGGAGCAGTAATAATCTATCTTCCTTCATATTTCACCAGGTCTGGAAATTAGGCTGGTCACCAAAGCCTGCAGGTGACTTTGGCACAGTTTTTCCTGAGATCCCAGTGGAATTTCTTCAAGAAAAAGAAATTTTTAAAGAGTTCATCTATCGCATTAACACACTTGGTATGTACAAAATTAAGACTGAATGCAGTTGGCTCTTATTGAGCATTTTGCCTGTGCTGTGAAGTTAGCAGATAATTGAGTTTGGTACTACGTCAGTCCTCTAAGAAAGTCCAGCTTTTGGATGCTTCTCTATTTTGAAAACCTGATAGATGTCATACTTTTTAACACTGGACAGTCAAAATATCTAAATGTACAGTGAAAATAGGAAAAAGAAAAAGAACCTGAAGATGATATTGTTCAGAGCCCTCCCAGTTTTTTATTTTTTGAAATAGAAAGGTTTATGATTCAGTTGTAGTGATTACAAAAATACTCTGTTGAAGAGGAAGCAGTATGAAATAGCACATAGTTTCTATAAATTGAATGTTGTTTCATGTTTAGTTTTGTTTTAAGACACAAATTGCTATCACCGTGTTTTCTTAGGGTGGATCAGCCGTACCCAGTTTGAAGAGACTTGGGCTACTTTACTTGGTGTTCTTGTAACTCAGCCTATTGTAATGGACCAAGAAGAGAACCAACAAGAGGTAATGCTGCTCAGTGAATGTTTTTTAAATTAAATTTCAAATGGAACTAAGAAAAGCTGTTTCTGTTAATAAGTCTGTCAAACAGGAAAGTAGTGACCAAAACAGAGAGGTTATTTCTGGTTCCTTGTCTGCTTGTCCCCATGAGTTTAGACCTATCTATCAATGGTGCTAAATACTGAGTCTGTAGCATCATGGTTTGAAAGCACCATATGAGTAATGACTCTGTCTACTTAAAGATACCCAGAAAAATGCTGCTGAAAAATCAATGATGAGTTTGAGTTCTTTCCCTAAAAGCATTGTGAATAAAATTAGCTAACATTCAGACTTTTCAGAGAATGATCCAACTCAGATTTCGTCTCATTTGATGCTTTATTTCAACAGGTAACTTAATGGATTGGTTCAAACAAGGAAAATATATGTTTTGAACACTCTGAAATGGACACCTTGAGGTTTTAATGCTGTTAAGAAAACAGCGTTCATGTATAATTTCAGTGATAGAGGGATGCCTTTCTGCTAGTGGCAGTGCTTTGTGTGCATTACATCTGTCAGTGTCAGATAGATAATGGGCTAGGAAGAAGTCTAGTTGCCAGGCTTGTTAATGGTAATTTAGTGGAAGGTAACAAACCATTATTCAGGGTTTTCAGGATTCTTTTTTTTTTTCCAATTCAAATTACAGTAAGTTCATTTTACAGGAAGATACAGAGAGGACCCAAATTAATGTTCTTGCAGTACAAGCCATAACTTCCTTGGTGCTGAGTGCAATGACAATACCTGTTGCAGGCAATCCAGCAGTCAGCTGTTTGGAACAGCAACCTCGCAACAAAGCTTTAAAAGCTCTTGACACAAGGTATTTGTTTCCACTTACTTTGAAATGTGTAAATTTATAGTTGTGATTAATATGTAATTGCATTTAGCTTAACCTAGCAATAGCAAAAATGCACAGACTGTTTTTTTAAATGAGTGTATAAAGGTGAATCATTTTTGCATAGAAGTCACATGGACTTAGCATCATGAACTTGCTGAGTTACAGCACAGTAGCTGGAAGAAGACAATGAATGTAAAATCTAGTTAACAGTGTGCAGAATGTTATCTCTAAACATGTCTCAGTTTTAGCATCCCTTAAAATGCAAGTAAGTGTAGACATGCAACATTGTAAGAGTAAGCTAGTCAGACTTGCATAAAATTGTTAAAGGGAAGATCTGCTTTAATCAGTTTCTGTTGGGTTTTCAGGTTTGGGAGGAAACTAAGTGTTATCAGGGGAATTGTTGAACAAGAAATACAAGCAATGGTATCTAAGAGAGATAATATTGCTACTCATCACTTATATCAAGCTTGGGACCCCGTTCCATCACTTTCTCCTGTTAGTACAGGTAGGTGCCTTCATGGGAGTGAGTGAATTTCTCTTAGATTTAAAAAGTAGAAATGATACTGTTAGGAGTTTGACACCCAGTTTGCAGGAAAATAAGCCATTTTAAGATGTACATATTTTTTAAAATTGCCTTCTGTTTTTGTTATAGGTGCTCTTATCAGCCATGAAAAACTCTTGTTGCAAATCAATACAGAGCGAGAAATAGGAGATATGGATTATAAACTGGGGCAGGTTTGTTAAAACTTAACTTTGAACTTGGCTTTTATTACGTTTTCTTCTAACTCTTGAAAATCCAGTTCAGAAATGTTGTTTAACATCAAATTTAAACGAAGGCCTCCGTTTTTAGGAAAAGAGAAATTAACTGGACATAAAATATGCAATGTTATTTTAACTTTAAATACATCCAGTGCAGGGATTTTCTTAAATTTCATGAAGAGGCTTTTTTTTATAGATAGCTTGAGTGAAAGTAATTAACATTGCATTCTTTTCTTGTTTCAGAAGAAAGGTTAAATTGCAATTAATTTGAATTGCAGTCATTACTGTTCTTAATTACTTTCTTGCTCAATATGAATTGTAAATACATTCACTTTGCTTCAGATTTAAGATCTAGTATGTTAACTTTGATTGATATATGCAGATTGTACCAAGTTCAACTAAAACATTGAAAAAGGTTTGAAATAAAATTGTGGTGTGCCGTTCACGTAGATGCTGAGTCTATGATCATTGCCTGTAATTTAAATGAAAAATATACTGGACTTCTGGAATTTTACTAATCTGATTGAGGACGTTGAATGGTGAATTCCCTTTCTCTTTTTTCTTGTTAAGGTCTCTATACATTCCATATGGTTAGGAAATAATATCACTCCATTGAGAGAAGAAGAGTGGGGTGAGGATGAGGAAGATGAGAATGACGTACCTGTTCCTTCCTCACCACCAACCTCTCCTATTAACACCAGGTATGTTATCTCTCCTTTAACTTATCAATAACCTAAAGGACTAATAATCAAAATTCACAGTTGAGTATAAAAGCCTATTTAATCAGGTTCGTTATGCAAATAAGACAAAAATATAAGTACTAAAACACTTAGAACTAAGCATTTTGACAGAGCTTAAGAATAGCCATTTTAACCCTTGCTTATTGTGCTTTGCAGGAAGCATCGGGCTGGTGTAGATATACATTCTTGTTCTCAGTTCTTACTTGAACTATACAGTCAGTGGATACTGCCATCAAACCCTAACAAGAGAACGCCAGTCATACTGATCAGTGAAGTGGTGCGATCAGTAAGTCTAAAACATTGTTCTGAGTGGTTGAGTATGTGTTAACAAATCTTTAGAGTTAAATATCATTTGTAAAGGATCTTTTAGCATGTAAGAAGTGCTGACTTTTTTTTAAAGACTTGCTTTTTCTTGGCAGTGATATTATATGGGTAGTGCAGAAATATAACTTGTGCAGCTGTGTCATTACAACATTTGAAATAACCTGGATTTCAGTATTTTGCTACCACATGACAGATATCTGAATCTCGTGTGACGTGTGACAGTCCTTTTAAACTGGATTGTTAACAAAAAAAAGATTTCAGGGTTTTGCTGATTCTTTCTTCCTATAAAAGAAAAAGGTCAAAAAACGGTGTATGTATTGAAGGACTAAAGTGGCTAAGTACACAGACAAAACTACAGAATGTGTCTTGATAGGCATTACGTGCTGATAAGAAGTCCTAGATAAACTGTCTTTGCAGGAGATTATGTATAGTGTAGTTTGGGGAGTTCTAACACATTGTAAATGGCAGCGTTCATTCATTTTACAGAATGACCTACTGTAGTCGATTTGATTTTGTAAACTTTGCGGGGGGGGGGAAATGACCATTTTTAGGTAATTTTTTACTGGGATGGATGTTAAAATTCCGCAAAAGTTAACAATTCTTTTTCCAAACATCTTGGTCAATTGAAGGATATTTGCTAACAATTAAAGGAGTGGATTCTTTTAAGGGACTACTAATGGGTTTTTTATGTGTTCAATTTTAATTCATGCGTAGCTCCTGGCAGTATCAGACTTATTTACAGAAAGAAATCAGTTTGAGATGATGTATACGACATTGACAGAATTGCGAAAGGTGCATCCATCAGAAGATGAGATTCTTATACAGTATTTGATACCAGCCACTTGTAAGGCCGCAGCTGTTCTTGGGATGGTAAGAAATTCTCATGGAATCTTATTTCAAACTGATTTGTGTGTAGGTGTACTAGTCCTTATCTTCCACTGCAGAATCTGACAGTTGTTGTTGATCTTTCTTGTTTTAAGAAACTAAGACACTTAACTTGATAGTCATGCATCTCTTTTCTTTCCCTTGCTTTTTTTTTCTAAAACTTCTTTTGTGTCATTTCAGGAATGTACATTTTTTAATGCAAATTAATGTTACTCTCTTTAACTATGTATGCCAGAGAAGAATAGTATCTTTCAATGGACATTTCAGAGGTGACCACTTCTGAAAACAATGAGATTCTTTTTGAGCTGACATTTCTATAAACTCCATATGGAACTAACATAAAAGTGTACTGATAATTAGTGATAAGAAAGGTTTTGAAACATTTTGGGACAGTACTTTGAGTAGCAGCAGCACCTGCACAAGGGAATGCTGTGGAAGTGATGCCAGACATGCTACAGGAGTTGTAGAGATCATCTTGTGCTGACTGCGCTGCAATTACCCACTCAGTGAGTTAATAGCACTTTCTCACAAGTGAACAGCTGTGTATCTCTGTAAGTGGGAGAAAATAAAAGGTTAATTCCAGTTAAGAGCTGCATGTTGTCCCATGCTCTGTCAAGTTCAAAAGTTCCTTAAAAAGAGCACGTTCTAAAACTGGTCTGTATCTTAGATGCTTCCCAAATGCCAAAATAAAGCAAAAATAAATATTTCCTACTGAACACTTAAAATACATTGCAAGTAAAATAAGACTTCACTGTTCAAATCTAACAGTACAGGATGATTTTGGGTGTTCGAGTAGGTTTTTGTACTTTGGTGAAGTATACAGTACTAGTTCAACATGGGCAAGGTGGATGGAAAGATGTGCAGAACTAAGTGCCATTGGTCTGGAAGAAAAAATAAGTGGAGTATTAGTTGAGTAGATGGCAGAGTATTCATTTCTATACAGGCTGTTAGCATTTACCAGCTTTTAAAACAGTTTAGGAACTTGATGATCCTTGAAGTCCCTTCCAATGTAAGCCATTCTATGATTCTGAAAGTTTCCAGCTCAAGTCTTATAAGTAATGCATCCCTAACAGTATGTATAACTATGCACTCTTTGTTGGTTATAAATTGCGGGATAGTGTATATTATTTGTAAAAAGTTACTTTGATAGCAATAGTTCAGTCTTTTAATCTGCAAGTTGTCTCTTATCTGTTGTATTATCCTGTGACATTGATTCAGAGTACTATTTTAAGCCAGTCTCAGTTTTGCTAATCTTTAATTTTTCCAGGTATTTCCACATGACAAGATTCACTTGTTGTTTATTTGTAATGAGTGCTTATTTTGAATGTTTTAGGATAAAGCTGTGGCTGAACCAGTAAGTCGACTGCTGGAATCTACTTTAAGAAGCACCCATATGCCAAGTCGAATCGGGGCTCTGCATGGAATTCTTTATATCCTTGAGTGTGACCTGCTTGATGAGACAGCAAAGCAACTCATTCCAATCATCAGCGAGTATTTACTCTCCAATTTGAGAGCAGTAGCGCAGTAAGACTTTTCTCCCCTCCCACCATCTCCTTTGCTTAATATAAACAGGAGGTTTTGTTCGTTTTAAGTGAAAGAATAGACATCTAAGTAAACTAGCTTACTTTAGTCTGACTTGTAAAAACTGACTAAAGAAAAAAAGAAAGTTTGTTAAGATTTCTAGGCTTGCCTTATTGGAAGTAGGAAAAGCTGTGAGTTTCCATGAAAACTAGTGCTCTCTTACAGCATCTGGCAAGTTTGTGCAAATCAGTTGGAGATTTGCTGTGCAGTTTGCAGTTTAAAAACTGCATAAATTTGAGGTGGAAAAAATGCCTGCTATTTCTAGGGCTTGTTTTTATTGTCTCAATTCCTGACCTACATAACTTGTGTAAATAACTACTAGTGTTTTTTTCTTATTTACAGTTGTGTGGCTGTCCACAACCAACAGCATATCTTAGTAATGTGTGCAGCTGCGTTCTATTTGATAGAGAACTATCCATCGGATGTAGGACCTGAATTCTCTGCAGGAATTATACAGGTATGTTGTAATGCCCACAGTCACAGGAAATGATGTAACTTGGGATCACCACATACTATCTTTAACTCTTGACGTAATTTTTGTGATGTAAGTTTTACTTTGATCAGGCTTCCTTTAAACAGCAGTCCTACAATTCAGTTCCTCATGCATGAGCTGTAACAGCATGCTGCTAGAAGGTGACCTAAGCACACCTCAGAAACAACTAGATGGCTTTTTCATAGAATCATAGAATCACCAAGGTTGGAAAAGACCTAAAAGATCATCCAGTCCTAAAAGATCATCCAGTCCAACCGTTCACCCATTACCAATAGCTCCCAACTTTTTCTTTATTTCAGATGTGTGGAGTCATGGTGTCTGGAAGCGATGAATCAACACCATCCATTATTTACCACTGTGTCCTGAGGGGATTAGAACGACTCCTCCTTTCGGAGCAGCTTTCCAGGCTGGACAGTGAATCTCTGGTTAAACTGAGTGTTGACAGAGTAAATGTGCAGAGCCCCCACAGAGCAATGGCAGCTCTTGGGCTAATGCTGACTTGCATGTACACAGGTATTTGTTTTTTAAATACCTTTTGATGTGCTGGAAGACTAGCTTACTAACAGTGCTAATTTTAATTTATTTTTTTTTCAATTGTTCTTACTAAGCAAGGATAAAAAGGTCTTATTTCTGGTATTTGCAGTAAATTTGTAACAAATTATTTTGGTTTAGGAAAGGAAAAAGTCAGCCCGAGTCGTTCCACAGATGCAAATCCTGCAGCCCCCGACAGTGAATCTGTGATCGTGGCTATGGAACGAGTATCTGTTCTTTTTGATAGGTGAGAGGATAAAACGTGATAAAATGTGTCGTGGGGCACCGATGGGGAAATGATTCTTGGGCCTCCTCACTTCTCTGTTTGACAGTTCTAATATTTAATTAATGTTATTTCTTTGCTTACCACTGTTTAAAATTGATACTTGTAGTATATACAGGAACACTGATGGAATTGTTGAACACAGCTCAAAGGTACAGGAATGTAAATGGAAAACAGACATGTCCTAACTGATACTCAGTGTTGCACAAACCATAATACTTTATAAATGTACTTCCAGCTCCCTTCAGGTCAAACTCTTAAGTGCTTTTCAGGATGTCTTCTGTGTAATCAAGGATATAAATCCCAGTTTATGGGAAATAATCTTTGAAACCATCCTTAAGAGTTTAAAACCTCTTTTTCCTCTTCCCCCACCCACATGTTGCTCTTTCCAAGGCTGTTAAGTAACTGCAGTGGAAGGCTACAGAAAAATTTCTGTATTCATGTGGAACTCATTTAATGGAAATATTTCATAACCCCTGTTCTGATCTGACAATCTCAAGCTGTGTTAAGTGAGCATAGCATGTTAAATTTTGCATAGTGGCTTGTGGCATAATGACTGGCATTGTGTGTGTGTGTGTGTGTGTGTGTGTGTGTGTGTGTGTGTGTGTGTGTGTTCAGTGTTTTTTCCATAAAACTGAATGAGGATTTCAGTTCTGCATTCAGTGAGAGCAGAGCTGGAGCTTTGCTTGAAAAAATCACTCCTAAGAGTTAGTAAAACAAACAGGAATACTAGAAGCAGAAAATGTCTTGTGATTATTCCCTACAACAGTTAATAGCTTGATCTTAGCATGCTGAGAGATGCGGTGTTTATTAGGAAGATTTTTCCAATCAGTGTTCATTAAATAAGATAGTCTTTAAATTGAAGATTTCCCCCTTTTACAGTGCTTTTCTCTGTTATACATTAGTCATTCTGGTGTTGAGTTAAAAATATGCTGAGATGTTACGAATGAAAATCAAGGTTCTGCTTATCACAGACCGGACCTTAAAGCTCATCTCTAACCAGTTCCAACTGCCTATTGTGGGCAGGGCTGCCCACCACTACATCAGAGTGTCCAGGGCCCCATTCAACCTGGCCCTGAACACCTCCTGGGATGGGGCACCCACAGCTTCTGTGGGCAGCCTGTTCCAGCACCTCACCACCTTCTGAGTAAAGAATTTCTTCCTATTATCTAAATCTCCCATCGTTTAGTTTAAAATCATTCCCCTTGTCCTGTTACTATCAGTATAAAGTGAGTCTCTCTCCTCTTTATAAGCACACTTTTAAGTACTGAAAAGCTGCAGTGAGGTCCCAGAGCCTCCTCTTCTCTGAAGTCTTGAATTCTTGTTTAAGACTTGCCTATCTAAAGATGAAAATAGAGTATTCTTCCTATTGCAATTAATTTGAAAAATAACAAGATGTTCACTGGAATTAAATCATAAAATATTATTTTTCTATTATTTTTAGGATCAGGAAGGGGTTTCCTTTTGAAGCCAGAGTCGTGGCCCGAATCCTTCCACAGTTCCTTGATGACTTTTTTCCTCCACAAGATGTAATGAATAAAGTTATTGGAGAATTTCTATCCAATCAGCAGCCTTATCCACAATTTATGGCAACAGTAGTTTATAAGGTAATGTATGTCTGTCTTTTTCCTTACGTGTTTCAGAGAACTGTTAAGTGAGCAACAGCATTTCAGTCTTCAGTACTTGAATACAAGGGGCAGATATAATTTTCACTAGATCTAATAAGCTATTCAGCAGTGTTTGAGGTGTACTGCTGTGAACTTTGTGTTCTGCGGGAAGTGGAGGATCTAGAATCACCTTGATAAAGGAAAAATAATGGGAAAATTAATAGCAGGGATTTTTCTGCTCAGATTCTTCTGGTCTTGAGGAGCCATTCTGGCTCATCTGGTCTTATGAAACCAGCCAGTCTTCTGGCAGACGTAGTTGGGCTTCTTGGTATTCTGCATTCCATCACCTACTTATTGTACTCATGCATGTATGCACCACCTTTTATGTATTAAAAACAGAGGCACAATGCAGGTCTTGCTTTTTGTGTGCTTGCTTCAGTTTGCCACAGGTGTCACAAGTCCACTCTGCAGAATCACTTTGTCAGAGTTGTCTCCAACAACTCTGTGAACCTCAGAGCTTTGTAGATATGGTAAACCGTCAAAAAGAAACTCAGCTCTTTCCCGTGTCTGTATGTCTTGTTTTTATTCCTATGTAAAATATTTTTGCAGGTGTTCCAGACGCTACACACCACTGGGCAGTCCTCAATGGTCCGTGACTGGGTGATGCTGTCTCTCTCTAATTTCACACAAAGAACACCCGTGGCAATGGCAATGTGGAGTCTTTCCTGTTTTTTTGTCAGTGCTTCCACCAGTCAATGGATTTCAGCAATGTATCCTAAACAGACCGAATGTGTGTCACTTCTGGGTAAATGTGATTCTGTAAAGGATATTGATAGCTTAGGAGGGCAGAAGTAATAACTGCTGTAGGCAGTTCAGACTAATTGCACCATTTCCTCCATTAGATAAAGACTGCTGCTAGGTTAAAAGTAAGTTTCTGGAAATAAAATATTGTGTTAAGCTGCTGAAGAAATAGGATTTATGCAGTAGCTGTTCAGTGAACACATGAAAGTGTTTTTCACATTGCTATTGAACTCAAATATACACCGCTTCCTTGGAGAGCTGTGTTTAAAGTAGTAAATCAAACATGATCAAATTGTCGTTTATGACCTTAACTTACATCTCAGTCTTCCACATATTATCAGCAGAATGGGAAAACTGGAGCAAGTAGATGTTAATATCTTCTGTTTGGTGGCCATGGACTTCTACCGACATCAGATTGATGAAGAATTAGATCGGAGGGCTTTTCAGTCGGTGTTTGAGGTGGTGGCATCTCCAGGAACCCCATATCATCGCCTCCTAACTTGTTTGCAAAATGTCCACAAGGTCACAGCATGTTGAATGTCCCAGTGCATAACGAAATTGCATGACCAGTGTTGGAATCTGAGACGAACTATAGAAAATGCGAGATTGAGGAAGTATCTCTGGTTGCACTTGTGATAAACATGGACCTGCTGCTTATTTTTCTTCCAGAATGCATGGAGAAGTGCTCCGTAGCACTGGAAATCACCTGAAAAATCTAGTGTAGCTTTTATTGCTCTTGACACGAGACACGTGTGGGTGGAGTTGCCCATGTTCTACAAGTGATGTTTGGGACTAACCTGAGGCAGATTTACTAGCTGTAAACTGTGGTCAAGTGCTATATGCGAGGTAACTGGTATTGTTCTTCCTAATGTTCAGCTGAAGCCACTGTGTTGCAGCTGGTAAGAAACTGACAGAAACACTCCATTATTGCAAGCTGCAGTCATTAGAAAACTCCATAGTTTTATGTACATGTATATACAGTTGTGTAGTACAAAATAGAGTATTGAATTGAATTGTCTTTCCCAAACAAGGACAAGAAATAATGCTTTCTTGAGTTACACTTCCAGCATGTAATTCCTCTCTAGACTTTCTTATACCCTGTGGTGCACGTGTTGGTGGTATCAGAGATGTGGTGCACATACGTAACCACACTTTTTTCTTTTTTTTTCCTCTCAGGATTTGAAATTTGAGTACAGTATATCAGTAAAAGAAATTTTAACTTAAATATTTCTATTTCTATATCATGTACAGTATGTAAAATTGTAAGATGTGTGATGCATGAGCTGTGCTGTAATTTGAGATGAACAGAAGCCACGCTACTGAATGTCTTGACATCTGTATTGTCCTCATTTTTCCTTGTGCTCAGATTTATGTTCCTTTCGAAAATCCATCTTAATGTACAGATTACATCTTGTTTTGCATCTCACTTTTTCTTAAAGTGCTTTAAAACTGGAATATGTTGATTTAATGTGTCTTGAGTGACTGTATTAAGGAGGCATTCTTGTGGTCCACTTGTAGCTTTTGAATTCCTTTATTTTGAGATGTTATGGTAAAAGAGAGGACTAGTTATTTTGGATCAGCCTTTTGTATACTCAAGAAATGGCTCTTACCTGTTGCACAGCATTTAAGAGACAATAGTGCAAACTCCCCAGTAGTCAATGACCATTTGACCTTTCCTAACTGAGACCATGGAGTCAACTGGATTCAAACCGCTCTCACTTTGAACAAATCTGTATTAGCAGTTGAGAATCAGGAGGCTGCTGTGGTCTACTTTGGGACTAAAATCTAAGGTGTGAGATTACACAACTGCTTTTATTACCTGTCATACACATAATGCTTTAGACACACAGTACAAATATCAAGGATTTTATAGCACTGCACAGGGCCAGATTTAGCTTTTACCCAGGAAACTCGATTGATTTGTGAGCGTTACATGGGGAAAGCACAGCATTTGTCTTCAGTTGCATTTATTATAATTCTTTAATTATAGAAAAAAACGATAGCTGGGTTTTTGGTCATGTCCTATATTTAACCTTTCTTCTATTTCTTATCTCACCTTTTGGTGACACTTGGAAAAACGAGATAGTGTTGTCAGGAGGAGCATGTACTTGTATGTATTTCTGTATATAATGTATATGTGGAAATTATACACGTGACAACATTTAATGTATACAGATGTGTATATTTGTATTTATTAAACCCGTGTATTTAAACTAATTCCAATCTAGACCAAAAATTGTTACTCCTGCCCATACATTGACTTAAAAGGAATTGTCCGCTGGTGTCACTTCCTCTTAAAAAGGCAAAACTGATAATATGGGCAGTAGAAACAACTGTAGACATTGCTGTATTTAGCTCTCTACAGATCTTATTATCTAGAGCAGTTATTTCTGCCCTTAGTTGGGTTACTCTTATTTTTTGGGCCACAGCACTGTGGTGGTTTTTAAAAGAAGCTGAATAGGAGTTCAGAAAAAGATTTAATAGATACTGTTTGAAAGTTTTGAGTTGCATTGGAAATTATCTTAATTCTCACAAGAGACTAATTCAAGGCAGTGAGATATAATGCCCTGCGCATTCGTTAAGGGTAATATAGATCACTGTTCCCTTTTGTAACCACCAGTAATCGTTTTGTACTGTAAACCCACACACCAGTCAGTTTTTGTATGATATATAGTTTAAGTGAAGATATTTTTGTAAGCTATTTTCCAAAATTTAAAATAGATTTTAATATATTTTTTAAGCATCAGGTTAGTCATATTCTCACCAACAGTATGTGTTGTGTTACAAACTGTTAAATTCTTCATAATTTTAAGCTCCTCATGATTAACACGGACTAGTTGGTTATTTCACCTTGGGATAATGGGAGCTAGTCCCTTTATGAAACTTTCCAAACCAACTGATTTGGAACTTGCCATAGAATCTTTCCAACCACTGAAAGGATGTATTGAACCAAGCCGTCAGCATGGCTGGATGAGAAGCATCTGATGTGACAAAGCCCCTTTTCTTCAAATGGCCTTTAAGCAAATAGTTGCATTACCCAGTTCTAGGCAAGCTTTAGAGCTGATGCAGTCAGTTTTACACTCATGGATTCACTGCTAGTAATTACTCCATATGTTGAACTTCTCTTGGAGATTTCTCACAGTACATGTGTATATATCTATTGTATACATATACCTATATATATGTATATCTCCTGAAACATGTTTCTGGAACTTCTAAAGCACAGCATCTCTTTTTGGAAGTTCTCAGTGACCTGTAGGGAATAAGGGCCCTCCTAGTGTGGAAACAGGCACACGAGTAGTGCTTCAAATCTAACACGTCACCTGCAGCACACTTTGCTACCCTCTTCCTGTTCTTGCTTTCCCCACTCTCTTTTTCTAGAGTGAAATTGTACTTGAGATCACTCCTTGCTGCCTGTAGTGACAAAAGAGTCGAGAGGTCTGTGATGGGGACTGCAACAACAGAACAAAACAGAACAGCGGTCACCAAGAAATCCTGATGTTGGATTTAAAGGAAAAAGAAAAAAGCAAAACATTTAAAATAATTTATTACTGAAAGCATTCAGAGAATTTTCTACTTATGTTTTTTGCCAGTTGAAATTGAATGTATTTAAATCTTCTCTTGAGCGTCAAACGACTCAGATGTTGTTTCTTCCCTAAAGTGATTGCGCAGTACTCCTGCTGTGGTAGAAATGCCTTCTCAATACCAAGAAGTTTTGTTCCTTAAAACATAGAGCATTCCTTAGGCATGAAGTAATGATTGAGCAGATTAAATAAACGAAGTGGGGAATGAGCGGAAGCTTTTGGATTAAAAGAAATTTGTTCATACTTAATAGATTTACCTTCTGTCTTACCATCCTCCTTTGTAAACGGCTGCTAACTTCATAAAGCAGGTAGGGAGGTTGTGTCAGAAGCACTGCAAAGGCAGTTCTCCAAGAGCAGCAGGCATCTTTTGTCTTACACATTTGTGGAGCTGTCACACCTAAGCATTTATGCTTCCTAAATAAAAGAAATTCTTGGAGTATAACAAGCAATAAATACAGCAATAAGCAGCCTGATTAAATTTGGTCATTCAGAATCTTACCCAGCAGTTGAAAGGGATGAGGTGGGAGTAAAAGGTGTTGGTTCAAGTACATTCACTGCATAAAACAGACTTTTTCATGTATAATCCCGAGCAAAATTTGCACTAATGGTAGAAATAACGATGTGACAATGGTAAGTGCTTTGCTCTTTTATTTTCAAAACAATTCTGGTTACAGATGCAGATGATGAACGTTATAAAGGAGCAAGGTACTTTGGTACTATAATTTAGATAGTTTTTCCTTATTTTCAAGTTAAAAAGAAAAAGAGCAAGCTGCTGTAAGAACTAGAGTAAGCAATGTAGCAAAATTACTGGGAAGTTCAATATGCTACTCCTATACCGAGATTTCAGGTGAACTCTTTGTGCATGTTACTTTGAAGCATTCACTGAAAACTCTTGAGAATCCCACAGTCATACCCAGGAGAGCTTCTGTAGTCTGTCAGGTTTTAGTTGTATTCATGTCGACAGGGTATGAATGCTGCAGAGCATTTGTGAAGCATGCGCTGCTTTCTTTCATGTGCATTTGTGTGAGCTGATCATTGCCATCGGTCTGTGTACGCATACCATCAAGCTGGGTCAGCCTGACGAAGGACAAGGCAAAGGCATGTGATGTACAGCACCCCGTGCTGTTGTCTTATAGAGCTTGAGGGCAGTGATGAGCGAAAGCTTGGAGCCCCAACCCAAAGAACAATTGTACTCAAAATAAAAGGAAAGCATATAATTTTAGATGTATGTTTAAGTTTAAAGAAATGCTGAAAATACTGCAATTTGAAACTAAAAGAGAAAATAAAATACAACTGTTGCTGTAAGACATTTTTCTCTGTTTATTTAAAAGAAGTCTTGTTGCATTCTCACTGTGTTTTTCCCTGGTGTCTCCTATTCAGCGGCTATCAAATATGGAGTGTTTTAACAGCATGCAAGAATACTTGAACTATCTGCAGTTGTGGGCATGCTTCAGAATCTCAGTGCTGTTTGCAATAAAAAAACTATCACAACCAAGCTTTTAATTATATCTGATAGTCACGGTTGCCAAAACTCTGAGATCAGAAAAGGTGAAATTTAAGCGTACAGCTGTATTTTTGGATGAGGATGTTTTTATCTGCAGCAGTCCTATGGGGAGATTATCTTACGCTGGAGAAGGAATGGTTTAACTTGCCTAAGCTTGATTCCCCAGCTGTGAGGCTTTCCATTGGGCCTGCATCTTAAAAGACGTTTCTGGGTGGTCCTGCTGCCGAGCACTGGAGGATCTCTTGCAGAACTCGACTGTTAGAGACATCTTGTTTTGATTAACTGTGCGGCTCTTGGCTGTTCTTTGGAAGTTCTGGAATAAGCTTTAAAGCAGTAGCTTAATGTACCAAGCACGTGCTGGTTTCATTCTTGGTCAAAATAACTTTTTCACACGTTTTTCCTTGTCAGCGTTGCTAACTGGTAGTAACAGCTGCTCCTGTCACTATTTGTTTGAGTTGAATGATAGTCTTCAGCTTTTGTTCTTCACTTGGAGAAGAGCAGCAGCTTAAGTTTTGCAGAGTGAAGATGGTTCACTATACGCAGGACGATGAAGCGCTGCACTTCTAAGAGTAGAATTCTTCAGTTTTCTCTAACAACTTTCTCCACTGCCTCTCCCGTCCCATGTAAGTACTGCTTTGTCCCTTTATAGTCACTGCAGCTATCGGACTATTGCAGCCATCATTTTGGAACTGGCTTGGCTCTGCCCCAGTGACGAGATGAAAAGCTTTGATTGCATTTGGGATTATACCATAATTACACCGTAACTTTTGCATAACTGTTTGAGGAGATGAAAAGATCTGTGACTTCTAGGATTTTTGAAAGTAAAGCATAAAAAGGTTTATGCAGTATATAGAGTATCTTCTAAGCCAAACCTCCTGTTCTTCCACTGTAGCCATAATTCTACATGAATTTTGTTTCTGTTCTTTCCCATGGCATATACATCCAAGTTATAACATCATAATCCTCACCCCAGGTGCTGTTTTCATATCCTCCCAATTGCAAATGCCATGGGTAGATTTTGATCGAGTGCAACCTGACTGTTTTCCCTCCTTATTTACATTCTGGAGTTCTTTCAGCCAGGCTGCAGTGTTTGGGCTCCAAGCAAAACGCGTCCCTGAGGGCTGGGTTTGACTCTGCCACAGAAGCTTGTGTGCAGATTTGAGCCAGGTGAAGTTAAACCATTTAAATAGTACATTTCTGCTAATCTAGCTCATCTTGAATTGCATGTCCTGGAAAACTTCTAATTCATCTCAGCGTTTCACTAACTTGAAGTAATTCCCCAGGTGGAGTTCTGTTATACCTCTTAGTTCCCCTTAAGGAATAGGGACTAAGTGGGCTTTCATCACGATCTTTCAGTTGGGTGACTCTAATATTGGAGCAATTGCCTGGTCATCCAATGGAAGTGCAAGTGTAAAGTTTGCTAACAGTTTTCTTGATATGTCCTGTTAATGCTGACGTCTCGTGTACCATCTTCAGTGTTCATGTTAGCATCTGCAAGAACAACACAACGTGTCTTCTAACATTTTGTTTCAGGCAGGTTAGGACAGATATCCCTTCAGTTGTTCTTTGTTGAAGGTTCCTCTTTGCCTTCATAACTGCTTCAAACCAGCAGTTTAGGGTTTCAACTGAAGGTTAATCCTTGAGAAGCGGGAGGCATTTTCTTTTTAAACGTTTCAAGGCATCCGATCCTTACATCTGAGGTTCATTCCTTCTCTTCCCCTGTTCTTTCCTCTGCCTTGACCCCTAAAGTAAATATCGCACCAGGCTGATGCTTTATAATAAAAGCTTTATGTTATGCCTGAGTAATGAAGGTAAGATGGAGTGATCTGAAGTACCTGGAGTTTATGAATGAGTTTTGGATCCTGAAGAAGCTAATCTCTAGAAGGGAGGTGGATAAACCTGTAATTTATAGATACTGACCATAGTGATCTAAAAAGATTTCGATGTTTCTTAATCAGTACCCAAGTCAAATGCTTTTAAAAGCGTTACTTTTTTACTTCACTCCTTTTTAGTTCCACCTGTTCTCACCAAAGAAACGTGTTTATATGCTGCAGAGCTACTTTAATGTGAGGCTGTGGATAACACGTGTTTCCATTGCAGTGTGAACTGAAAACATAAGAAATGTGAGGAACATGACCTGACAGCTGGGAAACCTGCAGGCTGCACGAACATTGCAAGTGAAGGGAACCTGCTACTTCGGACAGCCTTGTGTGGCACCAGGTTGCAATAGCAATGGCACGGCAGAAGCTTGTATTCTGCTGACAGGTTATTTTTCCATTTCTACCATCGGCCTATGGAGTTTGAGAGTATCCATCTGTGGGAGAAATTACAGCAAGCCTACATTGGTTTGAGTTGATCGATCTCAGCTAACTGGTTTAAGCAAACCTAAGTTTCTTAAGCCATAAAAATCCAAGCTGTGGTATTATACCTTAGAAATTAATTGTGGTGATGGTGGAATGCTGCAAGAAGTCATGCTGAGCTGTCATGTTGCGCTATAAAAGATTGCTGGGCTATATCTACCATTGAAAATAAAAACTCAGTTTGTTGCAGTGAGATTTATAGTGTTTAAGGTTTTGGGTTTGGGCTTTGGGTTTTTTTTTGTTGTTTTTTTTTTGCATTTTTGCTGATGGGGTAAATACCATCAAAGTGCTTATTAATTATTAACTTCTTAGTGAAGTCTGGCTCCCCTTTGTATACACTGCTTTTATTCTCAGTTTGACTACATTAACTCGAGATGAAACGTAAATGCCAATCCTGAATTAATGATATTTAACCGTGTTGTACTCTGGAGCTTTATTACCTGAACAAAAATCTCAGAATCGGGGAGCAAATTTGATTTCACTCGTGCTTTACTGACTACAGGATCTCATGGATACAGAATAACTCTGGATGTTGAGTGCCATAAACATGAATTTACCCCTAATTGAGATAGATTGAAGTGCATTTCAAGGCCTGTTTCAAAAGCTGGGCTTTGTTCAAATGACGGTGATCAGGAGCTGAATGAAAGTCCTTCTTGTCTGCTGATGACCAGCTACAGGTACTTAAAATATCAATGTATTTTTAAGAAGAAAATAACCTAAAAGCAATCCCTATCCCTAAACAATTCAATGGTTCATTGACACCAACGGGAAATCATTACTTTCCCTGTGTGCAGCTTTCAGGTGGGGGTATAAATGATTGGGGCAATTTGTGGACTTCAAATATGAGCAGTCCCTGAGACCAAGGTGCTGCGGTGCACCCAGTATGGGGTCACTGATGGCACTTTTGGGGATGTGGGGCAGCCAGGCTGACAGTGCCCCAGCTACTGAAAAAGTGCCTGAAACCCTCAGCTGACGGGAAGGCAGGACATGGCTTTATGTCATCTGGCTGCAAGCTACAGACCAGGAGGGAAGGGACGGTAGGAAGAGGTGAGTCAGAGCACGTGAGCATCTTTAGTACTGGGCAATGGTTAGACCCAGTTTGTTGTACTTAGCATCATCACCTTCTTCAATAGCTCTCTATTATGTGTCCTGAGTATTTTCCCCTTTGCTTCCTGTCCTGTATATTTAGTTCTTAGGCTGCATGGGTACCTACTGAGCAGCAAGGAAAGGAAAAGCATTTTTAAATTGCACAGCTGCGATGGCAAGGTAAGGAAGGCTGCAGAACCTGAAGCTGCTTCTGATTAGTGTTACCCTTATAATTAGACTTTGAGTGTTTCTTTGTATTGGATTATAAAAGGAATACATACTTCATTTGTGGAGTTTTCCCTGTGAATTACTACTCCAGAGTCAGCCAGAACAATCTCTGTACTGGTGCCTTTCATCCAACTATGTCAAGCAAGTTGGTTTTTGGGGTTTTTTTTGTGTGTTTTTTTCCTCTCTTGACAATCATAAAAGTAAAATAAGCAAATAAATCTTCCTTATCTAGTTTTAGTTGCTTCCATTCACGTTACTGCATTTTCTCTGGGGACAATCTGATGTTTTGGATTTTCAAACGTAATATTTTTGCATTGTTTTGTTTCTCAATTGCATTCCAGTTACATCGCTTCTCTGAAAAGATGTTATTTCTAATTTGTAACATTCTGATGTACCAGCATCCATCATATGCAATATTCTTTTATCAGAGACTGGTTATTTCTGGTTTTGCACTCCGACGTATTGATATAATGATTTATAGGTATGTTTGATCAGAGATCTGTTGTAAGCACTGGCATAGCCAAAATACATGTGTAGGGTTGTGCTTAGCACTGCTTTTCTGAGAAGAAATTCTTAATATTCAGCATGAGAATCTCCTGGCACAACTTGAGGCCATTCCCTTTTGTCCTGTTTCTGTTCTTTGGGAAAAGAGGCTGAACCCTATTCCGCCACAACCTCCTGTCAGGGAGTTGTAGAGAGGTGATAGAATCATAGAATAGCCTGGGTTGAAAAGGACCACAATGATCATAGAAGATCAGGTCAAGCAGGACCTGCCTTTCGTGAACCAATGCTGGCTAGGCCTGATCTCCTGGTTGTCCAGTACATACTGTATGCTCTCACTCAAGATGATCTGTTCAATAACCTTCCCTGGCACTGAGGTCAGGCTGACAGGCCTGTAGCTCCTCAGATCCTCCTTACAACCCTACTTGTAGATGGGAGTCACATTGTCAAGCATACAATACTCTGGGACCTATCCAGCTGACTAGGAGTACTGGGAGATAGTGGGAAGAGGCTGGACAGTCACATCCAGCAGCCCCCTCAGCACACTCAGTTGGATCCCATCTGGCCCTGTGGACATGTGACAGTCCAGATGGAGTGTCAGATCTCTGTTTTCCTCCACATCTTGTCCTTAAGTTGTTTGAAAAAGGCTTCCATGATCGATTATCATATTCCCAGGGATCAAGGTGAGGCTGAGCCTGTAGTTCTCCAGATACTTCTTGCTGATAAGAGGTCTAGGTTCAACTCCAGGTGGAGGCTAGCTTTCCTAAGTTGATCTCCCTACATGCTTGGACAGGTTGGCTGAAACAGAGCATCTAAATCCACATTTGTGTACCTGTGGAAGCGTCACATTAATTTTATTGAAAACAAGCAAAAGGAAATGTTGTTTTCACTCTGCAAGTAGTTAAGCTGCAGAGCTCTTTGCCAAAAGTGCGGCTGTTGGAATACTAAGGGTTCAGATAGCTTCAAAAGGAGACTTGACAAGATCAAAGAGCACACTATTGCACATCACTAAATACACAGGAAGCACATCTGTCTTTGGAAGTCCCTGGCGATGAACGGCTGAAGGCAGAGAGATTACTTTGGGAAATTTTCTGATATGCTTCTTCTGTTCTTATATGCATCTCCAGGTGAGTGCCTTCAGCATTTGTTAGAGACAGGAACGTGACTTTTTCTGACACACTAACATCTGGCTCCTTTGTGCTTAATGGAGGGTATAAGTTTGGATATCCAGGGAGCTCCTTATAATTCTTTGTTCCTTTTAGTTTTAAAATTGAAATAATCTCATATCTTCACTTGGAGTTTGACTCGTGTACTTTCACCTCCATAGCAAGCACATCTTGGCCAGAGACAGAGGCAGTGCTACTGTGGTCTCAAGAAGTCTCAGGCTCCTTCTCATATAAGCATTGCTTCTGCACGTGACTTACATGAACTTAAATTTGGCCATTTTCACCCTTGTCAGCTGGTAGAGAGGAAGGGGAAATCACATTCAACCAGCATACATCTGTGCCTGCTAGAAGGCTTTATTTGCAGATGCAAAACTTTGTATTTACTCACTTATTTTTGCTGACCTAACGTTTCTTTGTGAAACATCCATGCTGAACTGCTGTGAGGGGATGCTTCTAAGGGGGAACAGGTGCTGGTGTATCCAAATCGGTGAGCTTTTATTACAAGAAACAACACAAGACTACAACATTAGTGGAGAACTTAGTGATTTTTCCAGACAGTGTTCTGGGGTAAGACATGGAGCTTTCAGACATAAAGGTAATGTGTATATGTATATATATATGTATATATATATATGTATATATATATATATATATATATATATGCATATATATTGTTACAACAACATCTAGATTCATGCTTAAATTGAAAATGAAGCTGTTTCTTCAAAGGAGAGAAGTTTCCATGCCATTTTAAGCATTCACTTGTACGTTGGCCTAATGCTTCTGGATGACACGATGAAGCATATCCATATGCATCCTTTTTCTCTTCCCATCCTGTAAGAACTTTGGGTTTCTAGAAAAATTCTGGAGATCAACTGCAATGCAAATCAAGGTATGTCAGAACAGATGTATGTGTCTCCACATATAGGGAGGTATAATAAGGGTCATGAGTCTTCAAGTGTTTTAGCATCAACTCTGAACAAAATGATGTTAGAATAACTTTGCAGTCATCCAAATGTGGCCCTGATTTCCACCAAATGTGGTGCTGGTTTGGACCTCAGCTTCAGTTGTCATTTTCTGTTCTGAAACGCGAGTTAATTGAGTTGTAGTGCAGTGAGGATGCTGAATCCAGGCTCTTTGAATGGTAACATGAGGTGAACCCTTTCCCCATCCCCACGGGCAGTAGGAGCAGAATGACCTGCTGCCATCTGACCGGCTCTTAGGTGTGAGGTCGGCTCCGTGCTGCGCTTGTTAGTGCCTGTACCACTTTTTAGATGTGAGGGGGGAAATGTGGTTGGGGGACCCTTCATAGCAGATAAAGCCTCAGTTCACAGCCAGGTTCTGAACTGATCTCTTCCCTCGTAAAGGCTTTTGTAGCTCTTTCACTTGACTTTGAGCACTCCTGCCTTTCCTCTCTCAGTGTTTAGCTTTGACTTTCTTCTCCTTTCTGTCGCTGGAGAGTAATTGTCCCTTTCATAAGGACCTTGCTTTGACCTTGAGCCGCAGTTCCCGTGGCACCTGATGTGTATTATGTACTGTGTGTACTGATGAAAGAGCGAGGTACAGTCCTAATGTCTTCCTTGATGTGTTTGGGTTATTTTTTCATCTCTTTCAAGGAATAGACATCAAAGCTTTCCCGATTATTAGAAAATTCCTTCCGATTTGTTTTTTTTTAACCCGAAATTCAGGCTTATGTTTAGAGTAGCAGAGGAAAAAAGCAATCACCATCTTAACAGGCTGGAGCAGCAATATCCGAGCTGTTATCACCTCTTGTTTTCTGTCCTTTGGTCTGGATTTGAATGTGAAATGGGTAATCTGCTCTTAAGTGTACGCGGAGCCTTTAGTGCTTACGGGTGCCCTGTGTAGGTTCTGCAATGTGTGTTGGAAATCCTCAGAGATGAACTCAGTAACGTAGAGAAACGGAGCAAAAAGAAGTGGAGTGAAGATGCTGAGGGATACTTGAATGTGGCGTTGGCTCACCAACCTCTGTCCTCTGACAAAGTGCTACAAGAAGATTCATGTTATAAATAAGTGTAGTACTAGAATCATAGCAAAGTAAGCAGGCAAGGAATGTGTATAGAGGTGTTCAGCGCTGCACTGAGACAGTGCCCAAGTGGGTCTATGGAGGCATTTTCACTGTGATACAAGAGAATAAGCTCCCTGCGAGTGATGCCAAATGGAAGGTGTGACTGTCATATGGCAAGGACAAAGCAAATGGTAGACAGGAGTCCTGGAAAAGCAAGCATGCTTGTATTACAGAGCACACATTGAACACAGAACTACTTAGTGTATGTGCAAGCTGAGATGTCCCAATAAAATGTACAGATTGCTCAGGTAGCAGATGTACAAACAAAACAAACCCAAATAATCCATAGAATAGGGAAAACAGCATCATAGGCACAGTAGTTCCTTCAGACTAAAAGTTCCTTTACTCAGCATCCATGGGATGCAATACTTGGTTACTGAGAAATTAAACGTGGAAGGAAGAAGCACAGAAAATGAGCTCTGGTCACAGTGCCTTTGGAGGGCAGAGTAAAGGTGGCAGCAGAGAGTGAGGATGGAGGTAAGTCCTCCAGGGAACTGTGGGACTGCCCATGAAAGCCTCCTTGAGCCAAGGCCAAAGGTTTCAGCAAGGGAGACACTTCCGCTCCAGTTACTGTTTCCTTCTTTTTGCTTTTTCCTTCTGGAAGAAGAGAGGCTGGTGCGTGATCTCAGATGAAAGCGTTGCAGTCTGGGGGCACTATGTCAGTTGTGAGAGATCAGCCTCCAAATTAGAAGAAAAGTGAGCTCAGAGGCATTACTAGAAAAGCCATTAATAGGAAACCCAGATATAATCCTTGATAAAACCACGAGCATTTGCCAAGCAAAGGAAATTCCCAGTGTGTATGATAACGTAGAGACAGCAGGCAGTGCTCTGAGCATGATAAAAAATTAAACCCATTACAAGGCAGAGACCTGGAGCAGTGTGTCCTGCAGAGCTAAACAACCATCCCCAGGAAGATCAATTGGCAATGAAAACGAAGCAGCAGCCTTGTTCCGGGGGGGATGTAGGTAAAATGCATAACAGATGATGCCATTTTGCAGGCAGGTGTGCAGTGTGGGCCAGGAAAGGAAGGACGCACACAGGAATCCTATTCCAACGGAGCTGATACCGCTGCAGCAGGGAATCGTCAGCCTGAAAGGGGAACTGAGCTCCTGTTGAGTTGGATGCTGTGTGTGTAAGGCAGCGAGAAGATGGAAATGCTGAAAGAGAAATACAGCCAGAAGAAGATAAACAGATGAAATTCAGCATTGGAGCTGTACGTTTATCCCTGCGGCGGGAAGATGTGAACTATGTATGTGTAGCAAGCTGGGAATAGCATATGGTTGTTAAGGCATTAAAAGGCTAAATGTTGCCCTCCTGAACTGATGGGGGAAGTGAAGTGACTGCTGCATTAGGAGAAAAAGGTGATCACTCAGTAATGCATCCAGAGAACCCAACTTTGCTGTATTTTCCCCAGAGGCTGAAAGACACAGTGAGTAGACTTGCTGCTTAGAGCTGAGCATGTGGGGGAAGATATAGTTTGGCTTCAGCCACGTGAATGGGGGATCAGGGAAAGGCTCTGCACCAGTGGGCAGTGGGTATGGAACAGGCTGCCCAGGGCAGTGGACACAGCTCTGAGATGTGAGACAGCTCAAGGAGCATTTGGACAGTGCTTGCAGACACAGGGTTTGGTTTGGGTTGGTCCTGCATGGAGCTGGGAGTTGGACTCAATGATCCTTGTGGGTCGCATCCAATTGAGCTGCTGTGCAAACTGCAGAGTCTCTTCTGGCTTTTGAGTTTGGTGATGAAAATACGGATACGTGCTTTGTTATCTCATGGCAGTGGAATTACCACACAGCTCTCCTTGGAAATGCCATTCCATGCAAACACACTGACACCAGTGCCCTGCACACACGCAGCCACTGCAGGCTCTGGGGCAGTCGCAGAGAAGTGTGACCAAACCCCAGCTCAGGCCCATGGCCTCCTCTGCTCGCTGTCAGCAAAGCCAGCCCTGTCTGCTTGTTTCCAGCTGGGGCTGCAGCTCTGGGAAGGCTGCTGTTGTAAGATACTTGGATACGAATACTCTTTGATATGGGGAAAACCTACCAGGAGTACTGAGTGGTGGGAGAGAGGTGGTGGAGGGAATAGGCCCTGAGAATGAGATGAAGGCAGCTCCCTTTGATCTCTGTGCTGGCTGGCTTCTTTCTAGAACCTGAGCCAGTTTACAAGGGTTGTCTGCCAGGTATTGCTATCTATACTCTTAGTTCTCCACAAGCGAATCTTCCCCACAGGATTAATTCAAGGTTCTCTCATTTGCATTTCTTTTTCCTTTTGTTTAGCCTGGTTTGAGTTGCCAAGCGGCTTTCGATGCTCTGTGCTCGGAGCAGCTGACCTTCCTGCTGAGCAAGGAGACCCCCAGATGGTGACCCAGGGACCGGGGCACGAATCACAGGTGGGGCTGGGTTTGCAAAAGGGCTGTGTTTGCATTAGTCCAACCTCCCTTGGGTCCTGAGTCACTGGTGGGCTGCTGCCTGCTGAGCTGAGGCGTTCAGTCCTCATGTGAGCTGCGCAGTCGGACCCAGAGCAACATCGCTTTGGAGTTTGGGGAGTTTTGCTTCTGGCTCCAGTCAGTGTTCACAAGTCCTGTTAGACCTGAATAACTGCAATCCCTGACTCCGCTTTGTAAGCATCAGGAGAAAAGAAAGGTTCCAAAGCCGATATGTGATAGATTGGTCTCTTCAGAATACTGCTTACGTAGAGTTTTGGCTTTAGAAGAGGATGGATTTGTGGGCTGTAGTTCTTAGTGTCTGCTCTTACTGCTCTGTACTCACACCCTTCTGCCGCAATGGGAACCTCACGTGAGGCTGCCTTACAAATACTGAGGACTTTGACACGTGCAGTTCCCCGTCCTCTCTCACCATCAGCTGCTGACTGCTGGGTCACACCTGCATTTAAAGTTGCATTTCTTTGACTGAAGTTATACTTTGACATCTGCTTAATTACACTGCTTTAAAATCATTGTTGGAGGCTCTTCTTCGTGTTTTAACCGAGATCCTAATTACGCTGCTATTCTCTTGCAAAGCTGAGTGTTTAAGAGTATCCACACGGGTTTGACACTGGTTACAATAAATCGAATCAAAACCAGATTTTGCTGAACTTACAGCAAGTTTTAATGCAAACAGGGCCTGGGTAAGCCTGCAAATTCCCTCCGTTCCGCTGCATTTCCCTCCTGTGTGACACTTGAACCTTTTCCTGTATTCCACCTCGCCCTGAAGCAGTCTGCAGGTTCTCCAGTATCCACTCTTTTCCTGAAACAATCAACCTCCTCTGAGTTTAGCAGCCTCTCCCCCGGCCCTGACTGGCTCCTGCGCTTCCAATCAGGCACAGAGGAAACATTTAAACCCGCAGCCCTTCTGCCTTGCTTTGCTCAGAGCAGGACTCAGCCATGCAGCTCAGCCCAGGTAAGGCCCCGCTTCATGATCTGCATTGCTGCCATGTTGCCGTGTCTAAAAGATTATTCCCTTGAAGCCCCTTGATCTATGATTTTTATATACATATGTGTGCATATATATATATTTTGCCTCCTAGCTGCACAAAGTGGGGCAGAGCCCAACATTCCGGTGCCTGGGGGCAGCTGTGCAGGGCAGTGTCAGTGCTCATGGCAACACATCCCGCAGCACCGGGCAGCAAAGCCATGGGGACACGCACCTCCCACCAAAGCCTTTCCCTTCCCGTATGCTGCTGACTTACCCTGAGGGCTGAGCGTTGTTCTCCATGCCCACGAGTCACCCGTGCAGGATCCTCAGCTGCAGGACAGTTTTTCCAAGTTGTTTGTTTTGAAAGCTCTTAAGAGCAGCATACTATCAGCTGAGGTTTCTAATTAGCTCTGAATTGTTAGGCTGCTGCCACTCAAGTATAATTCTCATTAGCATCTCAGCTAACAAGCTTCAGTATTTGCCCTCCTAATTAGCTTCTAGTTATGCGTCTTTCCCTATCCCGGGATGTGCTGTTGTTAATTGTAGTTCCAACTGCTTTTACAGCAGAATCCCAAGAGGCAGCTCGCAGTGCTGTTTTATAAGGCCTGATAGAGATCAGTACCCAGGGTGTTTGCAGCTGTGGGCCTGTTATTCTCCTGTAAGTGTGTGTCTGCATGGTACGATCACACAAACAGGAGAGGGCAGAGCTTTTAGAATGCAATAGGAAATGTCTCCTCGTAGGCAGGTGGTGCGATCTCAAATGAATCTTCATAAAGCCAAGTGCAACTTCCACAGCTAACACTGTGGGAATCGCTTTTCTGGTGCAGCTGTCCACACAAGTGCTGGATTTCTATGCCTGTGGGTTTCCAGGCATTTATTTGCCAGTGCCCTGCAAAGTGCCCCATTGATGCTGAGCTTAGAAAGCAAACGTATCTGTGTGTTGCCCCGACAGAGCATATGAAAGGTTCGCTATTCCTCCTGGCTGCTGGATGGTACTTCTGTGAAATGCTCTTAGCGTGGTTTAATATATGCTGCGAGTTGCATTAACCCCTTAGTGCCTGCAGCTGGGGAGTACTGGGAGCACACTGGGTGGAAGCAGCGTGCTGTGGCTCTGCAGCAGGATGATGTGCTCAGCAGGGTGCAGTTGTTCAGGTTCCCACTGGAGCAGGATGAAGCATGCAGACCAGGAGAGCTAATTCCTACAAGTTTCACCAAACACCTGAAGTTATCCAGTGCCTGTCCCATGAAACACGTCTGCTTTCTGCAGGCTTCCAAATCACACTTTATCTTCATGAGTAGGGGAGAAAGTATTGCTCAGTTTGTGATAAAACACGAGGTAATGGCCTTAAGTTGTGCCAGGGGACACTGAGATTGGGTAACAGGAACAGTTTCTTCTCAAAGTGGTGAAGTATTGGCACAGGGGCTGCCCAGGGAGATGGTGGGGTCACCATCCCTGGAGGTACCTGAGAAATGTGGAGATGTGGCCCTAAAGGACGTGGTCTAGAGTGGCCACAGGCACGGGCTGCCAATTGAACTGGATGACCTTGTTGGTCTTTCCAGCCTTCATGTTTCTATGAGTCTGATCTCTTGTATCTTCCTGCTCCAGGTAGGACAGCAGGGCAGCACTGAAATAAATCTCAGTTGTAGCATAGGCTGTGTGGCTCCATCTGTCTTGGTAACTGTTTTCTGCCTTTTGTTTTCTAAACTGAGAGATAAGTTCTCTGTGTTCTTAAGAGAACTCCCGTAACCCTGTGATGTTTCACCAAGCTCTGCGGGAACGTCCTTGCAGCCCAACAGAGTCCTTTTAAAGCAGTGTACAGACATAAGAGCTGCTCAGGGTTTTAGGGAGAAATTTTGCTAATTACAGTGCTTTGCTTTATATCCCATTGAAATGCAGCTTGCTGACATTAATAGCGATAGATTTAATTAGACCTAGGTCTTTCAAATCTAATCGCTTTAGAAGAAAGTGCAAGCACTTTGATGGGCCTAAGGTAACTAAGCAAGTCAAAGGGATGGGAATATGTTTACATAATCACAGTTGCATGTTCATCTGCTTTTGTTCATTTAAGATTCAATCTTTCGGCCACAAATTGCTCATTAGATTTTTTTTAGCTGTAAAAAATGGACCAGAATTTAGAACAAAACCCTTTGTGAAGAGCTGATCTTTGATCTGACTGCTTACATCCAGCCAACATGTTGGGAAATAGAAGACATGACGGTGAGCAAATCTCAGTGTTTGCATTAATTTTGGTTACGTACTAAAGAAGCGTACTTAAATGAACCATCTAACCCCTTTTATCTGCCAGACTGAGTTCCTAATCACAAGTGTGCCATCCGCTGTGCAGTACTTTCACATTGCTATTGCAGATGGCAGCCTCAAGTGAAGCGCTCTCCCTTGACTGAGCTTGTTTTAGAAGCTTTAAAGCAGATCTTGAGTATTGGAGAAAAAAAAAAGCTATTTCAAGTGAGGAATCTGTAGTTTATGTATTAAATACAGATTAAGGCAGGGAATTAATCAAAGGCAGCAGAAAGAAATCAGAGCAATGTGTTTTAATGGTAAAGCAGAGAAAGATGCAAAGGATTTAAGATAAAGCCATGAGGATAGAATGGCACATATTGACATTCATCGACCCTTGATGAATATTTACGGACATGAAACAGTGGATGTGAACACAGTGAGGTAGTGGGTGGTGTGTTTCAGCAGTGGCAACAGTGACTTGAAAGACAAGCCATTTTCCAGACTGCCCTGCACAGCTGTCACACCCCAAAATGAAGCACTGATGATCGACTTCAACATGTTGAAATGTTATAAAGTTTGTGCCAGGTGGGTCCCGTGAGTGCTCAAACAGTGTGGGGCACACTGCCCATCTTGGCTGGACTGCCCTACAACAACCAGCTGATAGTCTGGACTTGGTGCCTTTTGACTTCTATCAGTTCAAACCAATGAAGGGAGTGTGTGGCCATCAATTTCCCAGCAATGGCACTGACACAGCAGGTGTGAAACTGTGCTCTGCTGGTGCAAATTTTTTACAAGCATGCCATGCAGACTCTATTTCAGTGCTGTTGAAAACGTGCAGCTAATGGTGGTGACTATGCTAAAAAATAGTTCTGTAGCTGAGAATTTGCTCTATCAAATAGTGTTATTGTACTCTTTATCCCTGTAGTTTCCATGGAAACAAATAGGAGGCATTACTTTCAGAGTGACCAATCTTTGCTTTATAGGAGGCTCTCAGATTGTGAAGGTTGTGAGGGATCCTTCTTGTCCCACATAAAGCCTCCTCAGAAGTCTTGAGATTGGGCTGCAGCTGCTCTGCTGTCCTCAAACATGTTTTAATTGATAAAACTGAGCTCGTAGGAGTTCCCAGTCAGTTTATCTGTTATTTGCCTATTGCCAAAATTGGCAAGTATTTTTCTTTTGTGATTGTAAGCTTAATTGGTGTCATGAACTTTTTGTTAAGGCAAGCAACAAATTATATTAGGGCCTGGACCATCTCCCCTACGAGGAGAGACTTAGGGAACTGGGTCTGTTTAGCCTTGAGAAAAGAAGGCTGAGAGGGGACTTGATCCAGGTTTATAAATACCTGAGGTGTGGGAGCCATAGTGGCGAGGCTGGTCTCTTTTCAGTAGTGCGTGGGGACAGGACTAGGGGCAATGGGCTGAAACTCCAGCATAGGAAGTTCCGCACGAATGTGCGCAAGAACTTCTTTACAGTGAGGGTGACGGAGCACTGGAACAGGCTGCCCAGGGAGGTGGTGGAGTCTCCTTCTCTGGAGATATTCAAGACTCGCCTGGACGCCTACCTGTGCGACGTGGTGTAGGGAGCCTGCTTTGGCAGGGGGGTTGGACTCGATGATCTCTAGAGGTCCCTTCCAACCCCTATAATTCTGTGATTCTGTGATTCTGTGATATTCTGGGAAACAAAAATGGTGATAAAGCACCATCTACGCTGACAGAGTAGAAGGAATAACGTTGATGTAACTCATAAACAAACTGGTTGAGTAGGTTCCCCTATGGATCAGATAGAGCCCTGACTCCCCCCAGTTAAGTAAAAATGTTCATGAGATTTTTGAATCTGAAAATTGAGAGGATTTCAAAACTAATTCCTTCTTCTAACGAGTCTGTGATCCAGGCCATTTCTTACAGCAGAACTGCCTTTCTGCATAGATCGTTAGAGAGGGCATCCCCTTAATTATTTATACTATACATACCAGGTGTGCTGATTACGAAATTTCCCTTGAGGCTCCAGAAGGAAATGAATTCCTAATAAATGCATGAGATAGTGGAACAATGTTAGAATCTCCTGGATGAAAATCAGTCATCTGTGTCACTGCTTCTTCTTACGGTGGTTTTATAAACGTGACAGAAGATAAGCCTCTCACACTTGTCATCCAGAGTGTATCGGAGGTGTCGGGAAATTGTCCTTCCATGGGACTCCTGTTTGGGGAACAAAGAAAGAATACGGTTAAGAGAATCCATTTCTTATCTCTGAGAGATGAGGAGGTGGGTGTGTTGATATTGGTGGTGAATGAGCTCATAATTAGTATTATTGCAGAGTGATGACTGAAACGTAGTCTAAAGCCATCTGGAAAATGTTCTGTATCAAAACAGAGGGCTCTGTTTTGGAAATATGGACTCTTCTTGGCAAGTGCAACAGTTTTATCTGGAGGAGAGGATTGTATTCGTCTGAGACATTTTGTTATCAGGAGTTTATTCAGTGAAGTCCAAGGGAAGAAAGGACCTTTGCCTGCATAAGAAAGGCAGAAATGGCAATGACAATAACAGCACGGCCAGAAGAGGAGGGGACTGAATTTGATGTAAGGGACAGCAGAGAAAGTGATGGATGAGTGTGAAACAGATTGTTCAGCAGGAAAAAGACAACACCCATTTTAACCAAGAGCCGTGTGTAGTGATGGGGACAAACACAGCTTTCTCATGCTAAGGAAAAAAATCAGCTCCATGAAATGACCGTAGAATGCACAGAAATGTTTCTTACGGATTTGTGGTTAAAAGGAACAGCTAAAAGAGTGAGGTTTGCAGAGAACATGAAGAAGTTATTATAGGAGCTGAAAGAATTATTTTGCCTCTGTTAAAAGGCTTGAGCTGGTATTGTTAAATGGAAGAGCAGAGAGGTGTTAGGAGTAAAAAGACATTTTCAGAAAGTGAGATCAAGTCTGAACAGAGGAAACAGAAAAGAGCACACATTCTGGCAAGTTAAATAAGGCAAGTTAAACAAGGCAGGGAAAATTGATCTTGAGGGAAGACTCGCCATACTCAGAAACAATAAGAAAACTCCTTCAAACACACAAGGAGTAGAAACATCTCAATCTGTTGGCTTGGTAAATGATTGCAGTGTAATAAGAACACTCAAAGTACATAGGGCTGTTACAGAAAGGCTAAATAAATCTTTGCTTTACTGATCATTACAAAGGAACTCACAGAGCCTTCTCTTCTGGAGTGTTCTTGTATCTGGAAATGTCTAAAGAACTGTTTTAAATGGAAGTGGCAGCGGGATGGGTTTAGAGCAAACTGCAAAATGCTTTATAGTGCTACTGATAAAAATAGGTGGTATCCATGGTTGCCACCCAAAGCTCCCAAATGAAGAGTTGTCAAACAGTTGGGTTTTTTAAAATACGAATTAAATAACTCTTGTGGCAAGTGCTGGTGGCAAATGTGATGCTTAAGGAGCTCTGTATACTGGTCAATCTAACCTTCCTTGGGCAAACTTATGGAACCTTAAAGGACTTAAATGAATTTGCAGAGTAACTATGATATACTGGGTAAATGTCAGAATAGGTTTTGCAGAAGGAAGCTGCCACAGATCTGTGTATTTTGAAGCCCAGAAGCACGTGGGTAGAGGCAATTTGGTTGGTAAGGTATAGTTGCACTTGCTTGTTCCTTACCAATGACCATCAAACCTGTTAAGTTCTCAGAAAGTAAAAGGGAAAGCACTCGTGCAGTTTTGAACTGGTTATGGTTCTAATTAGCTAGAAGTGAAATAAACAAACCCAGAGGGCAGGAAATGAATCATCAGTTTTCCAAACACAGGGAAGTCTCTAGCTGCAAAAGTCCTTGTTGGTACCTTTACTGTTACATTATCTACCAATGCTTTAGAAAAGAAAGGAGAGAGAAAAACGTTACCTGCAAGAATTATTTCAGGTAGTTAAAAGTAAAAAATGTCTGTAAAAATGACTGAATATTCTCCATTTTCTCACCCAAGCTAGAAAACTGTGAAGTAGCACACAAGTGGAAAACTGAACCTATGCATCCATGGAGATGAAGACACTCAGGAAAAATACATTGGAGCATTGCATTTATTTACTTAAGTAAATAATGTGCGTGGTGCAAGCAGGATTGGTCAGCTCTGTCCTCTAAATGGCAAAAGCAATGCTAAACTTTGTAAGGCTCCCAAACCACTGCAGATGTGGAAAAAATGGCCGTAGCAAGCCAGTGGAGATACAGTCCATATGGAACAGGTGCTTGGCTGAAAGGACCATATGCTGTTTGGGTTCTTCTGCTCAGTGTTATCAAAATAGAGGATACGTTCTTCTGTTTTCCTAGAACAAAAGAGGAGTCCAAGGACTTTAATTTCTGTTCAGCTGTGTGCTTCTTCCTAACACATGTTTCCCAGCCATTTTCTGATGCTCTCTGGATGACAGAATATTAAACTCCACCAGCAGTCTTCAGAGCTGTGGGAGTCCAGCGAGGAGGTTGTGTTCATTGACAGAGATTTCTAAATTATCACTTTGTTGAGTGGAAACTGTCTAAAAGTCATCGGTGTGGAACGGTGCTGAATGTTAGCTGTGGCTTTCTTCTTTTGTGGGAGGAGGTTTAGTGGAACTTGCTGCTCCCTTTTGATGCTGTTGGATAAACTAATAACTGTGTCGCTGAGATTTAAATCAAAATCTTGTGTTGGACTTTTGTTTCAGGCCCATTCAGAGAAAATTCTGCAGCTCTTATGCACACCTAACTATGAGATTATCTCGACAAGTGTCTAAAATGAATTGCAAATGTTTCCATTTTCCCAGCCTGCTCATCTGTCCTGTTTTAGAGCCAGATACCCTCCTATTTCATCAGAAGTGTCACTTCTCTACCACATAGCTTCTATTTACAAGGTTAGCGTATTTCGATAAGTTTAAAACATGCACATTTTCTCCAGTGGCTAATCTGCAGCTTCCAAATAAATGCTTCGTTCTTCTGCTTTTATGTTTAAAGAACTGGAAGAAACAACAAAACTGAAGAAAATCAGGCTCGGAGTATTTAAAAACACGTGTGTCTACATGCTCTTTAATAATAAAAGTGCTCTTTTATTCTAATTAATCTTAGAAGGAGCTGTTACTTAAACTGGGTTGGTTTGTGATAAAAACACATTGGCCAACAGCTACTTTAAAAATTCCTGTAAGAAACTTCTTAGTTATGTTTTTGCAGCTAAATGTTTTTTGTTTGAGGATGAAGAGGGTGCAGGAAGCTAAACTAAGGACGGGATGGTTTGTAAAACTGCAGAAAGTTTCAACAGCCTGTTGGATTACGGTGTTTTAATCTGCTTAACAGTTGAGGAGTCCAGCTTGTTTTCAGTCTCAGCTTCAACAAAGAAAAATTCAAGGTAAAAGGACTTTGGTGACGATATTGGAGATTTGGTTTGACGTTTTAACCTAAATAAGTAGTGAAAATTTCAAGTGACAGCAACTGATGCATCCGTGGTTATTTCGGGAGGGTGACACTGGCTTATATCAGATGAACATGTGTCCCATCCTGTGATGCAAAAGAAAAGCCTGAGTTTAATTCACAGTACAATAACGAGGTGTTCAGCCTACCTGTACACTGCGTTTCTTGTCTTAAGAGCATTGACTTTCCAGGCATTCCTGAAAGCTTGGTTATGTGTCTTAGGCTGCAGTGGTGGGCCCACTCCTTTCCTTTGACCAAAATTCCAGCCTTGCCTCTTCAACATACCCAAATCTGCCCAGCTCTCACACTGACATGGAAGATTTCACATCCCCTGAGCTACTGCAGGAGCTGTAGAGATGAAAGTGACTGCCTTAGCCACCAGTTATCATTTGCCAGGCTCTTGGCACTTGAGCCAGTATATCTATTTTTGTGTCTGCTGCCAGCTAACAGCTCCCACCCTCCAGACAGTAACCTCTGCAGTTCCTTCTGTGCTTGCTCCCAGGTCTTGTTCCCTCCATGAAACTTGTCATCTGAACTCTCTGCACTGGTATCTGTTGTTGTTCCTGGGTGCCCTTCTTGCACCCATCCCCTGTTCCAGCTTTCTTGCATCCCATGAGCAGCTCCCACACTTGCAAGCTCTAAACCCAGCCTGGGGAGTCAAACCTGCCCTGCTGCCAAAGCCTCAGCTCACAGCCGTGTGCTCGCTGCTTAAGATACAAATGATTGGTGTGGTGGTTTTTGTATAATAACGTAGTGGTTGCAATACTTCTCTCAGAAGTGGTTGAATTTGGGTTTGGGTCCTCTTTCTCCTGAGGGATATTCAAATCCACCTGTCCCTTCCCAGGCTGTAGGCAACCTCTCAGCCCTTCCTATTGAAGTTGTGCCACAGTGCTGAGAAGGATTCGTAGAGCCAGAGAGGAGAAGCAAGTGGGAGCCTGACTGCAGCTTACCAGTAGGGACCTCCCCTGAATGGAGGTGGGGAGCAGGTATCTGGCGCCATTCCCAAACCTGCTTACTAAACATTTTGTGTTAAAACATCTCTGGATAAAAATCAAAACTAGCCCTGGAGGCAGAGTCCAAACCCAGCACCTATCTGAGCAGGGAGAAGTTGAAACCACGTTGCCCTGGCGGCAGGTGCTGTTTTCATGCCACTCCAACCACTCCCTCCTCCTCCGGCCATGTCTTTAAATGAAAGCTGGGTGGCTGCTCTCTCAAACTGACTCCAGAGCCATGCTGAGGAGTCTTAGCTGTGCTCAGGACTTCTCGGTCACAAGTGGGCTTTCGTGTGCCTAAGTGGTAAGATGTTCAGCTCAGTCAAAATGGTGGGATCTCAGCAGGGAGTAAGAAAAGCCTGAGGTACACTAATACCTTCTTTTGGTGAGAAATCTGGGTACCTGTGGACTCTCGGGCACCTGATCAGTTATTTTTGTGGAGGAGGGGAGAAGTCGTGGTTAATTCAGTCTTAGACTTGGAAATTTTTCCCCATTATATACTTGTAGGTACTACTCCGGCTTTGAGGACCTTACCTTAGAGTGAGATGTGACAGAAGGACGCACTTCAGCTTTGGAATGTCCAGTTCTCTTTTTAAAATTACTTCGGTTTCACTGTCATTTAGAAACTTCTGACATTTTTTCTTGTTATCTGTGGGTTCTCCTTGTGTAAAGCAACCAGTACCCTCAGGACCCACCGTGTTTACGCAGTGATTTATGATCAAAATAAGCACTAAGCACTGAACGGTCATGGAAATACTTGGCAGATGAGAGAAAAGAAGGAAAAAATGTGTCCTTTGGTCGACTGGATGAGGTTGGGATCCCTTTTAAGAGAGAGAACTTCTGGCAGCAAAGATGTCCAGATGAGAACGTCTGTCGTATTGTTTGGCTTAAGGCTGAGTAGTTTTCATTGAGGAATTAGGTTGTTGAAAGATTATGGGCCTATTCATGTTGTTGATGGTGGGACTGCACTGCATAGGGAACGTATTTCTCCATGCTGTTTCAAAGGCCAGTGTCTGCAAACTGGACCGAACCCACTTCATCTAGAACATTATAAGACAACCTTGCCTAAGTACAGCTAACCTTTCTCCTTGATTGCTCAGAAATGTTTCTTGCTTTCCTCTTCATTTCCCTCCCTGCATAATATCTTCTGCTGAACTCTCTTCCCCACAGATACCAAGTTCTGCTGTGGGTCGGTGATCTGCTGTGACGAGTCCTGCATTGACTTCAAGGCTCATGGAGGATCTTCTATTCCCAGGACAGCAGGTACCGAAGATTTTCTTCCACAACGTAAAAAACCCCAAAGCTATAAATGTGCAGGTGTGTGCACTCCTGTTTCCCAAGCCCGTGCCTCTGTACTGCTCCACCTCTGAAAATCAGGGCAAAGGAACGCAGAAGAGTGTTTTGGGGCAGCAATTTCTGAGCGTGGAGAGGTTGCTGTGTTTTCTCCTCTTCAGCTGGAGGAGGTCAAGGCCATCGCTGCTGCAGACCCTTGCAAGGATTTGCTTCACAGGTTTGTATGTCGTGACTAGGGGAGTTCATGTTATAATGCCTGCTTTTTGTGGTGATTGCTGATTTGGGTTTTTATAGGCTTTAATTGGCTGATGTTTTATCCTTGAAACCTGTTTGCTTTCTTTTGATGCACTGGCTCAGACATTGCTGCGTGAGTGGATGTATCAGAGATATTAACCAACAGAGTGAGGGGTATATTTTAGAGCTGTGGGCTTTTAGCATTTTTTCATGGTCCTGAGATTCCAACATTTTTGTGTCCCGTGGAGGACATGTCTTCTTATGGTCACATAGCAAAATGCAATCTCACTGTCTCTCCAAGCTCCTACCTGCAGAATTTGCTACAAGAACATTGCTTAAAGAAGGACAAAATATTTTCTCTTTTTATCGATTCTTACGCAAACTTATAGCATGTAGAAAATCAGCTTGTGGCGTCCAAAAATGGTTTTGATTTTTATCTCAGTTTTGTCCCAAGATGGTTCAGAGTCTGAAGGGATATCCATGCTTCTGGATTCTGGAGGGAAAATAAAATGTTCTTTTGCCTTCTGAGGGGTTCTGCTGAGAGGCAATGGCTCATTCCCCCTTCAGTTCTCCTCTCCTTTTCTCAGCCATTACTTGTGCTCGTGAAGTTCCTGTTAGACAAGAGACAAGTAAAATAATACATGTATGTGTACATATTGTGCTGTATGAAGCAGCACAGATATTGGTTCTCTGAAGATAATTAACACTAGTCAAATATAAACAAAAACCTCAGTCAAAAGATCTACTTACTGTTTTACCGTTGTTTCATACAGCACTGAGCATTTGGAAACAAAAGGGAATTGACTGGAATGTTTTTGGATGCAGAATAACATCAATATTGCATCATGTTCATAATCTGAACTAAGGTTGATCTTGCTTTCCCTTATATAAAGCATGTCAAAAGTAGTGGGAGAAATCTGAATTATCTTAAAAGTGAAAGTGACTCTAGTAGCTTTAAGACTGATAACTGCTGATACTACCAGCAGTATTTTAAAGGCTGAGGCAGGAACTTGCCTGCCTGAATGGGGTTTTTGTTAGTAAGATAAAAACCAAATATGGAGGCAGAGTAGAATAGAGTTTCTAATATATTTAAAGTAATGAGCTGTATAAATAACTCCAAAAATATTCCCAATATTAGTAGTGACCATTCTAATGGATTCTCTTCTGCCTCACAGCAGAAGAATCTGCAGAAGGAAACTGGAAATGTTTATTTCTATCAAAGCAAACATAGTAAAGTTGCACCTGATTCTGCTTTAAGGACCTTCATTACTGAAAAGAATTATCTGGTTCCTGCATTCCAGGGTGTATTTTGTATTGCTTTAGAACCTTTTTGGGACTTGCTTTTGGCTTTCATCTCTGGTTAACTGACTCCTGCAAGATGCTTCAGAAGAAGCACATTAATTTTTGGCTTGGATTCTGTTGTGGCCCAGTGTTATGGCTTTTACCCAGGGGCTGGTGGGGGTCTGGATGTCAGCTGTAGTTATCTGATAGCTGCATACAATGCCCAGAGAGCACTGAGATCAGGAAAGGAGCTGCAGATTGGTTCATGAAAGAATTTGCTTAGTGTGGCAGCTGGTTACAGCAGGGATCAAAAGTTATGGTAGCTGTATTTTGGCATGGCAATGTGGTACCATGCAGGTGGCAGTGAAGATCAGGGGGTTAGCTGAGAGTATGTGATGTCATGCTGACTCACTGTTTTGCTTTCAGAAAGGCAGGATGATGATATTTTGGAAAATGTTTACTGTTGCCAAAAGAAATGGACAGGGTTTTGACTTGTCCCATATACTGGACATGACCCGAGTCTTCATTTCCCAGCTGTGTGCTGCGCCATCCAGCCGTCACAGCTCATGCATTCAGTGGTCCTGACAGATGAGCACTTCACTGAAGTTCTTTGTAATGTATTCACAAAAAGTGATGAAATACTCTGTAAGAGGCCTCAAGGAATGATTAGCTTAATCTTCAATTATTTCCCACTGAGACTTGATGAGAAATCATTTGAAAAGGTAGACATGAGCTTTAATATAATCTGCCTGCACAGTTGTCGTGAAGCAAAGTGTGCAGGGAGGAAAGGTGTTACAAGTGAAGAAAATCATGACATTAGGGTTGAATATTTTAGTCTGATGACTTCTATGTGTTGTTGGTCTCCTTGAGTGGCTTCAGCCACTGGAATATGGCTACTGGGCATTATAGACAGTATGGGAAAAAGAGCACAAAATATGTTGCAGAAACCTGAAAACCATTGCTATTATGTTAAAGCTGCTGTATATTAAAAGAGAAGAATATTTTCATTTATGGGAGGCTGACAAGAAGCAGTCATATTTCGTATGCCCTCGGATGAGAAGGTTTGCTGATCAGGCTGTTGAGTTCTTTGGAAACCCTCTGCAAAACAGGAGCTACAGCCAGGCCAAGCAGTTTTTACTCTTTTACAGTGAAGCAGAAGAAGAGAACTGAATTCCTTAAGTCCTTTTGAGCTGCCTGATTGCTTCTAGTAAACAGTTGCACAAGAGTGCCTCCCGTGGGAAATGCACTATTACTTTCTGTTTGCACAGCAAGTGAAAAACTCTGACCACTTCTATAATTTAAGAGAATGAGATAATGCCTTGTGAGCTGACTTGGTTTGCTCTAAATTGTTTAGTCTTGGTACCTCTGCTATCAGATGGTGGTTTGTTACTACTTTGGTTAAAAGTATCTCTGTCCCTACAGTCATTAATGCTATTTTTTATGTAATCAAATGATCCCAAATTCCTGAGCAATTGAAGATTTGCTTAGAAGATGGGGATCCAAAAGAGCTCCTTCTGGCTATGCAGAAATCTGTCAATTTAATGTTTAGGAATGAAACGATAAGAATTCTCTTGTGCCATTCACATCTGCCACAGACTCTCCCTTGTCTGTATTTACATCTTCAGAGTGGATATTCCTTACATCTGTGTTGGTTTTGGTTCCATATGTTTTAAGGTCATCCCCCCCTCCACACACACACACACCTTGAAACATCTGGGTTAGGTTTCATATTTATGCTTGGTGTGAACAACTCCTGTGGAGTTTGGCTGGAAGCGAGTAGTCTCTGCACTACTGAAAACTGAATCTGTAGGCCCCTAGTTTTCTTATTTTCTCACCTACTGGAGTAGCTTTGCTGCAAAAAAACCATTGAGTGCTCACTAATCTACCAGCAATCAGGGTCGTAGCATCAGTAGAATCATTAAGGTTGGAATGACCAACGAGATCATTTAGTCCGACCATCAGAGTGACCACATCACTTGGTGTGACATTTACCCTTTTCTCAAAAACCTCCAGGGATGATGAATCTACCACACTTAAAATAGTTTTATTGGACTCCATGATCCCTGTGGGTCCCTTGCAACTAGAGATATTCTGTGACTTGCTTGCACTGTCTGCTCAGCAGGGGAATGGATGGTGGTAGGTACCAATATACAAAAGCTGCTGCTTTTGGTATAGTATCAGCATTGCTTGCCTCTGCATCTGAATACTCAAATTGCAGTGGGTATTTATATGCAAGCAAATCATGTTCCTTTTCTCTGTGCAGATCTATATTTATTCAAGGCATATCCTCTGGCTTACAAAACCAAATGCTGTGTTGAATGAAAAACTCTGGGGAGGATTTAAAAATCACTGGTGGCGGTGGACAGCTAGTGTTGGAGGTAGAGCAATTTGCATCCACAGGCAGTCTGTGGGTTTGCATTTGTTCAGGAGAATTTACGAAAGGAGGCAGAGTGATGTCCTCTAAGCTGTAAGGCTGGCAGGAATAGTTCTGGGTGCAACTGCTAGGAAGTATTTCTTTGATCCATGGACTGATGCGTTTCTTGTCTTTCAATGAGGCCATGGAAGGAAGTGAGTACACTCTCCTTTGTTTAGTGATAGCTGAAACAGTAGAAGCTGATACAGAAATCAGAGGAGCATGTTATAGCTGGAATATAAACTGAACCCTGGTGGCTAGAGAGTGACTGGAGTGGAGCAGTGTGTGATAAACAGAGGATAGCCACAGAGAAGGAAAACAGCTGGAAAAAGCCAGGAGTCAATGGGGATCATGCAAGCAATTGCAATCCAGGCTTATGTAGATAGCAGCAAGAGGAGATGTGGTGCCTCCAGGCAGAAGGCAGGATGGAGGGGCATGATTGGGTGCAAAAGATGGAAATGACCAAACCAGGATGTCCAAAGAGCAAGACTGGAACATCCCAGAGAAAATAAGTGGCTCTAATGTCTTCTCCTAATGGAGAAGCTTGCAAGACCCGAAATATTTGCAAGCCACTTAAAAGCAGCAGCGTTATACATGTATCACAATACACCTTTCTACGTTGAGATGGCTCCTTATCCTGCCTGTCACAAGACATGAGAACTAGCACCTAAGTTGCCAGTTGCGTTCATCTTGGAGATGTGATCCACTGTGTTGGTGGCTGAGGAATTAGTGCAGATCATCTGAACCTAGGCAGAATCATCCCTGAGGGAAGCAAACTGTACAGGACTTCACAGACCACATGCCTACATGGTCTCTGTGGGGTGACATAGAAACATGTGCTTCTGCTGAAAACCCAGGGTGCTTTCAGCTTTTCCACAGAGTTTCTTATTGAGGAACTAAACTTTCCTGAAACACTCAGAGCACAGTGTTGGGAATAGAGTCGAGACCAAGCACTACTTGCTCTGATGATTCCAGCTGAGCAGTTGGATCCCTTTGAAAACCATGAATGTTTTTCATAAAAGGACACCAAAACCCTCTAGGGATGACTGGCAGTGCTTGGCAGTCTGTCCCAGGAATGGCAGCTTCCTGTTGTGAGCCCTCAACATCCACTACAACTACCTCAGCTGATAAGCTCAGTGATGTGTGTGAGTTTGGTTTTACTTACCTCTTTGGCAGCTCTTGGATCTTGACTGGTACTTTAACAAGTATCATTTGATCTTTATGGATTCAAACACTTCTCTGAGATTTCCATTCCTGAAGCTGCCTTGCAATAATACCCTAAACACCATTTACATTTTAGGATTTAAATCTTTTATGACTTGATATGGAAATCTCCTGTGCCCTAAATATTTTATCTGAAATACTTTTTTTAATCCCGTAAACCTTCCTCTGAGGGTCAGCATGGCTGAGCAAAACTTAGCAAGGGGAAAAAAGTAGGGATAGCCTGGGTGTGTTGAGCAGAAACCTCAGAGAGCTGGAGATGCAACTTGGCAGATGTCTTTGATTGTATGCTTTTTTCTTTGTCAAAACTTGGGGCTGAGATCCCCCCCCCCCTCCTCCCCCCCCAGCTCTGCTCCCGTCGTGGGCTTTGGCAGGGAGTCAGGAGGACGGCGGGGGGATACAGATGGCTGCTAGGTGGATGCAGCGGGCTGCCAAGCCGGTAGCAAGCCCTGAGCAGTGAGGCTGGGCTTTTGGCAGGGGATTGCCAGTGACTTGCTCTGCAGATTCTCCAAGGCCGGTGGTTGCTGGAAAAGGGCCCAAACCACTCTCCTTTCTGGAAGAGCAGCAGGCTAGAACCCATTTATTCAACACAGCTGTAATGTTTGCTACCAAAACAAAATGAAAACTTGCTTAGCGGGTATCCTATGTGAATCCCAAGTGCTTTATACTTAGCCAGATCTCATCATGTTTGAACCTGGGGGCTGAGCATCTTTCTAATGGATTGATAACCTCCTGAAGTATTTATTTTTAACAATCGCTGCCTTTTGTGCTTCTGTTAGTAAGGGATTACAACGGCGGCATTAATTCTTGCTCTGGGGAAGAAAGGAGCTCGTGGGCAACCGAATCATGGACAAAAAACCCGCTGCTATCATCTGTTTTTTTCATGGCTTGGCTGCTTTTCTGCTGAGCTGCAGAAAAGTTGCTCAGCACAAAGCAAAGGACAAACTTCTGTGCAACAAGGATTTTTTTTTTCCCCCTCTGCAAAACATGTCAGATCCAAACTGCAGCAGATTAAAGGCTACATCCGAAATGAACTGTTTAGAATAAGTTCTCAGAGGAATTTACTTCTGAAAGAGAAATATTTGCATAGTGTTTTAGGAGCAGTTTTTAACGCACAAGATGTTTTCTAGCACGTTTTATTGTACCGCATGCTGGCAACCAAACATGGGCAAGAGAGCTTATTGACTAACCCCCATATGTAAGCAGGACCGAACTAATTTCCTTTCAGGGGGATTCACAAAGCCATTCATTGGGAACAGAGTGATTTTTCTTTCTAATCTGATTTGTTGCTTCCCTTTCAGAGAAGGAGGATGTCTGTTACTGCATATTGCAGGGCTGCTCCATGTGCTAAGAAACTGCAAACAATTTTTGAAGGGCATGCAAACCTCCAAAACACTCTGCTTGCCCTCAGTTGAACTGGGAGGGTGAGACATAGAGCTTGTCTTTGCTCCCTGCAATGGGGAGCTGAGCAATTACCAATCAGACGAAGTTTAACAAGAAATAAGTGCTGGGTTCTGCTCACTTTGCTCTCTGCTGTTGGCCCCACCTCAAGCACCGTGTGCTATTTTGGGCACCACAGTGTAGGAAGGGCATAAAACTATTAGAGAGCATCCAAAGGAGGGCTGTGGAGATGGGGAAAGGTGTGAGGTGTGGCTGAATGTCCCTCGGTTTGTTTGGCCCAGAGGAGGGAAGACTGGGGTCTGAAACACGAGTCCGTGCAAAACTGTACAACCAAACCTAGTACTGTAACTTTTGATCTAATTACTGCCAGCATACCTGGTTTCTCCAGGCAGTGAACTGCCCGGGTTCCCTTCAGCCCATCAGATCTTTCTTCTAAAATTCCGCATATTTCCAGTTCCCCCTCGTCTGCTGCTAATGATTCCTGGCCTGATTGGTCTCACCATGAAAATGCTGCTGAAGCCCCGTTTCCCACCTTCTTTGTGTTCACCCTGCTGCCTCTCTCCATCCTTCCCTCAGACCGAACGTCTGTGAAAAGCTGGCTTCCATGGTTACTACTAAAATAGGCAAAGGAGATTATTTTGGTCAGAATCTGTCAGTTCAGCAAGATCAAATTGTTTGGGGAAAACGATTCTGATTGCAGTGAAATTTAAGCAGGATGTGGCCTATCGAAGTTAAATCAAAGTACCTTCCAGCTTCTTCCAACTCACAGGCAACTGTCCTTCTGGGCTGCCTGCTTTGGCAGCAGGGAAACCTGCCCTGCAGCCCCATAGCTGTGTTTGTGTGGAAATGTTCATTTTTCCTATTCTTTTGTTCTAAGTTTTAAATCATCAAGGTCTTCTCTGCAAAGAAGGCTTGCTTTTCTCAGCCATGTACCCTCAGCCAGCTTCCTCCAAAGCACTCATTGCTGTTGTCAGACTTCTTTGCAGGCATAGCACATTTATTTTAGATGTATGTAAAAGCCATTCAGCTATTCAGTGACCTTTGCTCTGTAATGCATTGCTGTCAGTATGTCAGGATCCCACTGCAACATAAGCACCGACTGCTTTCGTTTATAAACAGGTGAATACTTTTATACTTCTTGAAACGTATCTGTAGTGAAGTAACCAGAGGATAAACACATGCTCTGCAGTGACAATCCTGTTCCAAGGTTTAGTTATTGCTTGCTTGCATTGCTCTCCTCATGAGCCACACTGAAGAGCTCGTGGACAATTGAGAGGCCTATGCCTTAAGCAACCTTGCTTTCTACATCTTGCCCAAAACACAAAAGAGTGCAAACAAGCTTGCTATTTGCTTTATATGTGATATTACAGGACACACTACTGAAACATCTACGCACCCTCCAGCAAGGGACCTTCTCCTCCCAACAGCACTGCTCAGAGGCTTTGAGCCTGAACAGCCTAAAATGGTATTTGCTGACAGTGGTGCTAAAACTGGGTTCAGATCTTAAAGTCTTGGCTGACTTAAAAAAAAGAACCCAAAGTTATGTACTTTCATTTCTGAAATCCAAATGGGCAGCTGCCTGTGTCAGCAGTCATTGGAAATAGCCAGTTGGAGCATGTTGGTGACAAGTGCATCAGCGCCTTGGGTGGTGCAGCTCTTCTGGCAAGCAGTTATGCTTGGATTGGTCACCAACCAGTCTTGAGGTGAACGACCAATCTCATCTGGCTGGTGGATTAAAGTTGCTATTAGAGCTTCTCCCCCAAATCCCGTAGTTCTGGGGACTGAGAACTCTCCCATTACAGGGTCTCTTTCCTCTCAAGTGTGTTCCTCCAGACTCAGAGCGCAGGATGGGGGTTAGCAGCAGATCTGCAGAGCAGTCAGCAGATTGGTGCATTTTAGACATGTGCTTTTTTCTTCCCCTGGCTCTGACAAATGTAGGGAGGATTTCTGGGGTAAAAGAATCCCCTTCCTCCTTTTCAGGTTCACATGGGCTAACAGGCACTTCACCAATCACTGGCCCCTTGCACTTCAGTAATGCAAACGAGGCAGAGTTTCTATAATTAATAGTGATGACTTTCTCAGAGGACAGGATAAAAACTTGAGTCTTGGAAACTTAAGATTCCCTTCTGCTGCTGAGGGGTGGGGAATAAGGGAGGCATTATTCGAAAGCATTTCTTTTATTTAACAGATGTTAAATAGCACTATGCCACTAGATCAATCTGTCAATTAACCCTAATAGGAAACAGCACAGAGAGAAGTAAGAGATGCGTATTCAGGGCAGTTGTGGTCTCCCTTCTATGGGGGCATGGCCCCGCAGGCAGGGCTATGCGGAAGGAGCAGTCCCACATGTGCCCAGCACATGTGGATGAGAAGAGGAATGTCTGTGGACCAACAAGGAATGAACTGGCTGCAGCTGGACCTGGTGGTTGAACTAGAAACTGGGTTAAAAAAATTGTTATAGCAGAGACTGTGCTTAACTTTCCTCCCACCCCCAAGTATATGTAACATGCTATAGGTTTCAGCAGTGTTTATCACTGTTTTCACAGTCCAGGTGGATTAAAAGCTGGAGGACACAAACAAGCCTCTAATGCAGTATCAAAGGCTGGAAAGCAACTGTTTCTTCACAGTGGTTTACATCGGCCCCAGCTCTCTAACAAGAGACCCACAGTGTTTTCCTCTTCAACACCATATTTCTTCCTTAAGCTTGTCCCGGTGATCCCCTACCACTGGCTATGGATGCAGTCAATGGAATTTGGTAGGGCTGTACTGATAGAGCTGCATGGAGCCCAAGGTTAAGTGATGGGAATTTCCAAACAAAACGATAAGTTAATAAAATGAACGTGTCACCAGCTGATCCTCTTCTGACCACCATCTGTCCCCTGATCATGTGATGTCTCCCAGCTGGCCACCCAAGAGACAAACCACGCAAGATCAACAACATATGCTGCTGTTTGCACATTTTAAAGGTAATAGTCGCTAGGCTGTCATATCACCAGTTAAAAGGAGTTATTTGGAAGCTAGGTGGTTTTTTTTTCCCCCTTTTCTTTTTAGAGGAAGGCAGTGACTCAGCAGGTATATTTCTAACAGAGACTGGGGAGGGCTGGATCAGTGGAAGTTCCCATGTACAGTGTGTGTGTGTGTGATCTCCCACTTTATTCCATGGTTTTCTGATAAACAGCACAATACGTGAAATGCAAAGAAGGACAAAAAGAAAAACAACAACCCATCACAGATTTGAATAGCGTACCTTTTAGGAACGCGATGTGCTCTCCTTGCCATGCCCAGGATGCAAACCAAGCCGTGCGTTTTAAAACTATTGTTAAGATCAAGGATGTGGTTATGAGAAGACTTACAATTTATAGGATACTTAAGCATTAAGGATTGAGGCACAGAACATTTCCTGGGGATTAACGACTGACTGGGTGAGCCTCAGGCCATTAACCCCTGCCTGCCATTAATCTTCAGGAAGTGCCCTGCAGTGAGGTCCCTATTGCTGTTATGTGCTGAAAGAGAGAATAATAAGAAGAAAGGTCCGTGCTTTATTTATTTATATTTTACGTAACGCAGCGCTATTTGGACTGCAGGGAATTAACATCTTTCTCTCTAGCTGCTCGTGCTGCTCCAATTAATGCGTTTCATGCATCTCACTGCTTTGGGAAAGGCGCTGCCTGCACTGATGTACGTGGGGGCAGGATGTGGCCCTCTGCTCGTGTTGCACTGTGTCTAATACGACAAATAGGTGGTGCTTTTTCCAGTATCACTGCTGGCAGAATTCAGCTCTATATAAAACCCAGCTCAGAATGCTTGTTTTACAGCAAAGCAATTTATTCGCAGTTCTAAGGATCTTGCAGCCTTTCTTTCTTCTCTTTTTTTTTTTTGTAACTCGTTGAATAATCCTTTTAGGTCCCCCATAAAGCAGGTGAAATGCTTCTGCTGCAGTCCTAAGGCAGAACACAGGCTGCATAAATAGCATCTAAATTGCCAGGAATACAAAATACACAGAGTAATACATACCTACAAAGGCAAATTCATCCTGACAGGACTGCAGTACACGCTTATCAGCAGCACAACATCTCGGGGAGGGAAAAAAAAAAAAGTGGCTTTGTATTAAAACTGCACATGCATTTCTCTCTATATTGAAACACTTAAACGGCATTTTTGTGCATGTGCTTAAAAACAGACGCAGGCACCCTTTTCATGAGGCTGCCCGCTCCAACATTGATTAGCTCCGAGATATACAGTTGCCATGAAGCTGGCTGATTATTTTTTTCTTTCTTTATTCTTTTTTTGCAGAGTATCTTTGCAAAAAAAAGGGGGGGAAAAAGCTTTTTTTTGTGCGTGTGTGTGTGTGTGTGTGTGTACATGGCCTCAGTCCTTGCAGCCTCCCAGAGAGTCTGTCAAGGCGCAACTTAAAAGCTCGTTCAGGCGACCATGACCCCCCGCCAGCAGATTGTCTGCCTAAAAGGTAAGGGAAAGGCTGAAAAAGAAGTAGAAACTTAAAAGTAGCTTCTCAAAGGCTGCATAGATCTCTCTCTCTCTCTCTCTCCCTCTCCCTCTCTCTCTCTCTCTTTTTTTTTTTGTTAAACCTAAAGTGTTTAAAAGCTTTAATATTGATGGCCTGTCAACTTTGTCCTGATTCTTTGGCTTTCAGTTAAAAGGTTTTTGTTGTTGTAGCTTATGCAGTTGCTCTGTTGCTATGGAAACGTGACATCAAAATGACGTTTCTCTGTTTAAAAGCTTTTAACTAAATTCCTGCCTGTCAGATGTAGGCCCCATTTTGTGCACTCAAGCTTCAAGCTGTTGCAAAAAGGTTTCATATGTTCTGTTGTCATTCAAATTCTTTATCCACATATGCATGTCTTGCACTACAAAAACCTAAGCTAAAAACTCAATCTATATTAAGTGTCCTCTTTTAAAACCCTTTTAGGTCAGTCAGCAATGGCTGCAGCAGAAATTCCCAGTTACATTGTCTCTTCTCAGACTGAGAAACACAGGAGGGCCAGAAACTGGACTGATGCAGAAATGAGAGGTTTAATGCTGGTCTGGGAAGAATTTTTTGATGAACTGAAACAAACTAAAAGGAATGCCAAAGTTTATGAGAAAATGGCTAACAAACTCTTTGAAATGACGGGAGAGATTCGCCACGGAGAGGAAATAAAGATAAAAATTACAAATATGACATTCCAGTACAGGTAAGCTTCAGTTAATTCTTTTTCCTTTTAAGAGATGTTAGCAGGGGCAAGGCTGCTCTGTTTGCCTTTCAGAACGAAGCATCCTTCAGCAAATGTGTAGATAAGAGATTAAAGATTGTTCGTATCGCTTTTAACGTTCTCTCTCGCCATCGCTGTTACGTCATTGTTAATTTCCCCCCCCCCCCCCCCCCCCCCATTTCATTGCAAACTCCGGGACAACTTTGTCGCGTCGTAATTAACTGGCGGTGTTATGATGCAGAGGGATGGAAATGCAGTTAGTGGGAAAGCAGGGTTGGTTTGTTTGTTTGTTTCCCCCTCTTTGCTGATTGTGTCAGCCTGGCAGCAGCTGCTTGCAGGGAAACTCCTGCAGTTGGAAGTGGCCAGAGAGGGTCGGTGTGACAAGGCAAAGTTTTGCTTGCTTTGTAATAAATAGCGAATAATGCTTTTTGGGGAACGAAGCTCCTGGTTTTTGTTGGTGTGAGTTGAAGGGTTACACTTCAAGGGGCCGGGAATAATGGAATGCCTTATTGCTGAGTGACACACATTGCTATAATTATAAGCAGCGCTGCTGTATCTGCAGGGAGGGGATCGATGTGCACCGTCAATACCGGAGCTGGGGGAGGGCGGAGGTGGCTGCGAGGAGATGAGATGGAGCAGGAGGGGAAGTTGGCTTGGAAAACGAGAGACGTTTGTTGTTTCAAGGGGGGGGGAAAGGAATCGGGACTTAGCAGATATAAATGCTTCTCTCTCTCTCTTTCTTTCTTTTTTTTCTTTTTTTTTTTTTCTTTTCCTTTTTCTTATTCTAAAATTCTTATCTCCGTGAGGCACAAACTGCCTCATACTGGAAATCCAGAGTGGTGATTTCAGCCGTGTGCTTGTAATGCAAGAAAATCAAATATGTGACTCTTTTATTTAATCTCTCCTCAAAGCTCGTATTAATAATAATAAAAAAAAGGTTATTACAGCAGGCAACAATGTTAAAACTGCTTGCTTTTCTGTAAGGCACCCTCCTGTATTTAATGCAGAGACTGCTCATCACATAGAAAACTAGGAAGAATCCTGTAAACCCCTTAACTTTGAATGTCCTCCTGGGTTTGTAAGACCTGCGAGCGTAATGTTTAACATCATTTTCCATCATATTAAATCCACGTTTTCCAGCAGATGCTAATGCCTCCAAAATGTTTGACTAACCCTGTCGTAATCCTTGTAATTTTCTTCACCCAGACTGAGAAGGCTGGATGCACGATCCATTTTTGCCCTGCATTGCCCAGCAGTTGCCACTCAGCCGCAGAGCTGGGAACTGCTGGCTCCCAGGCCCCTGCTTAGTCTGCTACATCTGCAGCCTTCCTGCTGAGCAGCACGGCTCGCAGCACCCGGATTTTACAGGTGTCTAGCTAGCAACACCGTGCAATACTGAAGTGCTGTAATTGCCAAGCATAACAGGCTATCTCTGTCAGCCTTTGTTCTCAATTTGCGGTGTTTTCGTCAGTCAGACAGAATTAGCTTTTCTAATTAATGTTTTTTCTTTAAAGTTTGCAGCGGGGGGAGGGGAGAAATGAACCCCTCGCACCCATGCAGTCTGTGTGTGTGCGTGTGGAAACAAGAGTGCTTAAAGAAATTCCTGTGTCTCTGTGAACTTCTGAGATTGCTTCTGCTGCGTGTTGTCGTGCTGCTGCTCTGTTGTGCAGTGCATTGCAGCTCCCTGCTCATTGATTAAGATGCTAATTTATGAGAGTTAGAAAACTGCCTTGCACCATCACGAGGCTGTTTCATTTTACACTCTTGGATTTGAAATGCAACCCCTATAATGTTTGTTTCTATCCAATGCAGGCTGGCGTGCTTTGCTTTCAGGGGGAGGTAGTAGAAAACTCAGGAACAAATACAAGCCATGACTTAAAATTCATCATTTTCTGGAGGCTTTTTGTTGACGTGTGAGAATAGGAAATATTGTGATGAAACCTTATGATGTTAGTTGCCATTGACTCCTGAGCACCTGAGTTTTAATCCACATTTCGGTGTCTGGAGGATACTTAAAGAAGTGTACTTAAAGGTACTTTACCTTAGTGCATTTCCACACATCACGGCTGCACTCTGCAATGAAGAAAAAATATCCTGAAAGTGGGTAAAATCATCAGAGACAGTCGGTTGTAATGATGATGTAGAGTTAGCAAGCGCAACGTGTGGGAAAGTAGCACCAATAGCAAAGCTCAGGGTTGCCCTGCTCTGAGTGGTGATTTCTTTCCGCTGCATCAGGCAGGTTGACCAACTCTGTAGTATCACAAAGTTGCTACAATCTCTGCTTTGGTAGTCAGAAATGAAATAGAGTAGAATAATTCATCGGAAAGAAGTGTTACTAAGTGTTGTGACATAGTTTTATAAGGGCAAACAATTCTTTTGCCCTACAAACAGCTTTTGAACATATACACATGTGTAAGAATATACAGCTCTATGTATGTTTTTCCTTTAGCAGGAATAGAAGTACTTGAATATTTTTCCCAGCTCTGCTAGCAAAGTTCAGTGATAAGTGTTCTTGCTGTCACATCACATCCTGGGATCTCTCTGAAACAATTATTAGTGATCTGAAATATTAAGGGATCTAAAATAGTAAACACATTTATAATACTGGTGAGCACACAATGGTGTTTTCCAACCTGAGGATCCCATAGAATTTTGATCCAATTCTATATTGTTTTGCTTGTTTTGCCCAATGAAAGCCATTACTCATAGTGCTGAAGAAGCCAAAGTGAGACAAGCATATACATAAGTAGGGGAGGAACACTTAGCCAGCAGGTATTGCACAAACTGCAGCTAATGGAAATACATCGGTGCCAGCAATGGCCTGGAGCTCAGGCTGGGCTGACAGCTCAGGTGTTTGCCCGGGTTCCTGGCTGCATCTTATGATCCCATGTGGAATGCTGTGCTGCCAGACAAAGTTAGAACAGGGGTAGCTTGGAGCATGAGAGCTTCTGTCACTAACACAGTTTTAGGTTGATTGTATCCCATTCCTCCACATCTGTAGCAAAAGCATCATGCAGATGTTACAGTGTCATGTATAAATCTATCGCATTCATTATTTCCTCCTGGAATTAGGCTTATTTCTGAATGCCCTACATTTCAACAAGTGAATGGGAAGCTGTTTAGAAAACACGATTAGGATAAGATATGGAAGACTTTTCTTATTGAGAGAAATGGGAACATCAGTGACTTGCTTGAAAAAAACACCCCCAAAACAGAAACAAGTTGTAGAGGTATGTGCATACATACCGCACTATCTTTGAGAATACAAAGCAGGCATTTCTCTTGCCGTGATGCAAGAAGTTGTTGAAACTGCAAGGTAAGAAATATAAAAGTAGCTCAAACGCCGTATAAGTTTGCATTACGCTGCATAATAAGCACGTGGAACCTGTTACCACTGACACTCACTGAGACCAACGGAGTGGTAGGTTGTTTATTCTTATGAAAGATCAAGTTGTTTATTCTTATGAAAGTTGCATCCCTTGTCAGGAGGGACAAGGGGCTGAGCCAGGCCTGCTGGAATTCAAGTTACCTTTTTGATGTGCTGAATGTCAGAAGTTTTGCTGGGATTAGAATGCCATCGCTTGCACTTCAGCATCACTTAGAGTGTTTGCTGAATTCTTGATACTATATAGGCTACTTGGGGCATTCAGCACATATAACCCTGTAATTAAATAATGCACTGTATCTGCAGTTGTACTACTGCTGGCATAGTATGCTCTGGCTTATAGAAATAAAACAGGGTTTGGAAAGCTTGTACAGTCATCCTCAGTTTTGACTGATTCCCTCTGATGTTTTAAAATAAGAGCTGCGTGAATGCAAATTTATTGCTTTCAGTAACATCACCCTCCCAAAGCCTCGGAAATAGGATGCAGCTGTTGCTATTTGATTTGAATCACAGTCAATTAATGTTAGCGATTGGTAAATTTGAATCAGTCTCATGATTTGAATACGTGATCAGTTTATTTTTTTTGTTTTCATGTGTACATGATGATAGCAATTAATTATTGTTGCTTGCATAATTCATTGCCATCCTCTGTGACATTAAGCAAGTTGAATATTTGACCTGTGCTACAGCAAGCGATGAAATGTAGGTGCATCAAATTTAATGCAGAAAGTTAAATTTGAATATTTTACCAGCTTTCTCTTTAATTTCAATAATTTATAGCAGATGCACAACTTAAGTACTGGACTTTCAGACATCTTTCTTTCCCTCCCCCATTGACTGGCTCATGAACAGTTGTTATTTATTATTTATTTTGAAAGCTCTTCACAGAAACCCCAGGAGATGAATCTTGTATCCATTCCTTAAGGCAAGCAGTAATATCAAACACTGTAATAATAATCAAAAAGTGATAGCGTGTTGAGCAGAGAGTGGAAAAAAAAAAGCAAAACAACAAAAAAAGCAAATTGTCTTCACCGATGAAATAACACTTTTTAAGAACTCTCTAGAATGTCATATTGTAATAACATTGTAATAATTTTATTTCAGAAGGCAGATAATAGGCACAGAGAGCAAAGTCTGAAGAAAGGTCAATGGCAGCACAAATTACTCAGCTGGTGTCGCGGTCCATTCTCTGGAGTGTTTTGGCAGTAGGACCTCAAAACCCATTAATTTGTTCACTTCCCTCACAGCCACCGTTCAGATTGACTGGGTAACTGTTTTTCATACTTCAGTAATTTGTCCCCTGGAAACTCAACTTTGATGCCACTTTTTGGAGAGAGCTCTCCGTTGCCTCAGCTCTCAGCTGGATTTTAATAGAGCCTCATGAAACTGTGACAGGTCCAGATAAACTCAGCAGGAATTTATTTCGCAAACTCTGTTGACTTTCTCGCTTAATCCTACCTTATTTTTCTGCCTTGCTTACTCGCTCAGGCTATGATAAATGTTTTCAAAGTGTTGAATGTTTGGCTTGTCTTCTTCTCTTTTCCAAACTTCTGCATCCCAGTGTAAATCACAGAAGCATAGAATGGCTTGGGTTGGAAGGGACCTCAAGGATCATCAAGCTCCAACCCTCCTGCTGCATGCAGGGCTGCCAGCCTCCACATTTAATACTAGACCAGGCTGCTCAGGGCTCCATCCAATGTGGCCTTGAACACCTGCAGGGATGGGGCATCCACAACCCATCTGGGTAGCCTGTTCCAGCACCTCACCACTCTCATAGTAAAGAACTTCCCCCTGATCCCAACCTAAATCTTCCCTCCCTCAGCTTAAAACCATTTCCCCTTGTCCTGTTATTATCCACCCTTTCGAGGAGTTGAAAAAATGTCCTATTTCTTGCTAACTCCTTCACTTTTCAAGAAAGAAAAAAAAAAAGACCAAAACCAACTAAAAACATGAAACCAAACCACACAAAAGCATATCAAAGAGAAAGGAACTTTACATTTTGGATGCAACTACAACCTGTTGTGATTATTTATGATAATGATTGACTGGGAGCATTAAATGCATCTTTGCCTTAGACTTCAGTTCTGCCAGGGTTACACTTGGTGCACGAAGAAGATCTCAGCTGTCTCTCTTGGTTTTCTGTTTTGTTTCAAAATAATCAGTGAATCCTGAAACTTGATCTTGATGTTGCCAAGTTATCGATTTGATTTGTTCTCCCTGTTTTCCTCCACCACTCACAGTTTTCCTACCTCTTTTCCAGCACAGACACTCCCTTCCACATTATCTTCTCTTTATCTATTTCATCTTTTTTCCTTTGTATATGAGCCAGATTCCGTACAGGTAGATGGTTGCTGCTGGTGCTGCTTTTAAGCTAATGAAATTCTCATGTCAACCTCCTGGTAATGATAACTTTCTTATTTCTTTTAGCCAAGAGCTATGTTAAATAGACAGAAGTAGAAGAATCTGTATCCATCTAATACAATCAGAGCCATAGAAATACCTAGTTTTGTGTAGCTGCAACCCTAGAACTGTGTGGGCAGATAAAAAAACTGCAGCTCTCCTTCAAAATCCTGAGTGTTAGCAAAAATGGGGTCTAGGCATATAGCAAAGATAATACATAAGAAACCAAGGTACTGATATAACTGGGCAAAATACCCGCTTCTGAAAAGTTTTGCTAAAGTAAGGAAATTAACATTTAGTTCAGGATATATAATGAAAATAAGGGAAGAATAATTTGAATGTCATTCTAGTGATAAACATGATAATGCTTGGAAGTTAATGTCATATAGTCATCAGGACACTGATTCAAGGCAAAATAATACTGGATGGAGCTGCCTTCTTTGAATGAAGACCAAATATGAGGCCTTCCCTCAGCCTCTTCTGCTCTGGGCTGAACAAGCCAGGGGACCTCAGCTGCTCCTCTTACATCTTGCCCTCTAAACCCATAACCATTTTCATGGCCATCCTTTGGATGCTCTGTAGTAGTTTTATGTCCTTTTTATATTGCGGTGCCCCAAATCCTGTCCCTGGGACAACTGAATCCTCTGCACAGGTTGGAGATGGACTGGCTGGGCAGCAGTTCTGCACATGGACATGGGGGGTTGGCTGACACCAGGCTTAACACAAGTCATCTGTCTGGCCCAGAGCAAAGTTGGCAGAATACCACCTCTGAGCTTTTCTTGTCCTTTCTGGGAGAATGTTTTGCCATTCTGAAGGCTCAAACTGTGTCTGGTGAAGTCTTAATCCATCTGTTGGACTTTGCCCTGACATGGCAGGGATGTGCTCACGTATGGCTTTTTGCTGTCTTACCCATGGGAATGACAGACCATGGTGAATGCATTGCGATGGGTAGCTGAGGATGATACAGTAAAATGCTTAAATGTACTGAAGGTTTTAACATGGACAGGGAAATGGGAAATGTAGACCCAGCTAGCTGCTTATAGTAGTGCAGTTCATATGTTTGGCATGCAAGTAGCCCAAACAATTAGACAGAAATATCAATATCAAATGATGATGAGCCTTGTGCTTTGCTATTCTGTGTCTGCACTTGATGGATATAGATGTGTTTGTAGGTTGTGCTGGATGTTCACTGACCATGAAATTGCAGCAGCAGGTTGTGAAACATGTATGAAATTAACATTTTGAATGCATAGAGGGCATGAAAAAACAGGCAGCTGTGGAGGCTTTGCTATGAAAGACTTTCCCAAAAAGCTGGGAAAGCTCATCAGACCTTGCAAGGACAAGGAAAAAAGAAGATTCCTTAAATGTCTTCAAAACCTAAGCAAATCTTTCTGCCTCCTTTTCTCACTGGTGGATTTCCCCTTAACCTATGCTCAGTGGTGTCTAAAAGGAAGAACTTCAAGTTCCCACTTTTAAGTTTGGCAGCATTTTTATCATGTTTACATGTTACTTAATTCTATCCTTTTTGGGACTGATGTGGGCAGGATGGATTAAGAGGAGGGTTAAGACTTCAAGAAAAAAGGCTGGGCCAGGTGTCCAAGAAGAGTTTTCATCTTTTCTTTTTTTCCCTGCAAATTGAAACCTCTTCATAGCTGGGAGAATTGGATTTGTTTATTTTTTTTTCTTTTCCTTTAATTTAAATGAAACCTAGTTCTTGAAAATGGAGCTTTTTTCATCAATCTTGCCCTTCCTGTTTTCCTCCTGTGATGAACTTTTGGATGGACTAACAAGATCCCACCTGGGAAAGAAGGACGTTTTGGGGTGTAAGCTGGCCAGTGGAGTGTCTCTGAGATCACATAATCATAGGGGTTGGAAGGGACCTCCAGAGATCATTGAGTCCAACCCCCAGCGATGTGTCTGTTCACCTCGGGCTTTTTATTTCTCAATGAAATATTTTATAAAAAGTAAAAAAAAAGTAAATAAAATATCAGCGGGTGTTAAGTGGGTGAACTTCGCATTAGGACTCAACGATAAATCTCATAACGAAACACATCAGAGGCACAAGGTCATGGCTGACAGTTCTTCCCCTGTAATGTTTTTGTTTACTGTTTATAATGTATTATGAACTGCTTTTCATTTATTTATTTTGAAATAAATGAAGTTTTATTTCTTCCCGCAGTGATCTTCACCCTGTAAGATAAGCGGGCATCTATACCTTATCATTGTTACTGGAATGTTCTAAAGGGCGATGTTGACCTTTTAGGCAAAGTGAGGAGGAGAATATGAATGATATTTGTAGACATTGATATTCATAATGGGAAATACTCATATGAAAGATATGTGTGGAAAGTACTTTAAAAAGAAAACAAGCTCTAATGTTGTATGCCTTTTCTTGCAGGAAATTAAAATGCATGACTGACAGTGAAACTGTTGCACCTGACTGGCCTTACTACAAAACCATTGATAGGATCTTATCCAAAGTGACAGACCACAGTGATGTGAAAATGCATGAAAATCAGCAACCAGGTCCTTCTACATCACAGACAGAGGCCTCGCAGTCACCATCAGCTAAGTCTACGCCTCTGTATTTGCCATATAATCAGTTTACATACGAAGGAAGGGAAGAGTGCTTCGAAGATGAACATTCAGAGAGCTCATCAAGCTTACTTTCTTACAAGCTGAGGTAGCATCTCTAACTTGTTTCCCCACTTTCTAGTATTTCACAGAATGAAAGGGATCTGCTATCTCAAAAAGGAAATGCTGGAACATTTTTCTCTAACAGCTCTCGCAGCTTTCCTGTAAATCACAAATTGAGATACGTTTCCCATTCTGTTGAATTTGGGCGATTTCTTTCTTCTTTCACCAGAGATTGGAAGGGAGTAGAAGGACTGGGCAAAAACTCATCTAATATTGCCAAAATTCAGTGTGGGTATCTCTGTTGACAGGAGGTAGTACATTTGTGATAGGAGTACTGGTATGCTCACGATAGTGCTGTGCTATGGTAAGAGATGCAGCATTTTGCTTAGATGATTTTTGGCTTGCTCTAGGATTTATTTATTTTATTTTTTGGTTTTGTTTGGTTTTTGTTTTGGTAGGAATATGAGATTTCCCTGGCTTCAGCTATTATTAACATGGTAAAAAGTTGCAAACTAAATATTGCCATGGACACTGAACTGCTGTTCATGCGGTTTGAAAGAACATTGCATACGTTACATAAAATGAATAATGTCATTTTTTTTTTCTCAAAGTAAGGGCTTGGTTGAGAATGAAAATGTGTTTCCTTTTCTGATAAGACTGGAGTTGTCTGAAGGCAGCATTTTAGCAGAAGGCAGGCTTGTGCACTTGATATGTTCTTTAGACTTCACCGGTCTCATTTTTCATCCAGAGTCGTGTGAAATAAGAGTTGATTACAGTTTTCTGGCAGGAAAAAGTTGGTCCTGAAGATCTTATCATGAGTCTGTGAGGCTTTAACTGTAACAGTAAATTTATCTGTCAGTCATACGACTGAGAGGGTGTAAAGCTGGAAGAAGAATCAACCTAACAAGTTTAGATTATTGTTTCCAGGCCTATTCTTGGATGGGTAAAACTAGGATAAGTCCATTCAATCAGTCAAGCAAATGGTCCTTGAATAGCTGACTATTTAAAAAAACTGGTATATAAATTCTGAACTGTAACAGTCTTCCCGTTCACAAGCAACAATTTTTTTACATCATAGTTCATTGTAATGGCTTGATATCCCCTGACAAACAACCTCTTAGTATCTGTGAATGCCAAGATGATATCTCTCATGCAAGAACTCCCTCCCCAATTCTTCAATTGGTTTCCAACAATATTTTTTAATAGTTAGGAGATTGTTTTTCCAAAACATTGAGGTGCATTTTATACACTAGGCTGTTTGATAACATAAAGATGTACTTTTTTTTTGTCACAAGATATTAGATTTCTTCATATTAGGGATGATTCCCTAATCCTGGGATCATATTAATTTTTATTTTTGTTGCAATGCACAGGTGAGAAAAATCTTTGAAATTTCTGTTTTCTTTTAATGGACTGCCTGGTATTTGCTCAGCATTTTACAACCTTATATTGTATTGCAATGTCAGTAAAACATCTGACAATAATAGAGTTATTGTTGGATAATTCAGAGTGCTGGAGTCTCGTACTGCAGCTTAAACTTCTAAAATCAGAATTTCTAACAACACTACGAATGACTTTTTATCTAATTGAAAACAGTGTTTTTCCATCCCATGGTCTAACGCATAGCCTTGGTTCTTTATTGTTGAAATCGTGACAAACTATAATTATATAGGTTGTGAATGGGGTTCAGACCTCATCAGCTTTACCATTTCTACCACGCTGAAAATGGGAATGAAAAGTTTACTTCTATAGGTAGACCATATAATACAATAGACCATAATAAAACCTCAATGCCAGCTGTAGTGGTTGCCTGTTAAAAAACACCATCCATGTATTTAAATCAGTTATTCTGATGTGGAGCCCAAAGGTGTTGTGGAGGGCATTCTGTGGTATGGTTCCCCACAGCAGTGACTTCTGACTCAGAGCCTCATATCTCTGTTGCCTCCATTTCTTTGTTCTTATGATTTTACTCTTAGAAATTTTTCACTACACATCCATCCTAGTACTGATGTATGCAGGAGATGGTGAATTCACTGTAACAATCTGTTCCAGTGGTTATCCCTTATTTAATCCAGTGTTCTAGTTGGAAAATAGTGAGTTGAACTTTATTTTTGAGGCCCTCTCAGTATTTTTTGCTTGTTTCCTTGAAGTAGTTGTGTATTCTGGTCATTCCATCTTCACTATTCTTCAGTTTGTGAAAGGTGAGCTGAATAAGCTGGTACACAAGGCTTACACACCAAAGAGTAAGATTAAACCTTTTTGTGGTTGTACTCTACAATTCAAGGATGGGTCTCATTAATTCACGAATGCATTTGACTGTAAAGTAACACAATCAAGTCAGAAATGGTAGTTTGCTCTTGGGATCTATAAATCCCGGAAACCAATGATACTGGAGACCCATTTGCCATAAAGTAGTTAGAAAGGAAGAGTTGTTATTGTGGGTCTGTGGAGGTAACGCACTTGGTAGACAGATTATTCTTTGTATGTAACTTGTTCTTCATTAGTTATTCTAACACAGTACTGAAATGAGCCTTATTGAGTGAGTACAGGCGATCAAATAATTTTTTAATTTAAACAGAGAATTAATTCTATTTTACACGGACAGCAAATGCGTTTGAGACTGGAAACATCTTGCCTAATTGTTTTGTTTTGTTCTTCCTGGTCTCATTGTTGTTTCCAGTCAGCTCCCTAGATGAGAGGGGAAATATTATTTCTCTTCATTGCTGTGAATCGTGTCTGTTTGTTTTGGGCCCTAGTGTACAAATAGCTTTGCAAGGTTCTATCTGGAACATGATCCCAGTGCCAGAGCTTTTCCATGCTTCATCTGCATGTTCAGGGGAATACCAGTACCAGTTCTTTTGATGGCTCCCTGTCACTGACATTGGAGGTGTGAGAGTGCCACTAGATTGTATTTGAGGTCCTGGATTTCCTAGGCCATTTTTTCCTTCAGGTCTCAAAATGTACGTTTAGAACTTAGGCTTGGCAATGAGTGGGGTGCTTCTTTGGCAGGGTGAATGGATGCTGCTGCATCTGCACTGCCACAAAAACTGTGGCTGTGCAGGAATGCAGTGCGGAGAACCAACTGATGTTTGCTGTGTGGAACACTGATCATTTCTTATACTGATGCCTAGAGCCTATCAAACTAGACAAACTCCTAGCTGAAACTGCTTGAGAGATATTTACGCTGATGGGACGCTCACTGCTGAGCCATATGTATTTTATTCCTATCCCAGCTTCCCTCTTTACTTTCTGTTAGAAAAACTTATTCACACTGGACGGGACTCTCTGGACTTATAAGGGGACCTAGAACTTCTCATGAAAGATGGCTCAGTATCTGAAGAAGCTCTTGGATTCAAATAGCTCCTTCAGGAATCACTGGACATCTTTAGATTCTTCTTCTTTTTATTATTATTATTATTATTATTATTATTTAATTTTTTTATAGACCCCTTTCTTAAGAGTTCTTCTTCAAGAGCCATTTTGCAAGAAGAGAAGATTGTAAATTCTAAGTCCTTACTGCCAAATTGAGTTATCATAACACTCTCTCGTTGTCACTTGAGAGGTGTGGTGATTGGGAACACTACCAAAGTTAGGTGGTCTAAAATCAGTATTTATAGTTGTTGAAGGCTGGCTAATTAGCAAGTCTTGTTTGTTAATTGTAAACAGCAACACAGAGTACTTAGGAGACCCTAGAGAATCCTTGTGCCCTGGCTCTTGGGGTAACTCTCTGAGCCAGGACCCCATTTTGAGCAAGCACTTGTCAGTGGGTTCACTTTCTCAGCTATTATCAGGCTTCAGATACTGCTGATGAACTTTCTTGGGTAGCCACCATCACCACTGGATGTTTTACCTTTCGTTCCTTCCCAGAGCCATGTAAGGTGTTATTGTCTTGGACTCCTTGTTATTTGTCTTATAGACTTCTGATGGGCCAGACCTACTCACCTGAAAAACAGCTAATATCTTGCACTGCAGAACAGTCTCTAGGGTGATGTTTCAATTGTTTTTTGTTTTATTGTCTTAAAAAAAAAAAAAAAAAAAAAGGTCTTTCTTTAGATCTTTCAGTGCAAATCACTTCATCTCCTTTTCCTCCCCCCACTTTTTTGGAGTCATAAAAGAAAAAAACAAAACAAAAATGAAATGGCAGACACGACCACCAAGAAAGAGCAGCTCAGAACCAACTACATGCCTTATATGTTCCCTTTCATTCCTATTAAGGACCACTCTCTCCATCACCTACAGTGACAAAGATGCAAGCCTTTTTGTGGCTCTGGGAGCCGGTTCTGACTTGTTTCAGTTGGATTGGTTTACCAGCACTATTTCCTAATACTGTATAGGGAAGAGAATAGAAAGATCCATCAAGGTTCAGTAATAAGCTTCATAGAGGACTTAAAATCCATAAGGTGACTTTGGCTAAAATAATCTTAATTTTGGTGAAAAAATCCTTTGAGTTATGCAAGTAACTTTGAATATCCGGGTAATCTGAAAGCCAGCAGTCTCTGGTCACCACATCAGTGTACATTTGTGAAGAAAGGCTGTTGTGGTTTCTTATGTGTGCATAGGAGGATGTAATGTCCAAATGACTAAGCAGTAGTGAAGCAGTTTCCTTCCAGATCTATTCCATTATTTTTCCTCTAAGATTTTAATAGCATTTTTAACACAGTCCTTTTATTTCTTTTCACAGACCTCACCCTCTGTGTTTCACTACACCCTGGAATGTCAGGGGAATTGTGTATTTTTGTTAGATTTGCCACAAGTCTTCCAGGTTCTTAGGTCTGTTTATTTTTTCTTGCAGAGAGATCTGAATGTCAAGTAGGATAAGAACATATATGGAAATGTAATACAGATCTGTCACAGCTGAGTGACCTCCCTCCCCAATCCCCTTCTTCACATCAGTAAAAACACATGCCTCTAGTGCCAGGTTGATGTCCTCATTCAAGGTTGTCTTGAAATCTACAAGTTGCTGACATGCCTTTCTGCTCAAAACTGTGCTTTTACCAGATTTCCCCTAGAAAGAACTCAGTGTTTGGCAGAACACAGCTGAGGTTGTTGATTGTGTAAAGGGACTTGGAGACCCATCATTGGATAACTTTGATGCTGGGGACTCCAGATACATGGACTCGTCATGCTAAGATTGAAAGGAAGTTACCCATCTGTAACTGGAGGTTTTTCAGATGAGTAGTTCACTCACAGCTTGAGCTACAATAGATATAATGACCACATGAGCAAAAAGCCTCTCTCAGCAGTTTAGAAACTCAATATGTAAAAGTCAAGATAAAAAGAAAATGTTATTCCTTGGATTCTGTGGGGGAAAAAAAATCTTGTTAAAAATGATGAGGTTTTACAGTCAGTAATGTTATAAAACAGTGAACGAAATACTTCTGTTTTGGCACAATGATGAGAGGGAATCCATTGGAGAACATTCTTTATTAATTGAGCCTAACTATAGCTTGACCAAGAATGTAGTACACAACTTCAGGTCCTAACAAAGCTTTCTTTTTTCTTTTCCACAAATGTGATTTTAATGTGATTTTTGTAAACAAATCTTCCTGTTTCAGAACTGAAGAAAGACCAGTTAAGAAAAGGAAAATGCAAAGCTGCAGCTTTCAAAAGAAGAAGCTAAAATTAATGGAAGCTATGTTGGAAGAACAAAAGAAGTTGAGCAGAGCTATGGAAGAAACCTGTAGGGAAGTACGCAGGATTCTGGATCAGCAAAACATCATCCAAGTTCAAAGCTTACAGCTACAGGAGAGAATGATGAATCTACTGGAGAAAATGATTTCCAAATCCAATGTGTAGTTTTCTCTGTGAATGCCTCTGAAGTTATCATTGATATTATAGACATCCCCTTACTGCACACCTTATGTGTGTTTGTTGCCCTATTCCCAGGTTTTCCATGGAAATTAAAATCTTAGTGTATTCTTAGATAAGCAAAGAGAACAGATAATGCAGGGTGAGAGCTATCTGGCATGAGAAAAATAGTGCAATATATGCCTAAACTGAATTATTTTTATACAGAAAGATTAAGGGATGAATAGCTCTGGGAAATTCAGTACTATTCTGCCTAGGTCAGATATTGTTTTACAAAGATGTTATGTATTTCTTCACATCAAGGACCATACCCTGACCTGTTGTTGAAGAACAAAGTAATGTGTTCTTAAACATGTTAATTGCATCTTGACTTTGCTGATGATTAGACCCTGGTTTGAAACATACACAGTGATTGTACAAGTGACCTATGCATGGTTCTTGTGAAGAGCTACTTGGGACCACAAGATGTCATTTTAAACTCCATGCCTCATATGAATAGTACTCTAATGTATGAGAGTAAAAATAGTCTATTCAAATACACTTTTCATAAAATACAAACAAATCCTTACTATATACTGAATACTAAAATGTATAGACGATACTTGAAGTTGCTTTTGATATTAAATGTTTAATTTTTTTCATTATTAACTGGAATCTGTTGACTTAATGAGCGACCAGCAGTGAAAAGTATCATTTCTTCTCTATCACAAAAGAAAATTATTGTACTGTGTGTATATACAAATATATATCTATCAAATGAAATAAAGGAAAAGAAGAAACGTACTTCTTGCTGGATAGATACACTTTGTGTTGGTGAAAAGGCAGTAACAGTCAAAAGTCTTTAATTCTTTACTAGGTAAAGATCTCCTCTGCTGGTGCATATATTTGAAGTTGTTTGCATTGATGGAAGTCCTAAAGAATATTCAGTACCTCTTTCTCAGCGTTTGCTGGTGGCACAACTTTTTAATATGCAAGCAGATGTAAGGCAGATCGGCATCGATACACCACAAGAGGGAGCCGAAGGCATGAGGGATTGCGTTTAAGCCCTTGAGGTGAAGTGCTAGCGTTTGATTCTTTAATGAAATATAACATTGCAGTAACCTTTAAAATGCATTCAGAAGTTCCTCAGATGAATTCCTTTGTACATTTCTTTCTTTTTTCTTCTTGAAAAGCATACTTCTGCTTTCATCGTATTTGCAAGAATGAGTGTCCAAGGTCAGATTCAGATATAGAGGTACAGAGTTAATGTTAGTACTGGAAACCAAGGCCACCTTCCATTCTCAGTATTAAATAACGTCTTCTGTTGACATACTGTTTTTTGAAGTCGTTTGCATTTTCCTATATAATTTAACATATTTTTAGCTACACTAATATTATTTAAACTATTTCAAAACCCAGACCCAACCAATTAATCTGTAACTACACCTGGTGAACGGGATAAAGGTTATATTCACCAAACAAATTAATAATATATGGAAGTAGTTTCTAAAGGATCCAGTAGGTGTGACAGTTCAGGATGGTGCAGCTCTAAAATATGATTACTGTATGTAAATGTGGCCTATTCCTATGCAGCTCAATTTATAACAGGATAATGCAAACACCACAGTAAGTGACCACACCTGCAGCAAATGTTGGCTCTCCAAGGATAAATGAAACAACTTTCCTTCATGCCTCTGCTACAGTGATTGGATGACCAGAGAAAGGGCAAATGTCTGGATTCTTCAGGACGAACTTCTCACAGGGTGAAATTATATGGTGAATGTGAGACTCCAAGTGTTTTGGAGTCCCTGAGCTGGTTTGCTCTGAAAGAAAATCATGAAACCTTATACTACGCCTGCCTGCACAGTCACTTCTTTCTTCTGTTCTTATTGTTGTATGGGTAATTAGAACACTTGCAAGAGTATTGCCCTACATGCATACGTGCAAGGGAAAATGTACTTTGTGCTTCGTCGTGTTTTTGCACACTGCAAACATAGATGCATTACAGATTCACATAGGCTGATGTATCTGTGCTGTAGTGCTTTCTGACACTTGTTTACAGTAAGATTTAAAGAAACTCTCCCTTGGCTCCAAGGGAGTTAATAGTATTTACTGGTGTTATTTGCACAAACCATATAGTAATTAAATCCAATTAATCAGCCATGCCAGTGGCAGCATATTTGAACTTTACACCCTGGAGTACTCAGCCTGTCTCCCTGCAGGCAATGAGAATTATAATTCCAGAACCGTAGGAACACAGGAATGAAGGAAATCTGATTCCTTGCCTGCTGCCATGAGCAACCATGTCACATAATCCTTTCTGTAAATGCATGGAGCTGTACCTTAAAGTGAGTTTGATGTCTTGCTTCTAGAATTATAAAAGAACCGCATAACCAATTGGCGAGCTGCAATTTAGAAGATCGTTTCTAAGATTATTCCTGTTCAGGGAATCTATTCCTTCTTGTATTGATGCTGTTATTTTGCTGCTGCTTCAATAATTACTCCTCAAAGCCAGTGTTCGAATCATGCGTGGTCCTCCAGAAGTATAATGCTCTTTTCTTTCATAAAGTAGGGATTATTTTGACGACTGTTTTCCCATTTTTTCTCTTTGAGTTCAACTATTTTAAAATGAACAACCCAAGTGACATAGAGCATTCAAGATGAAACTCTTAAACTTGTCATATATAAGAGTATTGAAGGAAATAGTGTTTATTGGAGACATTTTGTATAAAGCATCACTCTTAAAGTGGTTCCTTCTTCTTTTTTAACTGTTTCTTTAACGAAATGCTTTATTTCCATCCTTTCAGATTATCCAAATTCTCTCCATCTTTATGCAGAGTGAACATGGCAGTGCTGCAGACAAGTATGATTAATTCCATGTAATTTCTTTTCCTCATACTCTTTCTGTTACCGGTTAACAAGTTAAAAATTCCCAACCTACGCTGTTCATTATTATTATTATTTTGCTGCTGTTTGTTTTCTTTTAGGATTGACTGAATGCTAACTTGAAAAATTAGTCTGGGTGGATTTTCTGGTCCTTTTTTTTGGAAGATATGCAATGATTTCTCATCTTGATGGGACAGTTTGCTGTAGGTAAAGAGATTTGAGATATTCAAACCAATTATAACTTGAAAGACTTGCCTAGAATTGAGATGCTTGTTGGAACTCTCAGTTTTGGATCTGTGCGAGTAGGGAGCTGAGAGCATCATAAATACTCATGGAGAGCACGTGTGGGGTTACTTGTTTTTAGCATTGCGACAATGACATTAAAGGAACTCCCTCATGGTTTCTAGAAGTGTGATCAACAAATAAACTGCAGCGCAGGAAAACAAATTTGTTATTTTTAGGGCAGTAACGGGGTCATCACAGTATGGATATCACTTTCACAAAGTGAAGTGCGTGTATTACATACACACGTACAGATGGTACAGATATAAAATATAAATATGGGAGGAAAAGCACTGCCTGAAGGCAGGTGGCTTTGTAAGAGATGTGAAAATAGAAGGAAAAGGAACCTGAGGAGGCACTGGGAAACACACAAGGAACTGAGTAGAAGGAGATTGTGGTGAAAGATGGAAAATCTTGGTTGGGTGAAGGGGCAAAGTAAATGTCTCAAAACAAATGTTCTAATTATGTGGAAGAGAGGGAACATGGGAAAATGAAGAAGAAAATGATGAGAGCTAACATTACTGAAATTCTGTGTATTTTGAGTAGGCATCTACAGATAAGTTAGTCCAGTAAAAAATAGCGCATGGTAAGGAGTGACATTTTTTTCTCATGAAAGATAAATAAGTTTCTGGACAAGTATTTGGAAGCAAATATATTATTCATGAACCAGAGAGGTTAAATAATTTGTAAGAGGATTCTGTTATAATTGAACAGCATTTTCATATGTTGATAGTAATTACTTGCTATTGAATACAGTTTATAATTAACTGTATTCTTTTTTTCTCCTCGATTTCCTATCAGTTTAAGATTTCCATTTATTTCAGGTCTTGCCAACTTTGTTATTCACAAAAGCAGGCAATGTATTTATGGATGTGGAATCTCTTTTGAGTTTCTCCATAAATGGCTATCATATCTTTTGCAAAGAACAAAACTAGCAGGAAAATGCACCCAGAGTTTTTATTTCTTTTCCAGACTGTCTGCCCAATTCAGTGTGGGCAAAAAGAGCTTGCAACTCTCTGTAACCTTACCCTAAGCTGATAGCCTGCTGCTGTGAATGAAGTCTCTAGCAGTAGCATCAATGGGACAACTTGGATAAGTAAGTGTAACGATCTGTGTATGTATGTGTTTCAAGGATCAGCTCCTATGCTGATAATGTAATGTGAAAGGCAAATTTGACAAAGAAACTTCAGAACATTTGGCAGTGTTATGTCAGCAAGTAAATACCAACCATCTGGTCTCTCGATTGCTAATCTTTTCCCCTTGATTCTATGGGTAGCATACCTCCTGTGTGAGCACGCTTGAGACTGCATCATTAAACTTTTGAATTGCTCTTTTTTAGTGTTTTAACAAAAAAAACCCACACATATATACTTGGGCAATTTGGGGTGAAATATTGTTTGTATGCCCTGTAGAGGCAGTTAATTCTTCTACAGGTTATTTTGTTTTAGAGCCTATTTTTGAAGCATGTTTTAAATGAGGATGAACACTTTCAAGTGTTCTCTTTGAGCGACAGTCCGGTTATCTGTAGTGAACAACACCCAGTTATCTACAGTTGGACAATTATTACAAATTAGATTTTAGTTTGATCCTGGCTGAAGGCTGTGTCTTTGTAAAATGTTTGCTATGTAGTGAAAGGTGCTGTTTGTATTCCACATCTCTCATCCAGTATTGAAACACTCTTCTAAAGAAAGTAGCTCATGGAGAAGTATCTTTCAAAGGAACTGCCTTTAGCCATCTGAAAATCAATCATTATTTTAACTATATAAATTCTCTTAAAATATGTTTCTTCAGTTGCATTCTAAGAATTTGGCACATAATTCTTGAAATATTTCAAATGTTCATAATCCAAATCTGGATTATATCCCAATCATATGTTGTGATCTTAGGGATAAGTTCTGCAGTGCTGTGGGTTGTAAGAAGAAGTGAATTGGTGTGCAGAATTGAAGCTATAACATCTTCTACTTAAACACAGAGGAATGGTTATCACAGCTTGAAGTAGGCTTGTGTCAGTGAGGGAAGCTACAGGAACATCAATTTTTTATGAACTGCAAAGCAAATATATTTAGAAAAGTAATTATAACTACTTAAAAAACTCTCCATGATCCTCATTTATCAGCCCAACAGACTTAGCTGTAATTCATCTTTCTTTCAGTATAATTAGATCAAATTCATTCTGCTTTGTAGCCACATAAAAGCTCGTCCACATGAACTTGTGCAGCGGTAACATTAGCAGAATGCTTTCTTCAGACTGTTTTGAATAAGATTCTAAATACTTCTTTTTCAGTTAGCCTAGCTAGGTATGTCATCAGATGAAAATGGAGTGCATTGCTAGTAAGTTGTTCACAAAAAATAAGGCTGTCCACATTTTTATCTGTACATCTCATCTGTATGCAAGGATTTCAGCCTTTTTAGAGAGGGCAAATGTTGGCCAGCAGAATTTCACCACAGTTGAAACAGCATAAAACAGGTTGCATCAACTGTGTTTCTTGCATGTCTCTTTACTGGCAAGAACTTTTGGTGATTCGGTGTGCCCATTTTTGTGTGTGTAGGCCGCTCCATGCAACTCCCCATCTACATAATAAGCTTTTTTACTGGAGGTCTTTAGATGAAGACAGGCAGCCAACATTTCAACATGAGAGGCATGATGCTTAGAGTTAAGCTTCCTGAACACAGGTTCACCATTCTGTGTGTGAAGAAAATTCTTCTCTGACAGCCAGTCATCTGTTTCTATATGGCTATACAGAGGGATTCTGGATTACAGCAGGACCCAACAGGATCAGCTGGCTTGTGCAGTGACCAGCAGAGATGCTGTACCCTTAAAACATAAAGGAGGAAGCTGTCAGCCATAGATTCGAAGAATTAATCTGTCAAATATGTTAGTATAGGATTCAAGTTTTATTGTGGAATAGAAATTTTAGTAAGCAGTGAGACCTTAGCCTAGTTCTTAGAGGAACCTTAAAAAGCAACATTGAAGGTGCTAAGAAGACTTCTATACCTGCTGCCAAGGCCAAAACAAGTCTCAAAAATGCATTTAATAGTCTCTGTGCATTCCTAAAGATCATTTGTAGTAACTGGCAGGATAATATAAAATGAATCCAAAGTTTTGGTGGAGCATAAAGAATATTCTCCTTTAAATAGCTATATCTTAATGACTTTTTAATGATAATGATTTTTACTCAGAATGAGTGTTGTCTTGTACATTTAAAAAACCATTCAGAATCTAGTTATGAAGTGGAAAAAGTTGAAGTTGGCCTGGCTTAAATCAGATTTGAGATCCACAGCACAATCCTATAATTCCGCATGGAAAGTTTTAGCACTAAGAAAGCCTCAGCCAGGGTGGACCTAAGTGTTACTGATCATGTAGTGCCTTTCTGTCTGAACCTTGGGAGATCACCATGGGCAGGGCAGTATCTCTACTGGGGATCCTGAAGGCAGTGTGAACTTGGTTCAGAGGGACCCCAACCCTATTTGGTCCCCAAAGTTTGGTGATTAAGAGATCATATGAGGAAAGTCCTTGGATTTGACTCTGTCACATCCTAACTGGAGATAGGCTAATAAAATGTGTTCCCTGATTCCAGGGTTAAAAACAGGGAGGAGAGGATCCCTCCTCACTTTAATGCTGCATCTGGCATCATTTTTTTCCTGGAGTCAAGGTCTTTTATCAGGGGATATATTAAATAGTGCCTCAGTCTCTTGTCTTCTTTTTGGTTTCTTTTTATTGGAAGCATTAAGGAGCTCTAAGCACGTTTATCCTGGGTTTAGGGATAAAAGTGACACGTTCATACTATACAGCAGAGTTCTGATAGATCACCAGTGTACAGTGCTTGCTCACTTTTTGCAGAAGGTGTTGCTGTATGAGATGATGACTTTTTGGCAAAGTATTTAAAATCACAAGGAATGCTTCCCTGAAGTATCTCTTTTCCTTATACTAACAAAAACATACAGTGTTCAGAACAAATGTCAGCCATTACATGATATTCTGGCTCAGCATGGTATTTCTCAGTACCTGAGGAATGAAGGGTATGTGCTTCCCACTTGCCTTCAAGAAATGCTGTGGAGAGGTTTGTATGCTTCCAGTGACGCCAGTAACACCCAAAACAGTTTGTGGGTCTCCAGTGCTTGGCAAAGGTGGATGATGTATGTTTGCTTGAAGTAGATGTTTTTGATTGTATATATAAAAAGACACCAACTTTACTCGTATCTAGTTATCAGTAAGGGAAGAAAACTGGAGCTCAATGAGAAATGATTTGTGTTTTCAATTTTTGTGTACAGCAAATGTTTATTTGATATTCATGAATTTGAAAAAACGAATAGAGCACAATCTATTGTAATGACATTTTCTTAAAATATGGGATGTTTCATTTACATTTCAGTGCTGTCCAAAGGAACATTCAGTCAGTACCTCGGTCCAGTTGGGCCTGTTTCCACATAGATGTTCCAGCCTGTTAACGTTGTAAACCTTCCGTTCTGCAAGTGGCATTCACACATTTAAGTGCACACAAGAATCTTTCAACCAAGACCATTTCTAAGAAAAAAAAAAAACATGTTATAATGTTTAATTAAATAACATTCTAGATAAGGGCACAGTCACAAAGCCAAGTAAATGGTATATAAATCAATCCTTTTATGTCTAAATAGGATTTGAGAGGATAGAGCCACTACCGTCCCGTCAAGATTTAACAAGATCAGTATCCCTGTTTAGCTCTACTACTTCACACCTCCTTGTACAGCCTTCTTTATACCATTGTGCTAGAATGTGAAACACAGTCATCCAAATCATTTTGTTTTTATGTAAAAATATTTTCACCATTTCCTCGCTAGCAAAAGCATCTCCCACTGGGGAGAAAACCGTACTTAGAAGAAGGAAAAAGGCACATTAAAAGATCTGATTAACTAGTAAAACAAGGGAGAGGGTGATGGTAATGTGTTCATTTTGCTGCCCTCAGTGTGGGGAGCACGACCTTCAGTGATCCTCTGGATTGGACTCTGTTGATTGAAGAACTAGATTTTCTGATTTAGAAACTAAGTTATCTAGTGAAGGTTTAGCTCTGAATTAGTATGAAATTGTCAATATGAAGCTAACTATAACTGTATGTTATATATAATCTTCCCTGCTGTTAAGAACAAAATTAAGCTAGGAAAATCAGTCTGAAGTTTATATGAAGGAACATTTAACGATAACACATTTATAGTTTTATTATTTTGAGTATGTTGAAAGCATCAAATTTAAAAAAAAAACCAAAGACAGTCATACAAGGATATTTTTGTATGTCTAACATAAATCATTTTTGGTGCAGTCATCACCTTTGTTCATTTAACAAAGGTAATTAAACGATGGTAAATCAAACCAGAGACTTTGCACCAGATGCTGGACTTAGTTTTATTTTCTGATTGCTCATCTGGTGTCTGTGACACCAATAAGCATACTTCATTAAAGTAAATGTTGTCAATCTCTCCAAATCAAGTCTGACTCACAGTATTGTGACGGTCATTGTCAGTTAAGATAGAGATGTCTCTACACTTAACAGTAAGCTACTTAGGCTTGCCAGCTAAAGCTTTTAAAGCTCCAAAAGCACAAATCCTTATTATTTTGTCTCACACTCCTTTCTTTATTGTCTTCAAAGCAGTAAGGCAAGTTATAGCTGAAACTGTGTGGATTTCTGAAGGGACATTAGTCACCTTTTTCACCTGGGAAAAGTCATTTTTCATGGGAAAAGTCAGTCCCTTTCATGTTTATAAGCTCCCTTCAAATACTGTAAGGCCACAATGAAGTCTCCCCAGAGCCTTCTCTACTCCAAGGTAAACGCGTCTAACTCCCTCAACCTTTCTTCATAAGAGAGGTGCTCCAGCCCTCTGAATATCCTCATGGTCCTCCTCTGGACCTGTCCCAACAGCTCCATGCTGTCCTTTTAGAAAAGAATTGGAAGGCAGTTCTTTACCTTGTGACATCTTCCTAGTTAAAGAACTGGCTGGAAATTCAAGCCAGAAGAGTCGTGTCAAATTGAGTTAAATCCAGCTGGTGTCTAGTCATGAGTGGTTTTCCCCAGAGGTCAGCAATGGGCCTGGTCTGTTTAATATCTTTATTAATTACTTGGATGAGGGGATTGCATGCACCCTCAGTAGGTTTGCAGATGACACCAAGCTGGGAAGAAGTGTCGATCTGCCTAGGGGTAGGAAGACCCTTCATAGGGATCTGGATAGGCTGGGTCACTGGGCTGCAGTCAATGGGATGAAGTTCAACAAACACCAAGTGCCAAGTCCTGCACTTTGACCACAACAACCCCAGGCAACATTACAGGCTTGGAGCAGAGTGGCTGGAAATCTATGTGGAAGGACCTGGGGCTGCTGGCTGACTCTTGGATGAACACGAGCCAGCAGTGTTCCCAGGTGGCCAAGAAGGCCAATGGCATCCTGGCTTGTATCAGAAACAGTGTGGCCAGCAAAGAGTAGGGAAGCGATTGTCCCCATGTACTCGGCTCTGGTAAGGTTGACTTCTCACGTACGGTGTTGTTTTGGGGCTACCTCTACAAGACAGACATTGAGGTGGTGTAGTCAGCATCCCTGCAGGTGTTCAAGAAATATTTACAGTTGTACTAAGGGCCATGGTTTAGTGGGGAAATATTGCTGGTTAGTGGATGGTTGGACTAGATGTTCTTGGAGGTCTCTTCCAACTTTGCGTCATTCTATGGTTCTGTTCTATGATAAACAGCTATCATATTTGTGGGCAAATCCAAATATCTCTAAAGAACATTTTGAGTAGAGTTTAATGAGTATTGTACCTTCATCTGAGGTTTAAAACCATTTTTCTTTTTAATGTTTTGAATTTTTACTCTCTTTAAAGGATGAATAATTACTTTTATAGAAAACAGTGTGTCCGTAGCAAGTCTGTCACCTGTAATTTTACATTCATTTGCCAGAACATCTTCTGTGAGGATGATGAAAAGAAATAATGCTTATTTTTTTATATATATGACGTGTCTGGCTGGCACAGCTTCCCGTGAGACATCAAAGTCCAACTAACGTACCACACCGTACCCAGTCCTGCACTTTGGACGCTCAGACCGCCTCAGCACCGCCTCAGCTCCGTTCGAAAGGGCGCCGGCACTCCGCGCCTGCGCACTGCGCTCCTCCTCTGGAGGCGAGGCGGCGCGGAAAGGGGGAAGAACTACCACCCCCGGCATGCACCGCGCGGCCCGCTCCGTACGAGCGCAGGGAGCCGGCCGCGCGCGGTGCACGCCGGGAGCTGTAGTTCTTGGGCGCTGGGTATTGTCTCTCCCCTTTCTCTGTCCGGGAACCCGACCGCCACCCCTGCCGAGTGAGTGCGCTGAGTGACAGCTCCGCGCAGCCAGTGGCCGCCGCGCGGTGTGGCGGAGCCCGGCGCCCGTCTCCTCGGTGACCGGGGGAGTCGGTGTCCCTGCGGAGTAGAGCCGGAGTCCTGGGGGACGGAGGTGAGTGGCTCCGGGCGGGGGGAAACCGCCGCCGCCCGCCTCTCCCCTCCCCCTCAGCGCCCGGGACCCCGCTGGGGCTGCGGCGGGCGGAGGGGCGACGGACGGGCGCCGTGCAGCGAACGGGGCGGGGAGGTGGGGGGGGGCGCGGCGGTAGGGGGAGGGTCCCGTTACCGCTCGCTGCTTCGAACCGTCCCTGCGGGCTCAGGTGCTGCTCCGCCCCTCCGGGACCGTTGCTCGGGTCCTCGAGCGGCCTCCGCGGGGCGGCGGGGCCCGGCCGGGGGCTGCGAGCGGCACCTGGAGCGCGCGGTGGGACGGGGGGGCTCGCGCGGCGCCCCGCCGGGATCCGCCTGGAGGCGAAGTGCCCTGAGGCAAAGTTGTGCTGGAGCGCGGCTGCCTCAGGCTGCAGCTCAGCGCTTCCCAGCACTTCTGGAACGTGTTGTGTTGAAAAGAATTAAAAACAAGAAACCCGGCTACCGACGGCGGCTTTTTGCCTCCTTCCATACGACAAATAAATTAATCTGGATTGTAAATACGCGGCTGCTTATACAATAGCTTTAGAAAAACTTTGTCCTTGGTCGCGTGAATGTTGTCAAACAGAGCAGCAAATGTTCCATTGTGTTCTTTATGCTCCGTACGCTGCAGTTTCTACATACAGATATTTCATACCCCGCTGCTCTTATTGACAAATATTTCGTACCCTGCTGCTACTAATTAAGGTCGGTGTATCCAAATGGTTGTGCCAGGTATGCCAGCTGCTTTCTGGCAGAGCAGTTGCTGCCTGTACAGGAGACATAATGGTGTGTTGCTGCCTGTACAAGAGACATAATAACGTGTTTGGTCCAATCTGGAACCATGGTGATTTAGTTCTGTTAAAACACCGTCCCACCCAAGTTCCCGCACAACTGGTAGCCGTCTTCCACGGCTTGTCCTGTTACATTTCTTGTGTAACTTGTCTATAAGCACCTACCCCATTTTAATAGTGAGTGGCATTCAAATGGTATAACTCCATTTGATCTTTGCGGTGGCATCGTTTGTCAAAGTCAGCTCTGCCCTAATGAGCGGCAATGAGCGGAGGAAGGTGCTGAGGAGTCTTTTGCTGTACTTTAGGACTTGTGTAGCCTCTCTCCTCTGTTTCTGCTTTCCATGATTTATTCTCCAGCAGCCTTCCCACTGAAGAAGGCAGTTCTCTGCCTTTCCAAACCCCCTGACCACAGAAAGTTTGTCAATGTGGGTACTATGGTACTGAGTATCAGCTCGTTGCCAAAGGCTTTCCCAGATGGGTTGGTGGTCAGCAACGTTGTCTCACTGCCACACGTTACCTCATGTGGCTGCTTTCACGCGCCCTCTGTTAAGGTTAAGGTCTAACCTAGGAGTGTATCTCCTCTTTCTGTTTGCACTTTTTGTTGCTATGAGTTAACAAGAGCAGGAAGCAAACTGCCTCTCTGCTTTGAAAATAAGCAAATAAGTGCTGCTTTTTCTGTGGTAGAGAGTTGCAGAAACGACATGGAAAGCTGGTGTGGGTATGTAAAAACACGGCATGAAGAAATGCTACATTTGAGGTAGAAAATGTAACTCGAAGGTAGCTGGTATTTTTGGTGTTTTCTACCTCAAAAATACCTGATTGAAATGGAAGACCGGAGTGAAGCTGGCAGAAAGCTCAGCTCAGGTGCTTCTTTTTGTTTTGTACTGTTGTGATAAAGATGAGGCATAAGGGCAGATTGTGTCATTTTACATACGTGAACAACTCTTAATTGGTCTGGGTTGGTGGTTCTGTCTGAAACGTCCTTTGAAATCTTTCATAGTAATTAAACTCTCTTTGTTCTGGGTCGGTGTGGTGCTGTCATTGCTAAACTTTCTCAAATCATCGCTGTGATTTTGTTTTCAGTGTTTTTCAAATGATAGCAGTAATTCCGTACATCACAAAGCCACGTTATTTGCTTAAGATTTACTTACTGCGTATTACAAGTTATTCTGCTTTTTTCTTAGGGGGGTGGGGGGGCTGTTTCTCATTTAAAATGCATATATTTTCCTGGCTGATATTTGCTAATATGTTTTGCCATTGTACAGACTTTCTTTTCTTCTTTAAGAAGACTTTATCATCCTTAGATATAGAAGAAGGCCAATGGAAGCGTGGCCATGTGTTGTGTGATGGTGTAAAGCGTTTTATTTCTGACCTACTGTGTCTGGTTCAATCACAGAATGTAGCTATGCTATCAAATCAATGAAATTCAGTGCCATTATTATAAGAAGTAATTACAGCAGTGTATTGCTGATAGGCTTGTTAAGATTCGGTGTTTGGTTTGTACTGAAAATCAACAGCTCAGACCATTTTATCTTTGGTTACTCATGGCAATTATCACAGGTTATGTCATTCACTACCAATTGCATGCTTTAGTAAACATGCAGATATACAAAGCTCTCGGTCAGGGCCAGGAAAATGACTCTGTTTCACTGGACATTCTGCACATCTTGTAAGTTATTCCAGTAAAAGAATACTCAGATGTAATTGCTTTGAAACTGTGCCATTTTTATGCCACACCATCTTAGCACCAGGTTTCAAGTCTGCGAAGAGCTAAAAATAAAGCTTAGGCAATGAGATAATGAGATAATTTAGATTTGCAATCAGGCTGTAGGATGTGTATGTTTATAGAACTCCTTTGTTAATAGTCTCTCTTAGAATCTGGTTATGAAAAACATTACTTTTGTAATTTTTCCATTTGCCTGTCATTCCATTGTTGTAGCAGAGCATATTTCAGCGCTGTGGGTTCTTGCAGAAGAACCACATTTGTCCTGAAGCTTCCTAGATAAATTTGGTGAGCTTCTACTTCTCATAGATGTAGTAGGCACAAATATTTAATGCACAATAACATTCAGCTACTGAGGTAAGGAGATGATGGCTTTTCCAGCGATGTAACACAATCTTTCAATGCTTTTTAGTGTGTGTGTGTCTATATAGATATCTCTATTTATTAGGAGTGAAAAGTCCTTTAATGGTGAATTCTTAACTTTACACATGCAAAATCACACAATTAAATTTGTAGTTGTTCCCAGCTCTGGAACATAGAATCGTTATTACTTTTCTCTAACATCATCGTTAGAGAAAAGTAATGTAGTATAAGCAGCCTGCTGTTCTGTTCCTATTATGATCATAGATTTTGGAATGATGGATCTTCCCTTCTCAGCACGTATCATCTGGAGTAAATGCCTGATGTGTAAGCGGTGCAGGTTAGGAGGGCAGACAGATTGACTTGTGAGTAGAGTTAAATGAAGTCTTCCCAAGTACAGGACTAACTACATGGTTATTTTTTTAGTCATATTTAGAACACTTTTTTATATATTAGAAAGACAGATGAAAATCAGTTTGGTTTTTTTTTCCTAATCAGTTGCTTCAGTATTACAGGACTGATTTTTTTGTTGCAGCTCCTGCTTTTTATTACATTTTTGATCAGATTATCTATAATCTAATTCTCTTTTAATTCTTTCCTTTCCTCTCCAGACCAGCACCACACGTCTATGTGCCAGAAATTGCAGTGCTTTCTGTTAACCAGTGCAGCAGCTCAGTGCTGGGCTGGACCCAAGGGAAACATGAGGGTATTTTCCAGACAATCAGGAACAGAGATTTTCATTGAAAGACAAATGAGGACATGTTTATATTCATGCTTCTTGCTAGCTGATATATATTTACGGCTGGGCATTTGTTGTTATCATTGGTTATTTTTGTTGTTGTTGAAGAAATATGTCTTGCAAAGTTGCATTGGTGTTGGATGATTACACTCAGAATGTACCAGACCTAACTGCACACCCCTTAATGCGCAGTAGTCTCTGAGATCCAAAGCTTTGCCTCAACAGGAAAAGGTGGACCTATTCTTTAAGGCACGAGGCTGGATGCGAGTTGACAGGGCTCTCCTGATGTTTGAGTCTGCTTAAATGTTTCTAAAGCATTTCTTGTGTTATAATGTCTGTCTGAAGGTTAAGTGTGAAGTTTCATTGCTTTTTAACGCTAAGCTATTTTCTTAAATTATAGAGGACCTATGGTCATTGAAACTGGATAATTGGTATATTATAACAATTGCAGAAACCATGCTACGTTAAGAATTACAGCGGCTCCATGGAGAATGCAAAAAAATAATTGTGCCTATGTTTAAAAACAAAACCAAACAAACCTAAATCCCCAAAGAAAAACCAAACCCGCAGCCTTTCTGAAACAGTGAGACTTACCTGAGTGTAATTTGGACAAGACACTGAGACTTCAGCATCACCTCCAAAATTCAATGAAAACTACTACTGCTGTTCATATAAAGCTGCTTTACCTTATTTATAAACCTACTCCTGGCTAGATTAATACTGGCAAGTTGTGGAGCTACTTCTTTGTTCTTTCTTTTTCTGGAAGCTTTTATCTGAACTGAAATGTATGCATATTGGAGTGACTGAAAGGCAATCTTGATAGTATTTGCTTTCTGAGAAGTTATTTTTGAGTTCATTTGTTGATTTTGAGTCCCTTTGTTCTGATACACGATTGGATGTCTGTTGCTCTGTATGTAAATGAAATGCGTGTGCAAAAGTTGAAGTCTGAGATGCTTATTTTAAGTTGACTTTACAGTCAGTGAGGTAACTATAGGGGTAATCTATCAAACCTCTTCTAGATGCATTTGGTGCTTGTTTCTGTACATTGAATATAAAGGAGGACTGGGCAGTACCTGGGCAGAAACAATTTTAAGATGCCTGGGAAAGAGCAGAATTTTTCCTTTTACTGTGAAATCTGGTGGTATCACAATGGTGTGCTAAACCAGAGGTTAAGTGAATAGTGGGTGAAATGATGAGATCTTGGTAAAGATGTGATGTGACACAGTATAAAAGCACTGGGCTGTGCAGCAGGAGACTTAGATCCTCTTCTTAGCTTTGCCATTAAATTACTTTGTCATTTTGGACAGCCACTTTATTTGCATTTGCTGCTGCTTTATCGTTAGTAAAACGTCAACTGTGATGCCCATTCTTTTCAAGCTTTTGAATGCTGTGTTAATTCTCTTGCAGTAGTTTTTGTTAGAAGCCACTGATTTCTGAATAAGTAAGGGGAACGATGGGTACTAAAAAAAGAATGAAATATCATTGAGAATAAAAGTGTCTTTTTTTCCTTTTTTCTTTAGAGCTTCGCCAGATGAAGGACTGATACTGTGAGACATGGCAAAACCTCGGACTCATTAAAAGTTTTCCTGCTTCAGGAAAAAATACCAACAACATGTATAGACCTGGGGAGACGGTCAAACGTCGACTCAATATGCATGCCCCTCCTCGAATAAGGAGTGTGGAAGTTGCTAGAGGAAGAGCAGGTTATGGGTTTACTCTTTCTGGACAAGCTCCTTGCATTCTCAGTTGTGTTATGAAAGGAAGTCCTGCGGATTATGTTGGACTTAGAGCAGGAGATCACATATTAGCCATTAATGAAATTAATGTGAAAAAGGCATCACATGAAGATGTAGTGAAACTTATAGGAAAATGTTCTGGAGTCCTCCACATGGTCATTGCTGAAGGGATTAGTCATATAGATTCATGTTCAAGCGATGAAGAAGTTGGCTTTTATGATGGAAAGGGATGGCTGAAGCCCAAACCTGACTCTAAAGCTCTAGGTATAAACAGAGCGGAGAAAGTTGTTGAAGAAATGCAGTCTGGTGGCATTTTCAACATGATCTTTGAAAGTCCTAACCTATGTGCTGGTAACTCTGATAATTCTGCTCCAAAACAGAGGTCATTTTCGGATTCTGCTGCTATTAAATTTGAAACTGGAAATGAAAGTTTAAGCAATCCAAATCTACTTTCAAAGGATGAAATATCCAAAGTTATGAATGATGACTCGGTTTTTAGAGTTGGATTGGAGAGTGCAGAAGACTTTGGATTAGATGCAAGCATTTTGAACGTTGCCATGATTGTAGGTTACCTAGGCTCAATTGAACTTCCTTCAACAACCTCGAATTTGGAAAATGAGAGCCTGCAGGCTATTCGTGGATGCATGAGACGTCTGCGGGCAGAACAGAAAATCCATTCATTAGTGATGATGAAGATTATGCATGACTGTATTCAGCTGTGCAGTGACAAGTCAGGTGTAGTGGCAGAATATCCTGCAGAGAAACTGGCATTCAGTGCTGTTTGCCCTGATGACAGAAGATTCTTTGGACTGGTTACAATGCAGACAAATGATGATGCAAGCTTGGCTCAGGAAGATGAAGGGGTTCTGAGGACATCTTGCCATGTTTTTATGGTGGATCCTGAATTATTTCATCATAAAATTCACCAGGGCATAGCAAGACGTTTTGGACTGGAATGTACAGCGGATCCAGACACAAATGGCTGTCTAGAGTTTCCAACATCATCTTTACCTGTTCTTCAGTTTATTTCTGTCCTGTATAGGGATATGGGGGAACTGATTGAGGGGATGCGTGCAAGGGCTTTTCTTGATGGCGATGCAGATGTTCATCAAAATAATAGCACAAGCAGCAACAGTGACAGTGGAATTGGAAACTTTAATCAGGAAGAAAAAAATAATAGGGTCCTGGTGGTTGATTTAGGGAGCAATCCAAGTAAACATATTCCTAGCAGTATATGGGAAAATGCAGTCGGTAGGGGACAGAGTCAGTCTGCTGCACATTGGAATGGCTTCTGTCACGAACAAGAAGGAAACATTCCTTTGGAAGTGATTCAGAATGAGAAGTCCCAAAGTCTAAACAAGCACTTAAGTCCTTCTGCTCGTATTGAAGTTCCACTGGTTTCCTCTCGAAATTCAGTGCCCCCGTCAAAGAAAAGCGCTGCAGGTGTAGGCAATCAGAGGTGGTTGCCTGTGCATGTTTTACAAGAGTGGCAGCATGGAAATGCTAGTGACCAGGAGTCTTACACTGATTCTACGGATGGCTGGTCAAGTGTTAACTGTGGTACCCTTCCCCCTCCAATGAGTAAGATTCCAGCTGACAGATACAGAGTTGATGGCAGCTTTGGTCAGCCACAGTTAAAATCTCATAAGAGTGAATGGTCTAAGAAGATGTTTTGCATGCAAAACAAGTTTGGCCTTCCACACAGTGTTAGGAAGTCTAAAGAAGATAAAAAGGTAAGGAAGTTTTGGTATTGGCTCCTAGAAAAACCCCATAAAGCCTCCCCAACCCAACAACCTATCTTATTTTATCTCCATGATATCTGCATGTTAAAATTTACATGTGTAGTGTTAGCGTTTCAGATGAAGACAATGTGGATTATTAACATTTACAGCATTTCAGATGAAGAAAACCTCTTTCTCTGCAGAGGTTTTTCATATTCCTGTATAATGGAGCGTAGCTCTGGAATTGTACTTCTGCTGGAAGTGTCCGTCAGTGCTTTCTCAACTGCTTCTTGTCTTCATTGTTTCCAAATGCTGTAGTGGCACTGCAATGAAAGGAGACATGACATTCTATTAACTGCAGTTCTTTCTGACCTCCGGCAGCAAAAGAATGGAAACAGTCTGGATCTTCAGTCTGATTCCTTCTTTTTAGAAGGCTGGCCTGCAAATGTCATTATTTCAGTGATATCTGTTTTTATACATTTGTAGTCTAATCATTAGTCAAAAAACATGTTATAAACTGTTAACTTGAATGAAGTAAGACAAATCATAGAAATTAATCCCAGCAAATCTCTCAACAGAAGCAGAGTTAAACCTACATTAAGGGATAGCTGTTAATCTCAGTGACCATTATTAGGTCACAAATATAATATACTGTCAGTAAGCTGTGGTTCAGATTTTATTCCAAATTACTCCTTCATCTACTTCTTTTGTTACCACTGGGTTTCTGTAAACCAAAGCAAGAAGAATTAAAAAGAAATGCATGGAAGGAATATCCAGTATTGTTATATTCTGCTCCCTTTGCCTCATACACGTTTGAGGGAAATAATCTCAGGGAGTCTTTGTTGGTAACTGGGATTCCAGTAAAGTGGAGATCATCAGTGTTTTACTAAAAGTAAAAATCAGTGACAAAGAATTATATTTAAAACCACAGAAAGACTAAACCTCATGCTCCAAATGAGTCTTCAAATGCATATATATAGTATATATATATGCATATATATATATATAAATAGTGCATCCAAATGATGCACTATTCTTTCATAATTGATTTAAGTCTTCATCACACTACCCCAGTCTACTTCTGGAAAAAAATAGTTCACCTGGTTTAAAATACGCAGCTGTTTCTTACAGTACAATGTGAATGGCTGTAGGTATTAACTGGTTGTTTCAAACCTCTGCAGACTAAATCTTTGTGTTGTTGTGACACACAGGGATAGATACTTTGGTGCCTTGGAGATAGATACTTTGGTGCCTAGGATACAAAATACCTGTTGTCCCATTCTTTTTGTTACCCTGAAGACCACACAGTCAGTGGTCTGCTTGCCAAGAGCTTTGCTGTTGCACCAGGGAAAAGGCTTCCTTCTGTAAAGCCCCTGGTCTGGGTGAGCTGAGGATGCTGGTCCCAGTGCCTTTGAGAACTGGAGAGCTCCAGCTGCAGTTTTTGCTCCAGATGTCACAGGATGCTGTTGAAATTCCTTGAAGGTCTCTGCTACACCTTTGTGTCTGCAATGTTGTCCATGATTGTAATACAGTTCGGACTTTTTCACAGATTTAAAACCCAACAGTTTTATTGTTGAAGTGCGTTTCATGGAGTATATTAATAAGAATCGGTTTGAAAATTTCACACTTTATAAGCAAAGATGTTCTATATGTGTTTGGACAGTAGTGATACGCCTACTGTATCACTCACATCAACATATAGCACAGTATATATTACAGCACAAAACATTACAATTACTCTTCCCTTTTAAGTGCATTTGCTAATAAAATAAGTATCCTGTTGTCTGATTAATAATAATTTTGCTTGCAAAAGAAACATTGAGTATGTTCCTGCATGGCTTTAGCTTTTATTCTTTTCATTAAGGCTAAAGAACCTTTCCTGTGTTTTTGATTTTTTTTCTTCCCACTTCTATTGAAGGCTGTTGAAACAGATGAGGAGCGCTCATGAAAGTCTTGAAATCATTTGCAAGCATAAGTTGCAAGCTCTTAGCATTATTCAGAGTAATTCATAGAGATGAACTAATACAGTGTTTTCCTTTTATATCTTTGATGAAAATAGTCAGGGGATTTCATATTATGGGTGAACATACCTCTGTACTTTAGTAGGTACTGCGGAAATAGGGAAAGTCCCTAGTTTTGTATATTAGAGCACTAATTTGCTTCCACAATTGAGGGATATTCAGAAATTCAGACTTACTTTCTTGCTTTGTGTGGAGAGAACAATGTGCTCTCCATTACATTGTCTAGTTGGGTTGGTTAGATGCTGTTCTGTAGAAAACTCCTGGGCTTACTATGTGACTTCTTAAAGGGTAAGGACTGATCTTTTATAGCGTGCTCAGACACCTTCCAGTCATGGAATAAAGTATATAAACAGTCCACCTTGGATTCTATCCATATTTTTTCATCTTAGTGGCTGAATCTAATCTGATTTTAACGTTTAATTTGTCAGAGCAGCCCTTAAATTTCTTCTTTATTATTTTTGCCTTGTCTATGGCATTAATATTGAAGAGTAATATATCCTTCAATTGGGAATGTGTGGAAATCACTTAGAAGGAGAAAAGGTTACCAAAGCTTTTGAGTTGAACTGTGCACATCCTTGTTACACGCTGTGTTCCTTGGAGCTTTCATTACATGCTCTTATTACACACTGGGGAAAGGACACAAGTGCTTGGATGTAATTCTGATCTTAGAAGAGCTGCTGTGCAGCTAAATGCTGATGGTCATGGCATGTAATGCAGCAAAATGTGTTCTATTGTACAGTGTTAGTGGGAATGTGAAGGGCATAAACTCCTGATTTTATAGCTGCACCTGCAGAATATTTGTGAATTGTTCAAAGCACAAGTGTAGATGTGAGAAAGTTCCATATATCAACTTTACACTTGCAGATCTGGATGTGAGAAGTACCTCTTGTGGGTAGGAAATATATATGGCATTTTAGATTTGTTTTCTCAGCTACATTTTCCCTTTAGTGTTGTAGCTTCTTATTGATGATTTTTTTCATTTTATGAATTAGATTTGAAACTAATTTTGTAGTAATTGGCAAAATCACATTTTTACATTGCTCTTATTTGCATTGCCACTAAACATTTTAAATTTTAATATAAGTACAAGAAGCTGAAAGACATTAAAATTGTCTAATTTGATTAAGTGACATTGAATAGATCGGGTCTTTCTTTTTTCTTTTGCTTTAAAATGTTATTGGAAGAATTATTCTTTTTGAACCTGTATACATTCACAGTGGCTGTATTTTGTTCTTAAGATCCTTATTATATGGGGAGGAGGAGAAATGTGAGTTAATCTGGGAAATACTGGTTCTATTCTACCTCTTCTAACTTAGATTTACTGAAAGGTGTATTTGGTCCCATGCACTCATACAGTTATTTCCTGCACTGAACTCCAAGTTTCCTGAGTTCCTGAAAAGTTTCACTTGAACAGCTTTCTACTGAAGCATCTAATGAGACTTTGTAGGAAGCTCTCCTTGACACTTAGTTGAAAACAAGGAGTGGGAGGCAATGAGTCTCAGCATGACTAAGGAAGACTTCTGGTAGTAAGAAACTTCTGAATTGCTGCAAGGCTGATACTGGATAGGGGTGTGTGGTTTAATAAGGTCTCTGAGACTAGTGGATGGTTTCAGTGGGAATAGAGTAATTCCTGCTCTTTTGTTTGTTAGTCCTTTGCTGTTGCCTTGTTATTTCCACCTTCAGCAACCTGCCTACTGAGCCTTGTGCATAATTTTGGGTTACACAAAAGCAAAGAATTGTAAGAAATATGAAAACATCAGGGGATGTTAGGATTGGCAAGGGACTTGAGGAATTGCTGAACAAGGAAGCATTCTTTTCCCTCTAAACTAAATTAATCTAATACATTTGATTTTGTTCAGCTCTCACTCTCTGATTTCAGGCTAGGGCCTGGCCAAAAATATGTCCAACCATCACTGTTTTAGATTACTTCTTACAGGGAAAATAGACATTTTTCTACTGGAGAGCTTTCTAACACTCAGATTAGACTCTGAGTTTTCTTTCCACAAGGACAGTAACCTAAGTGCTGACCTAGTTTGTTTTCATATTGTGAAGGCATATGTAACATTTCAGATCACAGGTGATCACAGAACTTAACTGGTATTTGGGTATAAGTTCTGTTCCAAGTGAGTATTGCAATCCTACTGCAGCACTTTAGAATGTTGAGTATCACTTTTTAGATACCTTCTTCTGCTTTGCATTTGTTACAAGACTTACTTTGATTACAGTATAGTTTGTGCTCATGAAGAGAATTAATTTGTGAATGAATGGCGTCTATATATTGTATATATATGTTTTGATCAGAAGTTTAACTACTTTAGAGCTGGTCTTCATTTTCAAAGCAAGTAGAATTTAAAAAAGCTCTTTGTTAAGGATGGATTTCTCTTTTTGGTGAAGATTTTTAATTAGCTTCAAATGCAAGAACTGCAGTTTTTATTGTTGGTAACTGGGTGGTGAACCAACTGAAGGGCGGATATTTTAGATGCAGAGACAATGTTGGCAAAGCTATGTGGGTCCCATATTTGTTTTTTTGTTGTATAATTACATGTTTTTTTTTGCCTTTCCTCTACAATTCTGTTTGCTCACTAGTTTAAATTGTTCTGTCCCAGCTGTTTATAAAGCAGAATTAATGGCAGCTGGATTGCTATTCTTGTGCAGTACAATTTAATGTTAACATTTAGAATTGCAGGCTTTGATCTGAGATGTACTTCTATACCTTAAAGAGAACACAACTGAAATCCCAAACACCAAACTGGACCACAGGATGTGCTAATGCAAATTACTCTGCAAAGAGTATTTTGCTTGAGAAAATGAGAAGCAATTAAATGTGTAGGCACTTCATGCAGATTTTCATACACATTATAATCTTCCAGAATAATAACTTAAAAATGGTCACCTACCTGTAGGATCCTTAGGAATATATAAAAATCTGAAATAATGCTTTTCTGTTAAAAGGAAATAATAAAAATTCTGGAGAATAAATATGTTTAGAGCAGTGTTCATTTTGTTTCAATTTGAGGGACAATAAGATATCTAAATATTTCTGAGCTAGTATTGAGTTCCCAAGCCACAGGAGAAGGCAGCAATGTGAGAAACAAGAAGGAAATAAGTGGAGAAAAATAATTAGCACAGAATTAATTGAAAATGATGGGAAAAAAAGGCTCTGTTTCGAATTCTATACATGAAAGTTTTCAGTTGTAGGAGGACAGACCCTGGTTCCTTGCAGATGAAAAGATATAAAGAAAAGAAAGGGAGCCTTGAGATAGCAGTTCTGCATGGAGAAAGTAATAGATAATACAGAATAAATATGGAATCTGTAAAATTCACCTGAAGGGTTTGAATAGAATCATGAAGAAATTAAGCTTCAAGGGAAAGGCTTCAAACTTCATTCCATCATTAAAATAGCCATTAAAGCTTCAATAAATTTGCAAAGATGGTACTGGATAAAGATATTCTGCATCAGCAAGCCAAATCTTCATGTTAGGGGCTGCCTTGCTGGAAATAAGCTCTGTAGAGAAGGACCTGGGTGCCCTGGTGGACAACAGGTTGGCCATGAACAAGCAGTGTGCCCTTGTGGCCAAGAAAGCCAGTGGTATCCTGGGGTGTATTAAAAAGAGAGTGGCCAGCAAGTCAAGGGAGGTGATCCCCAGCGGTCCCTTCCAGCACACAGAAGATGTGATTCAGTAATAAGGATTTGTGTAACTGTAGTGTACATTTTCTTTTCTCTGTTGTAAATATATTGTATAATACCTCTTCATCTATTATTTACCTTTTTCCTAGCCATATGGCATTGATGGTTAACATTTGTTTTCTAATCAGTTGGTAAGAACATCCATATATATGAAATGAGATGCTCAATATTGAGGTCAGTATCCTATTAATTGTACCTGATGACCTCTATGAGCCTTTTTCTTTCCCTGATGTAATGGTTACAGAGTAGTGAAATGTGTCATTGTCAACTGGTTATTAAAGAGGTGTTCTTAAAAATGATTTGATCCATTGACCAGTGATGTTGATTAATACCAGCTGAATCATGTCACAGTGGTGCTAAAATAAATAAATAAATAAAGAGATCATTACAGGCATTGTGGTGTTACAGCTTGTGGAAAGGCTGTAAAGCTTGAATGATTCTTGGCCATTTTTAATTAGCCTGTCCCTCCTTTATCTGATTTTGTGGGATTCAGTTCTAGTCCTCTGTTGGCAGCAGTGCAGGGCAGCCTGAAGGGTGTTATTCTTTCTATCCCATACTACATGGAGTTTGATATTCTCTGAGCATTCCTACCTTTGCCCCCAGGATTTCTCTGCTTTGATCCAGAGGATTGATTGGACCATGGCAAGCTCTATTCCCATTTTCCTCCCGGATTCTTTTATATTGTTCGGGGTACAAGAGAGAGATCTGAGCCCAATGTACCCCATTTTTCAATGCCTCCTCAGGCCCCACACGTTATACGTTTTTGTAACTCTGCCCTCTCAGCTTTTAGGCAGAGTTGTGTTTGATGCTGGAGGATGGGAAGATGGATGAATGGGGCTCATAATCAACGTTCTCCTCATCTCTGTAACGTGGGGGCACACAGCTGACAGCACCCTCAGTCAGAAAAGTGGGAGCTTAGGGATGCCAGAGGATGCCAGAGCAAGGTGAAGCCTCTACAGAGCAGGATTTGAGACTGATCTTGATAACAGAATAATATTTCTATCAGCTTCGTTTTTCTACTATTCCCCCAAAACTTTCAGTTTTATTTGATAGCTTTGCACCAACTGTTAAGGGATTACTTTGGCATCTGTGTTTCCGATCACTTTTTAGAATCATAGAATTACCCTGGTTGGAAAAGACCTCGAAGATCATCTCTCCTCCTGAAGTCATAAAACTGCATGTTTTTGTAAAGATGAACTGCTTCAGCCTGACCCTTCTGCTGCTTAATATCTGAGAGTAAACTTGGCATGTTTTGAATATCCGCAGAAGTTTCAAATTATGTGATCTCCGTGCATCTGGCCATTGCACTAAAATGCTTATTATGCACTTTACCATACAAAGTCAAAGCGTCAAATCTAAAAGCAGGGAGAGTTTTAAAAAGCTTCAATAGCTGGAAATAGGAGTTGGACTGGTCCAAATGAGATGATTTAACAGGGGCTCTAATTAAGCTTTGTGACACACAGAATGTAGTAAATGCTGTATTAGCTGAGCTCCTTAAACTCAGGCCTTTGTAGTAGTGGTGTCCCGTTTTCTTCCACAGTAAAATCAATGAGTATCTGCGTCCTCCCTTTGTTTTGTGCTCTTCAGAGGTACTTAATGAAGCTGTTTGAGCATGTGCATGACCCTTTCCTGGCACTTGTCTGAAGCAGTCAGGACAGTGGATAGCCGACCTGTTCCACCTGAACAGAAGGAGAAAGCTATTTCTATCTAAGTGATCACTTATCAGTGACTGTATTTTTGTTTTATAGCTTGTAAACTTTTTCATTACATGAAATTACGTTATGATTTTTTCTTTTTTACATAAACGTTTTTGAAAATTATTTCACTCTCCTATATGTGAGTCTTGTGAGATAAACTTTCGTTGTGAAACATGCATTGAATGCATTTGAAAGCATCCTTCTCAAGAAGCAGGCTGACAATTGGTCTTGATAGAGTAGCTGTTCTTCTAACTTGTTAGCTCCTCTTATAGAACATCTGTCCCTCTCTTCCTGCTCTTCCACAAAATACACAAACTCTGTGTCCTGTAAGATTCATCCCTTTAGTTTCTCCTCCAGGTCACAAATTACAGCGTTTTGTGCTTTAAATGATTAAATTGACAAGGTCTTGTAGCTGGCATAAGCCTTCACAGTTTTTCTTTCTCCTTTTTTCTGCGTTATGGATTCCTGCTCTGAGCTCTCTATGTGCTGCTGCACTGAATTGTGAATTACCATTTCAGCTCCTTCTGCCCAGGAGCTGCTGCTGTCAATTCCTGCTGCTTTCCTCCTGCTCCTCCTAGCTTTAAAACTGAAGTATTGCAGGACAGGATTCTCTTATTTCTATACAGATATTTGGGTGAGAAGTCAATATATGCAGAGAGACACAAAGGCCGTTAGTACGAAATGGAAATTTCAAGTTGTTTGTATGACGGTTTGTGAAATAGTTAGAATATTTGCTAATTGCATGTGGTACAATAAAAGTGTATTCTGTAGCTGGGATTTTCTTTAAGCTAACTGAAACTGTTTGCTGAAAGTGTTTGGTTTCACTGCATCCTGAATCATTGATAAGGTTTCATCAGCTTGCTGCAGTGTGCTCCTGCACGGATCATGGTATCACACTGAAAACCAAGGTTTCATGTTGCATCTCTTCAGTGCTTCCAACTCTGACAGCTCCTCTGCTTCACAGTCTAGAGTTGGCAGGGTGCAGCATCAGTTGCACTGGCACAACTGGCTGTGGACCTACCTAGCAAACAGGTTTACATCCCTTCATGTGTTACAGGGTTTCATTCATTTCATTTCATGAGCTACAGAGTGGTCAGAGCTACAGGCACTGTTTTGATTTTTTGATGATTCATTTAATCCTTTCTAATATTCACTTTAAGATTTTAGTAAAGATTTTTGTAATGATGATAATTTCTTTATGGAAAATAGGCTGCAAAATTTCCACTGATCAGTCACTGCACCAGCAATCTCTCTTTGAGTAAATACCATGAATTTCTTTAGCTGAGTTGTCTAATACATTCTAATTGCAAAGTCTGTTCTCTTTTCAAGTCATTGATTTATTTCCAGCTCTTCAGAGTGCCGTGAAACACATTTGCCAAAATGTTGCTGCTGTTCACATAAGCTACATGAGTTTTTATAATGCAGATATGTGTGGCAAGCAGTTTTAAAAGGAATGATCTGCAGAAGGAGTTATACCTTCACAGTCTGAATATCTAGAAAGGAGTCAAGAAAGCATGGAAAGGGAGATGTCTGAAATGCAGTCCCAGGAAATGAAATATTCTGTCTTTGCTTTTTTAGCAACACCCTCCTTCATTTCTTAGATTATTAATGTGATTCTTCAGAGCAAAGGAGAGATTTTTCACAGTTGAAAACATTTTTCTAATTGCAATTACCATCTTAAATGGGTTGAGGAAATCATTAACTCAATTAATTTGTCTATTTTACAATCATTAAGCACTGTGTTATTCTCAAGCTCTTTTTTTTTCCTGCTCTTATCCTTACTGTTCTGACAGTGCTCAGTGAATTTTGTATAAAAAATGTAAAAAAAAAAAAAAAAGAAAAGAAAAAGAAGAATTTTGATGGAGCGTAAATGTTCTGTCTTCTACTACTGCACAGTATACAAGTGTTTTTGCCCACTGTTCCTTTTTCTCTTTGTTATTTTTCTGAGCACAGCTGGGGAAGCTGCATTTCCTTCTAAAATGGGTCATCTGCTGAGAATTAATGTTATCTAGAATCTGCTTCTCGGTGGAATAGAATTAGCTTTGTCTTCAGGCAGTTTGTTCCTCTTCCTCCAATTTGTATTCTCACTGTTGCTAGTTATTTTTCTGTCTTTTCAGGCCATATACCTTAATGTCCCAGCACTGTACATGGCAGTCTCTGCTATTTAAACATATGCTGGACAGTTAATGTGTTTGGTTTTTTTTTTTTTGGCAAAGTAGAAAGGAAAGTGTATATTTTTTATTAAAAATAAATATGATTGCTATTGATAGCTTTTTTTTACCTCTTCTTTTCACCAGTTTTCTTTCCTGAAAGATGAAGTCCTCCAGGAGATACATCCTGCGCTGGGAAATACTTGAGAGTCCATTCAGTAGAATCCATTCCGTGTAACAAATTCACTAACTTCAAAATACCAGCTGTGCTCATGTTATTGATGGCATTAGTCTCATTAGCCCTAAAATTTACTGGGCTGCTCATAGCCTGATTGTTTTATCAGTAATTTACAGACTAAAAAATAAATTCCCAAAGCGGGGTGGTCATACTTGGCTAGTGACGAGACCTGAGAGATGTGCACTAATATCTGGGCTGCTTCAACAGGAACATCCTCACATGGGAGCAGCCATGTTGGTGTTTTGCTATGCTCTGGATACTGCAGTATGGAGCAGAATTCATTGATTGACACAAATTCCTGCGTTAGGTGTAAGCTTTTACTTTAAGCAGGGACGACCACGACTGACGTGAGCCAAGCATGGCCACAGCAGTGGTACCTGCCTGGGTGAGCAGATGAATGCCAAAGAGTTCAGAAAGGTAGGATCTGTCCTCATGCCAGCAGGTGCTGTCTGTGACAAATTACAGCTAGCAACTTCCTTGTCTTCAGTCTTCAACATTCAGTTGATTGTGTTAGCAAAAACTATCTTAGCTCTTCACATTGCACTTGTAAATGTTCTTTTAAAAATGTTAGGAGCTAATCTCCAGTTGCCAGCTTTCCAGTTTTCCTTGGCAGAAGCTGCCCTGTTTCTTCTCAGCCAATAAAATGCCTTACAAAATCAGAAATAAGGAGGGACAGAGATTTCACATAAAAGTGAATCACTCCTCATACTGAATGAAGAAGCTGGAGATGAATCCTGCTGCATGCTTCAGATTTCTGGATACTGTGTTATGTGTTGCCATTTCTATGGGCTTTTAAGCTGCCCGTTGTGACTACTGGTGACTCTCGGAGATGTGTTGCTAAAGGATAGCACTGACTCTGTAGAAGGAATTAAACAGACTTCTACTGTTGGATTGCAGAGTTTTTTGCACTAAGGAGGTGGTGTAACATTTCTCAGCGTACTTCACTACTTCACGGAGCGGTGGTTGGTGTGAGACTGGAAGTGTGAAATTCATGATTGTTCTTTTGGTGACATATAGATATTCAGTCACAGGATTGAAGGGATACCAATGTATTTCAGGACTGAGGGCACAGAAAGTAGCCCAAAGGAAGAAACAAATGGAAAAATATACCTTAGTAAGTCCTGCAAAGCTTCCAGTAAGCAGCTGTAAAAGCACTAATAAATATGTTTTAAGCTAATTGTGACGAAGAAAGATGCTGAAATGAAACAGAAAAAAAATTACTCAGAATTAAACTCCTTTATTTTCTACAGTGAAAGAGAACATTGAAAGAGAAGAAGGACTTTTTCCCACACTGAATGTTACTGTGAAAAATATCCAAAATTTCAGGCACATATTCACAAGTTTTTATAATGCAGTGAGTTTATGTACATCTGCTTAGCACCAGTCATTGACTGTGTGCCGACTGTTAAGCTGAGGCTTAAACTTTCCATTTGGCACAAACAAGATATGTACAAGCTGAGTTGCTGCAATTTATTTGACTTTTGGTGACTTTTTAAGGAGAAGGAGAATGAAGGGGGGGGGGAGGGGACAGCTAACTGTTAGATGTGATTGTTGCAGCACCAGTTCTAGTCATCAGAGTGAGGTAATTTCTTTCCTTGAAGCAAAAGATTAATGTACTTCCTGCACTGTGTGATTGAAAAAGCTGGATTTTACCTAAATGGTAAAGTAATGAAATTATTTAAAATAAAATAAGAAATATATCTTTATTGTGGAGAAAGATTACAACAGAAGTTGTGTGAGAATGGCTTCTAGGATTTTAATTTTCAATGGAGAAGACAAATACTTGTAAGAATCTTCTAGTCAAGCAATGAGGAACTATGCTTATTTGGCTTTTAATTAAGCTCTATCTACTAATACATGTAGCATGACAGTACAGTGTAGCAACCTGACTCATATTGATGCAGTAACATAATGCTGAATATTCATATCTGACTTGAGTCTGGAAAAGTACTTTCATGATTATAATGATTTTAGTTAACCTGTTAGTGGTCTGTGCATTTGTCTTCTTGGAATTCTGTACCTATCGATGCCATCCAGCTGGACAAAAGTAGGATTGTTTCAAATACAGATGCTACCGCTGTGATCAATAAAGTACTGAAATGAAAGAAGTTGAAAGATCATGCGTGTTTTCTGTTTTGTTTAGGGTGCCAAATTTGGACGTCCGATGGGATTAAATCAGGCTCCTCCACAGCGTTCTTCTGTTCGGAGATCATTTGGGAGATCGAAGCGGTTCAGTATTACTCGCTCACTGGATGACCTGGAGGTAATTGACTTTCACTTAAAACTTAGAAATGAGTCCTGGAGGGGAGTATGCAGTAATTAATTTGGTGACAAATGAAGAAAAGTAGCAATACCTGTAGTGTAATAAAGTTACTAATGACAGTATGACATTTGTGTGAGGGAAATGCAGATTTCAGGTATGAACCTGAATTTCTGAGTTCACTTTAATAGTGTGCTAGCAGTAGCTGTTTTCTTTTTCTGTGGGAAATTTTGACTGTTTTATCCCTCACAGCTGGTCATACTGATCAAAATTCATTAATTCATTAATGTTAACAATGAGGTGAAAAAAAACTTCATATTCATCACATTCTTTTTGTTTCATGTAGCTGATAGTCATTGCATTGAGAAAATTTGGGAAGGTTAAATTTGTTGTGAGGGCTGTGTTTGAAGAGCAGGCTCTTTACATAACTCCCTAAGCAATACAGCTTTAAGAGTATGGAAAAAATTCTTGTTTTAAAGAGGCAAAAATAAGTTTTTCCTCCTTGTATGTCAGCAGTAGGAAAAGGGAGTACGTAATCACCTTGGTGCTTGTGATTGATATGGTGATTTTGGGTCTTTCTGAGTGTGGTATAGTAACACTGTTCTACATCTGGTATATAACATCAGCTGATGTATGGGCCTCAGTGGCCTCACTTTACTGATTTTGGTTGAAGCAGAGAATGAAAAACTCCCTGGATTAGAACAGCTGCTCCTGCTCTGCTGTGTGTCCCCCTCAAGCTGAGGGAATATGGATGGCTTCGTTATCTCTTCTAGAGTGCTTCTTCCTGAAAACGCTACCCATGGTTCAGGCTCGCTTACTTCTTTATCATCTTTCTGTGGAAGGCTTGTTGTTGGGCAGAAACACAAATATGTACAGAACTATTGGCAGAGGAACCATGAGATAACAGATTATACTGTTCATTGGCATGGGAAGGAATATGGCACACAGATTCCTCTAAATGGGAAGGAGGTGTATAAAAAGCGTTTGAGATGGGAGGAGGAAAGTAAGATATTTTGAGCTTCCTGTTGTGGCAAGATGTAGGAAGAAAAGCATTTTGCTAGCTCAGAACTAAAGGAGTGGAGAGCCTGGTGCACTGGATTTTTAGGGAACAGAATATATGGAAGGAGCTTCTGATGTGCTTAGGGAATGCAGGTAGGATCTGTCATTCCTTATTCTTCAGGTGTTTTAAAGGAAAAGAATGTACCCTTTTCTCCATTGTGGTCTATTTCTATCTTGTCCAGAGCTTTTAAGTGTCCACCTTTTTTTTTTTTTGTTGTTGTTGTTTGTTTCTTATAACCAATTACAGTACATATTCATTTGTTTACACTACTAACTTTTAATATAGTTAGTGCAAAGCTTTCTTTAATAACCAGATCAAGATCCTGTGGATAAAGCTGTTTGGTGACTGTCTGGGTACATCTTTCTTCGTTAGAAAATAGTGACTTTTCTAGATTAAAGAGCTTGCTGCTAGTTTTGACAGAATTTCTGGACACAGTAAGAGAGAACCTTCTCAGAATATCTAAGAGTTCTAGTACCTCAGATATTATAGATAGGAAAAATGGTCTTCACACCATATTCTTCCACATTCAGATTTCTTTGAGATTAATGTGCATATTTCATATTCTGAAAGGGCCTTAAAGACTCGGGATATAATTTAATTTCTGTGATAGGAGCAGTTTTGCATTGCATAAATATTCATTAAAACAGGGACTTGGTGCTTACTGCCTGTTAAAAGTTCATTTTTCTCTCTTTGTGTCCCGGTTGGGATTCACTAATGTATATAAATTAATTGAATAGCACTAACTGGAGGGACTGAGAAGACTCTGTGCTAGGCAGAGTCCTAATAACTAAAGCTGTTTCTTCAGCTGAGCTTCCTAGGCCAAGGTATGAATTGGAAAAGTGGAAACCATCTGCATTAAAAACTACATTTAGATTAATACTTTTATTGCATGTAACTTGGATCTTATTGCATGTAACTTGGATCTGGACTGCTGTCAATTCCTTCTTTTTACTTTGAAACTTCATTTTGCCTCTGTATGCTGCAGAAGAATTTTGCTTTCCTGTATTCTTGCCACTGGGAGAAATACCAACCTTGAGAATAATTGCAGAAATTTCATATGTCAAAGTAAAATAGCGTTGAGATGTTTTGATTTTTGGATTTTGCTTTGAAGTTGCTGCTGCAGCTTTATTCCTGACCTCAGTTATACTAGGTGTATTAGAAAACAATGTTCTCAGTACGTTTAGATTATTTCAGGCCATCTATTTAGAGTCACTGGAAGAGGAAATAACAATAGCCGGAAATTCTTAGAGACTCCACCTTTGGAATGATGTTCATGAACATATTACATAGATTACTCAGTTGTTGTATTCTTTCCAGCTGTTTCAGCAGAATGGATAAGGTACTGACCCAAACATGACATTTGAAAATGAATTTGCTTTTCTAAGCTTGTGGGTTTGATTCCTGCTGAGATCCAGGTTACTTTTCTAAATTGGTTCCATGTGGTTTCTTTAATGGGCATACACTGAAAACTGTTCATTTCTTATGTTTCTGAAGAAGGTTGCATTTGTACTTAATTTGAAAGGATGAACTTAACTTCTCATGACTTTGAAACTGTGTGTGTGAAATACCAGCTGTCAGTTTTTCTATCTTCTGCCATAAGGTGGCGTGGTTTCTTTGCAGTTTTTCTTCCCAACTGTCCAAGCATAAAACAAACCAGAGATTGCAAGAGAATGTTTCACTTTTTCTTTCTAATCGTTATATTATGATTAGTTGTATGCACACAGACAATATTCATATGGAGTTAGAACTAGCTGTAATGATACATTGCTCTGCTTAAGCATTTCCTCTTATCTGCAGAAGCTCTACACACGTCATGGTTTTCTAATTGTGGTAATTGTGCTTGTTAACACCAAAGGTGAATATTACCTTCAGTTAGAACTGAATTCAGAAAATTAGTGTGTCAATGACATAGTTGTGTTCAGAGCTTTTTCTTTACTAAATTACAAGAAATATTGTAATTCTTGTAAAAAATTCTTTCTTTGTAAGTAGGTTTTAATTTTTCCATGTGAATCATTTGTTGCTGTGAAATAGTACCCGTTCACAACAGTGCTAATCTGTGATTTCCACCACTCATAATTCAGAGAGTACTTGATGGTTCTTAGGTATAAGCGTAAGTGAATATATTAGAGCTATTTAATGAGAGGACACGATTTTTTCTTCTTATGTCTTCCCTGTAGGCAAGAGCTATTGGTTTCATCTTCTGCCTTGCAGGATTCTGTCCTGGCAGTGTCATTGCTTGTGGATTTATAAGTACATCAAAGGTGATTCTATGAGACTGCAGAAAGTAGAACACTGTCTTTTTAAACAGTTGCATCAAACAGAATCATCTTTCTTATCCAGCATCAGTTTTAGCACCAGATCCCTTAACATCTCCAACTGTAACTTGTTACATTTGTATCTTATTTCTTCTTGAAATCAGTTAGAATGGGGGCCCTTTATGGCATTCCCTCAAAGTCACTGAATTTGGGTTTCTGTCTAACCAAGGAGAACACCTCAAAGTGGTTAAGTTTCCTGAAAACTTCTGAAACTTTTTCCTCTGGTATTCCTCTGTGGTTAAAAATAAGGCAGAATAATATAAAGAGAGACCTCATGTTATATGCAAATGAATAAAAATGTCATTACTTGTTGGATATTGTTAAACAATCTTTTAATCTGGAGGTCTTTTCTAAATTAAAGAACAATAATTCTTTTAACTAAATATCAGAACAAAAAAGATAGCTGCTTCTTCTTTTCTTCTCGACTTCATCCCATTCTTGGCATCCTTAAAGCTAAATCCTATATGAAAGAGAACATTTATTGTATCAATTTTCTAGATTTCAGCAATGTTTTTAAAGTTGGAATGTATCATACATTCCTTTTTATAGTTAATGTTAGGAATTTTTGTTAGAATGTTCTATCTTAATTATAACCGTTAGTAATCTAGTATTATTAGCTGTTATTATAGATAATAATGCTTGATTCTTTCTCTGTTTTGTTAATTCCAGTGAAGCAACTTCTTTTGCATTTCATCTGCTAATTGAAAGCATACAACACATCTCCCCAGTATGAGATTTTTATACTAATGAATGACGTGCCTCTGCTGGATATTAGCTTTGGCATCTGTGGGTGGCAAAAAACCCTAAATGCTCATTTGACTTAATAATGAGTTTTTAAGTGGGTACCTGTCTTTGTTTGACTGATTTAAATAATCAGACAAAGCTTACACAGGGAGCTAATAGCTTGTGTTAGACCAGCCAGTGTACTAGGAAAATCAGACAAGGGGAGTTAAACATGCCCCAAACTTTTCCCACCCTGTAAGTCCATCTAATAAGAAGCATTAACACTCTCTACAAAGCTTTCCTCACCAACAACCTTAAATCATCACCGTGGCCTCAATACCACCATTCTGTCTGCTTTAATAATGTGGTTTAAATTGAGGCCTCCATGTTATTTGAAAATAGTGTATATCTTATGTTTTAGCACTTATGTTAAGCTGTGATAACTTATTGTGTGCTGCTGGTATACACAGCTTCTACCCTCTTTAACTTTAAGTATTTCATTTTGCATGGATTTTGTTCTAATTCTTACCTAAGATGTAACTGACTGATAGACATTCTTGTCCTCAGTCTGCCTTCATGAAGGTAGAAAACAAACCAGTTGTGGAGCAAAACTGCCTGCAAGAAAATAATCTCCAGATAGCAAACTGTATCCTGGGCTCCATCAAAAGAAGCATGGCCAGCAGGGGGAGGGAGGTGGTTCGGGAAGAGTTCTCACATCCCTTTGAACCTGCTTCTTGGAATGTGCCACTAGGTGTTAGCTTCAAACAGTGCTAGGTGGAAGATGTCTGCTTAGTGATTATACAGTCACTTGCTGTAAAAGTCCAAACCGTCTGGCTGAACTGTAACATACATGTCTTTAAGTAGTGTCATTTGGCCATGAAATTAAACATTGATTTCTTTACCTTGAGTTACTGTAGTATATATTGTCATGGAAATGCTCATTAGAGCTTTTAAGGCATCTACCATTTCTGACAGGAGTTCTAGGCTTTTGCTCTGTTCAGGCTTCTGACTGTTACTGTTGGCTGAAGTTCCTTATTAACTGTGCTGCTCAGTGGCTGTACACCTGTGCTGTAAAATGAATCAAAGCCAGGACACAGAGATGGGCAATGGAGTGTAATGCTTGTCCTGTTATGCCATCAAAACTGTCATTTATGCTGCTTTGTCTTGGGCTGATTAAGTGTATTTTTCTCAAATGACTTCTGGACACAGTTCAGATGCTGCCTCCATGGCAGGCATCGCTATTCCCAGTAGGCAGTTTGGATGCAACCAACCTGACTGATAGGAGGCTGAGAGAGCTCGGTTGTGTGGCAGGGACCAGAAAGCACCAGCTGTCTTGGGAACTACAGAAGAGCACATGGCAATATTTGTTTGACCACTGCAGATATAGCCAGCATGGCTCTAGGTTACCATCATCTCATTCTGAATGATGCACATATGTTTTGTTAACATCGTTCTCAGTGCTTGTTAAAGATATCCAAGAATATGAATTGTAATGTTTGGTTCTCCAGACTGCTCTGTTAAATGCTTCAGACTCTTCTCAGCATTCTCTGGAGCATCTACTTCAGACTTCAGCATTTCGTATATGGTGTTAGTTAACATTCATTGCTATTCCCAAAAGGAGGACAAAATAATACAAGCAGTGAACCTTTTTTTTCCCCTCACAGATTGTGCACTGGCACTTACGTTAAACCTTTCAGGACATTTTGTAGTATGTCAGAATTTTGGAAACTTTGCTGTAAGTTTTTCTTACATGTATAGGATTTATTATGGAAAGTTCTTTTGTTCTTCACACTTCATACGTGTTGGTGAAGCATCTGACTGCTTTATCAACAGATGAGTACAAGCTGTGTGTATCCTCTGGTTTCTTGTGAATTGAAGGTGCTTATTTCTAACTACGTTCTGGAATGTGGAGCTGTGATTTTGCAGGCACTGAGGATATTGAGATTTGTTTTATGTTGATAAATTGACCATTCTTTGGTAATTATACGGTTTTCTCTTTCTCTACAGTTTTGAGTTAATTTCTTTATTTCAGATCCTGGAGGAATTTGACTTGAATTGCACATAAGAAAATGAGTAGTCAGAGCGTGTGATGAGAGCTGAATCTCATCTGTGTTTGCGCTGTGAGGTGCATGCAGCAGTGCTCATCCTCCTCTCTGGTGCCTGACAAGAGATGAACAGAATTGTCTGGGATGGATTCCATAGAGAATTCATTCCCCATATGTGGACACACAGTTGGCACTGCACGCAGAAATTTTTCCTTGCAGAATCAATTGTCTGACCTACCACTCAAGCAGTCCCTGAGCCTTATTACCTCTAGGCTTGGCTCCCCAGCCTGTTTCTGTCACAGAACCCTAGACAGTATGTGCTTCCAGGGACTAGACTAGAGCTTGTATTCTGCTTGCATCCTCTGATGTGACGCCTTACTTCTTGCCAGTAGCCAGTACCACCATTCTTAAGATTTTTTATTAAGTGGATGCTGGTGAATTCATAAGCTGTCAATATCTCTAACGCACTCACTGCGAGGATCAGCTTGGGTAAACAATTTCAGGTAACTGCCTTAGCTCAACCACATAGGTTATTAGAGCTTATTTTGGCTCCATCCACTTGGTTCCAGTTTCAGTGAGTAGCAACATAACAATCAGTAGTAGGTGGGCAGGCTCTCAGGGGTGTCTTTTACCATCACCTCTGGTACCTGGCCTTCTTTTAAGTGGTTTGCTATGATTCTGTGGATGTGTTTACTCTCCTGGCTTTAAATTCTGAGGTAATTTAACCCCCTGACATTAAGGCAGAAAAATAGCTTTCAGCACTGAGGTCTGTTACTGAAATCCAGAATGATTTGCTGCTTAAGGATAACCTTTGCTTCAGTTTTTAATGTTACATTTGTTGATTCCAGAACATCTTTTAATGCTCCTCCCAAGGAGGTCAGCGGTGAGGTGAAGCTGCTCAAATTAATAAGGACAAGAGCAGTCTCTGAAGATGAGAGTGACTGTGTTTATAAGACTGCATGCCTAAACAACAAAATGGCAGATGAAAATGCATGTAGATAAATGTAAAGCAATGCAAATGAGGTAAAATTGTCCTAGCTTCATATATTAATTGGCATCAGTGTCTCTGAGCTGTTTCAGAAGTGTGGCCTTTGCCTTATAAGGGACGGTTGTATGAAAATATCAGCTCCGTGCACAGTCAGTAAACCAAATAATCCTGTGTTATGAATTATTAGGGAAGTAACAGAGGAAAATGAACCCCATAATGACTGTGCTGTGTAAATACTGTCATTTGCTCACATTTTTTTTTTTGTCATCTTGAAAACTGCGTTCTGGTTTCTTTATTTCAAAATGTTATAATGTATTAAAAGTGGAAAAGTTTCAGAAAGGTGTAACGAGTACAGAATTATGGGTGGCATACAAAAAACAACCGGGATCGACTGCTTGCTGCCTCCTTCAGCGCCATTAATTGAGGACAGCTGAAGCCAGGTGTTTCTCGAGGTGCAAAAAGCTGTGTCACCTTTCAGGTGGTGCAACGCTGTTGTCTGTAAAGCAAAGGACTCACTGCTGTAGCATCATATGCTAGTGCAGCGTAACTGTAGTGGGGTCTGGGAGCGCACACTGCTGTATTACAACTCTTTGCAGCATCTGGGAGGGAGAGGGCTCTAACAGCTGTCCTGCTGCAGAATGTACTGCTCATGTAATTTCTGGTGCGAATGAGGAACCGGGTGACTGCTTTGATTCGTGTTACTGCCCTTCCTCTGCTGCACTTTGTCACCTGCTGTGTCACTGTCACGCCACGTGCTAATGAGAATGGGGAAGAATTTTTGCTTTCTGATGCTTGGTTAGTGTTACTGAATGGGTTAAGGTCTTATGGAATGAACTGAATTGGCATTTCCAGAATACAGTCTACAGAATAGATACAGTGCAAATGAGAGTACTGTACCATTCTGTGAATTGATTCTGACTGCATTTCTTTCTTAAACTGCTGGGATTTTGGCTAATTTCCACTGTTCTCGTGGATTCATCAGTCCAGTGAAGTTTAAAGAGAAGGAATCACCTGTGGAACTCCTTCCAGATGAGCTGCTGATCTTTACTTAATATCAGGTCATCAAAACGTTTAATCTGTTCTTTTGATGCTCATAAAAAAAAAGAAAAAGAAATAAAAATCCCAGCTTCTGTTTAGATCAGAGTACTCTAACAGAGCTGTATTTAAGCATGATTGGTTGGACGGAAAGTGTGTGCAGTTCGTTTTGAAGGCACGCAGTTATTGCTGGCACGTCTGGAGGGTAGGTGTGGTATTGAAGAGGACGAGGATTGTGTTTTGTTCAGAAAGAGAGCCGTGTAACTGGCAGTGCCCTGCTTACTCAGAGGAACATGGAGCACTTGGGTAGGATGAGATAGATTGCATAATGTGCATACATGTGATTGTAATCATACAGAGACACGCACTTACATGCCGGCAACTGGAAGAAAATTGCTGCGCGTCTTACAAGTTTAACTGTTCTTCTTTAAGAGGAAAAAAAATAATTTTAGGTGATATTTAGTGTATTTTTTTAATAGGGATTGATTCATTCAGTTCATTTGGAAAATTTACTCATCAAAGGGGAATGTATTAAAACTGAAGGTAATTTGGAGATGAAAATGAAGTTGACTCAGTGCTTAAACAAGTTTGGGCAAATGTTAAGGACCGAATCCTGTAGGCCTTTTCTGAATGTATTTTACATTAGCAGTCTCCTCAGCAGCACGCTGTTGCCTTTCGAGAAGCTTTTTTGTTCCATTGGACCTGCCTAAACAACATGCTAAAAGCTGCCTGTGCTTCTTGATGAGAAGATACGGAACTCGTGCTGAGGGCGGGGAATGAGCTGGGGAGGAGGAGAATGGGAGAGGTGTTGATAGGGCAACACGCAGAGAAGCCTCATTTTTTTACTGGACTCTGGAAGAAGTAAATATGTGTTCAGAAAGAGCTTACCAATTAAGTTGAAGGGACTGTTTCTTAACGATGAACTATTAAACTATTTATACATGGAGAAAACTTTTACTGATAGTCAAGTGTCTGTAAGTATAAAGTTTTGTTTGTCTAAAGAGAACAGAAAGCAGGAATATGGTTTAGTGAGTAGCCTTCTGAGCTAAGAAATCTTGCAGTGAAATACGATAAATAATGCTTCTAAGGAGTCAATGAGTTTTTAAAGAGACAAAGTTTGTAAGTATTAGTGTTTAAGTTAACTTCCTATATAACCTCTGTTATGAAATTAAGAATATACCGTCTTTATAGCCATGTTTTAAGTGATGTTATATTGTTTTTACAATGTGGAGTCAATATCCTATGTATTCAGATATTTCTTTAATTAAGTTTTTAATTGTTTCGTTTTCACTATGCTTGTACATGTGTTTCCAGAAAGTAAGAATGTCATGTGAGAGTTCTAAGTTATCTTCTCATCGGTGACTTTTTAAGATGTGCAGCTAAACTGATTTCTCTTCCAGCTGGATTTTTATCCAATAAAACAGAATCCAGATGGTACGAGTTATTAAACTAAATGTAAAGTATATATCGAATAGAGATTTTTTTTGAGTTGTAGACCCTCCAGCTCAGTTTTATCTTTTTATTGCTCAAAAAACACGTATTTGGTGAGTTTCAGTCCTAGATATAATATGAAAGATGTGTTTGCACTGCTTACTTAAAAATAAATAGTTAGCCTGTTTGGTTTTGCACTGATTTTCCCCAAATGCATTGACTCTTCTAGGCTCCATCTGCAGTAGTAGGAAATTGAGAAGCGACTTAATGTGTCCTAGTGATCTATCACTTAATCATATCCTCCTTATTATGTGATTTAACTTTAATTTACTATTAGGCTGCAGTTCATCTCCCATCTGGCTGCGCAAGTTATGCATGCTTTTGCAGCATGTTTGTTTTAGTGGAGGAAATACAGATGTCTTAAACCGTCGTTGAAGAGAAGGAAAGAAATGGTGATGTTTGTGTGTGCAAAAATGCACGTTTTATTATCTGTTCGCAGTCAGGATCTGCAGAATCGTATTTCAAAGTTTAAAATACAACTCGTAGAACCAGATCGTTATTTTTACCGGAGATTTTGGGATGGCAAATCTTGCCGAACAGTTTAAGATGTGCACACCAGCCTCGGAACAGCATGGGACAGCAGGGGGCGCTCGGGACAGCCTTTTGCATCCAGCCTGTACTGATTTTATTGCGTTATCGGAAGCCTTGCTTCTATTTCAGTTATTTATAAATGAACACATTCCGAATAGCTTGAAACTGTTTTTCCCTACTATAATCCTGGAATACGAAATAAAATTGATCGAAGGAAAACACATTCTTGTAAACATGAGAATCTTCCCAGTTTTAATTAGTAGCACTTACATGGTCTGTTTACTGGTGAGTAGCTGACAAATCCTCTGCAAAAATACATCTGGACAAATTATAGAAAATATGGAGAATTAGAAAAACATCTGTTCTACAGAACAGTTTTCTCAGCTTGCAGATAGGTTGTGATTTCTCCTGCTTTCAGAAGCCCACTTCAGTGAGCTAAATTGGATTCCTAACAGTTCTTTTGCCTGGGTTTTAATGCAAGTAGTTGCTACTTTATTTGTTGTGGGACAAAAAAAAAAAAAAAAAAAGAAAGAAATATTTGGTGAGAGTTAAGATTTTTGAGGATCATTCAGCCAATGTTAGATATACTGTAGGAATTTGTGTTACCAAGAGTTCATCCAGGGGATTACCTCTGTCTAGTTGCCTTGTATTGTGTGTGTGTTTGTGTTTTTCCTTTTAGAAGTAATAGGTATATTAAATCCTATTCATCTTTTGACAAGTTAAAACTTATCCAGGCTTCCTGCCATTTTGTCTTTCTCTTGAGCCTTTTCTGCTGTGAAAACAAGAGCACAAAAGAAAATAAGAGCAGAAAGTGGAGGGAGGGCGGAAGATAAGAACAGATCAGCCATATCTGGGGCTGCTACCCCTTCCCACAGTTTTGCTTCGAAACAGATGGGTGTGGGTTTACAAATGTCGCCTTTGGTATCTCTGAATAGGTTTTTTTTAAAGCTATTCTGCCATCATTTAACACTTCCCATTAATAGCTTTGCAAATTAGAATTCCTTCTGCTTTGGACCTTTGAACTTGAAGTTGTCTGCCTGGTTTTCAATCTGGCAGTTACAAAAATAATCTATGAAAATATAGAGGTAAAAGACAATTTTTTCCCAAGGGCTTTCAGATTCACATAGCATTTCATTGCCATTATCATTAACTGATGTCATCTAAATTGGCAGAGTTTATCTTCAGCGCTAGTAGAGTCACTGCATGGAAAAATGTGGACATGCAGTGCTCAGTTCAGGGAAATAAAATCAACAACTGTAGAGGTCTGTGTAAACAGAGGGATTATTGGCTTTGTGCACCAAGTGCAGGAGCATAGGATGTACAGAGCATTGCCCACACACAGTGATTCCAGCCCTGTGCCACCATGGGGCTCTGGTGCAGTGCTGACCCTGGTGCAATGCTGACCTTGATGCTGCATCCAATTGCTCACATGTGGTCTTCCTTCCCCTCCCTCCACCTCCCCCAAATCATTCTAATGTTCTTGTGGGTAAGAACCACACCTGGCATAAATGTGCTGGCACATTTGGGTTTTGTAGGAGAGTCCTATAGCACTTAGTTATATTGTTAACTAAACACTGACCATTAAAGTCCTGTTCCTGGTGCCCCAAAGGGCTGTTCACAGGACAGCCCTCCAGGCCTTTCTGACCCCTTTGTGATTTTTACTTATCTCTGGCTTCATAGGTCCAAAAATAATGATATACTTTATAGAATATATTCCTTCCTATCAACCTCCCCCATTTGTTTCTTCATGGTATTAAACACTTGTGGAAGACAGCATTTTGAAATGCAGCAGTGTGCCCATTGAGACTCAATCATTCATGAAATGAGCTTTGTCCGTGGCAGCAAATTGTTGTGTCTCGAGAATGCCTGTTAAAGCACGATTCCTCCATTTTCATCTGCAATTAGCTTGAATTTCTTCTTTGCTCACTCTGAATTAAATCTGTAAGGCTGAGTTGCTCTGTTAGCTAAGAGTGTCCATGCTGAATTGTGATATGCAGACCCGGGCTGCATTTGTCTCATTATCTTTCTGTGAGTACTTGAATAAGGGCTCTGAACCTCTTTTTGCCTCTCTCTGTATCAGTTCAGGGTAAAATTTTCCACCTTCATAGTTAATTTATACTAAGGCTGCTCCAGAAGTAATGCCTCCTGTTTTATGATGGTCGTTCATGACATCAGAGGTAGATGTTGATAGGATGGCAGTAGAGGTTGGACCTTCCCACCAGTATTCACAGCAATATGTTGTTGCTGTGTGACAGATGGCAGCAGGGGGGCACTCTGACAAGATGACATCTGACACGGGAGTGTGTATGAGAGTGTGGAACTGAATTCGTCCATGCAGAAAAAATGGTACCCATTGGTACTCATGTGCACTTACTGAGCATTTATGGAGACCAAACAGTGCATGTGAGGTGGTGGGTGATGCGTTTCAGCAGTGGCTACAGCGGTCAGCTCCACTGGTACAGACTTTTATGGGTGCAGTATGCTCTTTATCATCACCAGTGAAAATTCCTAGCTAATGGTGGTGACTGTGTTGAGGAAAAGTGTGTTTTGTAGCTGAGAATTGGCTCTATCCAAATGTGTTATTGTGCTCTTCATAGCTTCTGCAGTTTTCAGGGGAATAAATAGGAGGCAATACTTTCAGAGTGAGCTGCAGACTGGGGGAACTAGGAACTAGATGGATGTGGGGAATTCCACATGCTGCAATGCAAAGGGAGGAGGTCACTCTTTCCTAAAGTACTGCTTCTAAGTCCATCTTGTCAGGACATCTCTGAAGCATAAAACTAGTAAAAATGCTCACTAGTTATTTTCAATTTGTAATTCTGGTGTTTATTTTTAGCAAAACTTCTATTCTGGTTGCTTCAAAAGCAACAAAACGGAATGCTTCAGGTACTACCACTATTTACTTGAGATCAGCAGCAAACTTCATGACATCCTGCTCTTTCCATATACAGTCTCTTGAAGCCACGGCTACCACAGGCAAGTGAAGAGCACTTCCCTCTTGCATGACAAGCAGCTGATTTTGCTCTCTGTTCCTAGGGTGCTGTGCACAGAGCTGCCTTGACATCAGGAAAGCGCAGGCTGGGGTAGCAGAGAGGGAAGGGAAAAGATCAGTTGGTTTCTGCGAGGAGGATTTTGTCTTTAGGGACAAGAGGCTGCACCTAGCTTTAGCTGAGTATGCCAAGTTTCTTTGTGCTGTGGATTTTTACCTGTGATTTACAGTGTTAACTGCTGAAAAACTGAGCAGAAGAGACCGTTCAAGGTCTTACTTTAATCTGGCTTGCATGATGTAAACCTCTGAAAATAGGGGTTTACGATGTAAATGTTTCTATAACTAACGTTATGGCGATTAACCAATGTTTTGCTGGAAGCTGCTTTGGCAATCTGTTTTACTGAGCACAGGACCATCGCACGTTCAGCTTATAGGAAAAGCTTTAAAATACAATTGTCTTGATTTATATAAACCGATCTAGCTTTTCTGGGGAGAGATAATTGAGATCTAATCTGAATCCCTGACGAACCACAGCTTCCTGCATTGGCCTGTTGCTATGGGTAACATAAAGGGAGTAAAATAGAACTTCATACGAAATGCCTTTAAACTTTACTGGCGTGTACAGGCATGGAATAGGGCTGAATTTTTTAGTTTAATCTTTGCAAAGCCGATTTGCTAAGGAAATGCTTTTTCATTATTAAGTGAAGATGAATTTAGGAAGAGTACTGTTAGGAAAAATAACTGCTGTTTCTTATGAAGAGCGGGTAAGTGATATGAATTATATTTAGCTAAGGCAAGGCATCGTTGCAGTGAGAAATTAGAAGAAGCTATTGTTATTGGCAAGAAAACAGAGAAGAATGTTATCAGCTCCAGAAATGCTTTTTGCTTTGCCTTACAGCTTTGTTACTTTAAAGTACTGGAGTTAAATTTCCTTCTTAAATGCAGACATTTGATTTTACTGTCATAGAAGAGTAAAGGGAACCTTACTGTACCAGCTAACAGTCGCATTTGGAGGTGTATTTATGAGCTGTGCCCAGGACGTATAAAGCTGAAAGATCAATAAGTTTAAAATCTTTGCCTGTTCTTTTAAATTCTGTGCAGTGTATTTTGTGCATGCTTTCTGTGCCATTATATCAATATCATATGTGTAGGTAAAACTGCAAATGTGTTTATATCTTTATCAAAATACTTTCAAGGATGGATTGGCATTTAAGCCACTGTGTTTATATGTGATAAGATTGGCTTGGTTTGGGGTAGAGAAGTTGAATATTTTTTTCCTAAAGGAATTCCTAATGTCACATCATTTACTGTTCAGATGTTGTTTCTATAGATCCAAATGCGCAGTAGTATTTATTTCTCCTTGAGAATTCTTACATCTGCAATACTTTTCCATTAGCTATGATAAGTGCCTTTCTTTCATGAAAGACAATTATAAAATACAAATTATGTAATTGTTCTCCTTCAAGAGACACTGTGAAGGGGCTTCATTTTTGTAAAATTCTATGTCATTAAATTCATTGCAGTAGCATTTTCAACCGTGGATAAAAATGATATTACACAATGTTTACACAATTTATATATGTGAGATACTTACTGGATGGAAAATGTATGAGTAAGTAGTATGGCTTTGTTTTTTATTTCAAACATTAGGGCAATGTTAACTGTATTTTGAGGACTGATTCCCTTCCCAGAGATCATGAGAGGTCGTGGCATTTGCACAATGTTAATGCTATAATGCATTTAAAAGGATAAAAATACACATACGCAGTGTAAGTCCTGGAGTAGTATGCCTTAAGATCTAGGAACCGGCTTGTAATTCCTTACTTGGCAGAAAGAGAAGTTGCCTTGCGTGATTTAATGAGGGTTTTGAACCAAGCTGGATGCAAGCAGGCAGCTGGCTGAGTGATAGGCTCTCCAGAACTAAGTGACAAAGTGTTTGAAAGTTGGCTGCTCCTGCAGAGTCTGTAAACCTTCAGTGCTTCATCTCCTAAAGAGCACAACGAGTTTCCCAAACTTATTTTGTGTTTTGATCTCATATAAGAAAATCGATTTAGAAGGTTGGTGGAGCTAGGTAAGCTATTCTGAGCTGAAAGGCTAAATTAGAGGGGGCTTGGGAAAGGATTGCAAGTGTAATGCTGTAATCAGCAAGTCTCACAGACCCCAAATGCAGCAGACAGGGAACTCTTTGAATGCTGCAAGATGCCACTGCCTGTATTGAAAGTAAGAGTGCTGTAGGAAGGGCAAAGAGAGGTCACTTTTAATCCTCTTTTCTTTGAATCTGGGTACTCAGGAAAGAAATAGATATTTCTGTTTGGTCTGTGATTTTGTCATTGCTGTAGTAGAAGAAAACCATATTTTTTCACCCTGTTTGTAGATTTCATCCCTATGAGTCTCAGGAATAGTTTGAAATATATGAGAAAGGTACTCACTCACATTCTATTAAAAGAGATGATTTCATATTGCTCCATTTTATTGTTAAAGGCCTGGCATTTCCTAGGATGTGTCACCCCTCCCAGTACCCTCATCGTTCCCTTTGTTCTTGTGGAGCACTTGAGCATGACTGATGACTTGAGTGACAAATCTTGAGAAGGTGAAAAAGGACATTTGGAGTTGAGTTACCTGCAGAATATTTGCACACAGATTTATTTGTTCTAAGTAGTGTGTGAGACATGGAAAGAATATTCTTTGCTTTTCTGTGCTATGGTTTTGTGGCAGACTTGGACGGTAATTAATTAATTACCTGATCCATGTAAAAGGGGATGGTGCTTGCATTTCTGTGGATTCCCTGGGTGAGAGTTTGTGCCAAGGGACAGATGCCATCAAACTGGCGTTACACAGCGGTGCACCCATCTGGCAGGCTGCAGACCGTGAAAGCTACAGGCTGCATCAGCCTTTCAAATTGCTTTCTCCTTTATGCCCTCTCTGCATTTCTTCCCTGTTGTGGGTGCGAGATAGCATGTAGTCTTCTCCCTGCTAATTATTATAAGCTAATCTTCCTTCAGACGTATTGCAAGCAGATCCTGAACATGACATTAAAAACCTCATGGGCCCTTCTGGTTTTTCCACCTACCAAAGAGAGGTGATACAAAGAGAAATTTTACATGCTTTTTTCTTAATCAGAAGTTTATACTAACATATGCTGAAACATCTGCCAATTTCAGAGACCTCAAGCATCTTCTATAGTGTATGGTAGCTGCTTGGGAAGCTGTTGCTCAGCTTGTTGCCCTGGCACGGAGCTCCTCTCTAGGATCACAGGGATAAAGACCTTGCCCTGAAGTCTAGGGGAGAGTTCACATCCTCCATCTTTGGTGTCTGAACACCTCAGCTGCTCATCCAGCTGGATGAACAAGCACTGCTTCTGGCAGGAGAGATACTGAAAGGTATTTATTTCTCCTAAACTTAGTTTTTGAATTTTGGTAACTGGACTCCTGGCACGTACCATTGGGATATACCATGGGCTTTTTCCTGAACCAATCTGACACTTCAAAGAACTAATTTCAGTTCATATCTGGTTGTGAGAGATTTGAGGGTTGATTGCAATTCAGATTTTATCTCTGAGTGATAGTTCAGATGTACATTGACAACATGTATACAGGTATGTCCTGTCATTTGAGACAGAAGACTTTTATTTTTAAACCTTCCTAACGTCCCTTTACTGGCCCGTATCTTTACACACCCTGTCTTTCCTCATCTTTCAGAAATGGTGATGTACATGAACAATATAGTTCTGTAGCTTCTTGAAAGCTGTGTTTTCTAACAGGTAGTTCTTAATAGGTAAGTGTTAGATTTCATCCAGAAACTAGCTTTCTTATCTATAGTAGTTGAAATTTTGCCCTGACGAGCCTGGTGAGCACGAGCACTGAAGAATGAAAACCAACACCCAACAGATACTGAATTGTTAAAATGAGATCATCATAGTATTTAAAAAAATCTAGTCTTGCAACTTAAACCTGTGGACAAATCTCAACAAGTTCCAGCTGAGCAGTTTAGGAGAGGAACTGCTTTGTCTAAATGTGAACAGTATGCGGTTTCTGACAGTTTTAAATTGAGATTTCTAAGTATCCAAACTAAGTATGAAGTTTTCCAGCTATTTTTGTTAATTTAGCTGAATTTATTTCAGATGCACAGATGAATATAAAGAAACGTTCTTATAACAATTCTTTTTCCGTGATCTAAAAAAGTGATAATGATTCAGAATTGCTGGATAATCCTAGGGGCATATTACTTAAGAAAACTGCTATGCACTTGGTATATCTCAGAGCCAAAGGGAATACAAACAGTCTTATTAGCACAGAATAAGGTAGCTGATGTTTAGAGAAGAAATTCTGTTATTCCTATAGGTGCAATTTTTTTGAGTATTAATAAGTCCCTGTTGAGAGAGATTTTAAGATATTGATTCATGCAATTTAAAATAAACAGCTCAAAACACTACAGCCAATCCATGCTGTGCAGGAGGCTCAGAGCCTTAAATTAGGCCAAAGAGATTGAGGTAAAATTCTGTCATCTCGTTGTCCATAGAACTTAATTAAGTGGTACCATTTCTGTAATGTTTGAGCTTTTGTGCTAAAGCACTCATTTCTGAAAGCAGTGTAAATATTCGTTTTGCTATAATGAGAACCCTATTAATGTTACGCTTTGCCTTTCACAAACACGAGGGAGAATCATACTTGATGTTTTCATCTACATTCATGGAAGCTGCCAAAGTGAATAACCATTTCCAAAACATGCATATTTTGAAAGGTTTTATTCTGGTCTTGTCTGCAAGGTGATACTACTGCTTTACCTTTAGTCATCCTTTTCTTCATTGCTTGAGTGTAATATTTTGTTCATCAGCTATTCTGTACAGTATATGGATAGAAGCAGTCATATTTATAATAGAATCCAGCAATGTAAGTTAAATTTTCTAGATTACAAGCATGAATTAAGTTATGGCTTCTGATTGTCTCATATGTTTTCAAGGCTGTACCCAAAACATGAGTGCTTTTCAGATGTGTGGATGTACCTTTATAATCTTATTAGGCTTCACAGAATCAGAAGCATTTCTGTGTAATTTAACAAGAACTGTTTTTTTAAGATGGATTTGTGTTTATCTGAACTAGCACTGTAGCAGTGATGCCAATTACAGATCAGTTTGGACTTTGAAGATTCCAGAATAGATGTATGAAAAACTAAATCAGATCCTTTGCTGATTATGGGAACGATGGAGCTACAGCAGTGCTCTTCAGATGCTGTTAGCAGCAATATGAAATCCCATGGCAAAATACAAAGGAAAAGATAAAGGAGAACAAACAGTTATTCTGAAGTTTACTGAGGGTATCTGTGGGTTCTGAGGGGGGGAGGGAATGTTTGTTCCAAGACTGGCAAATTCAGACAAATTATGGATAGATGGCTTTTCTGTGTTTACACACCTACTTTTTATCTCTGTGTGTTTTCTATCTTAGAAATGCTGCAGATACATAGGGCATTCTTTCCTAGCCCTTTAAACAGCAGTACAAAATAAGAGAGCTGATTTCACTAGAAGCCTAACTGTCCTTGGAGATTTGGTGTAAATTACTATTAGAGATGATGAGGAATACTACCTCAGTCTGACCTTCCTGGAACCACTCTTACCTTCTTTTGGTTCTCTGGAAGTCAGAAGTCATCAGTAGGGGAAGTTTTCAATCTTTGATTGCCAAAATATCTGAAATTTTCATTTGATTCCAAATATCTCCATATAGCATAGTCAAGTGGGTCACTCAGAAGGTGTCTGTTTTTTCCTCTATTCTGACCAATGGACCTGATTCATCTGAAAAGGACATTGAAATTTACGTTGTTAAGTAAATGTTTGTGGGATCAAGTTCCAGGACAGTGGTTTAAAGGCCTGGGGTGATTCTCATGATGAGGAGGAAATGCCTGTGAGAAGGTAACAGCTGGTATCTTTAGGTTTCCATCCGCTCACACTGTCTGCTGTTAATAGAATGATAACACTTCACATAATATGTGAGACTCAGAGATTTCTAATACATATCATGAAACTTAAGTAACGCTTATTTTTCTCTTTCTTATTACAGTCAGCAACTGTCTCTGATGGAGGTAAGCTGAAGCTTTTTTTTTTTTTTACTTTTATAATGAAAATGAAACAAGTTTTCCATATTAAGCAACAAAGCATGTGGTAAATAAGGCTATAAATTACAAGATGTGATTCCAAAGTGGCGCAGAGCTCTGTGACTGCTTTGGGAGCTGTGCCAGTGAAAATGTTGCAAGGTTATGGTTACATACTTTCACTGATTTATTTGAATAGTTTTTCTTCGTGGCACATATCTCTATATATGCACACTTTTATTATAATTAGAATCATAGAATCATAGAATTACTCAGGTTGGAAAAGACCTTGAAGATCATCAAGTCCAACCGCAGCCTAACCAGTAGCCTATCTCTTAAAAAACAACCACAAAACAATACCACAACAACAAACCTCTTCTAAGTCATATCCCTGAGTACCACATCCAAGCGGCTCTTAAACACATCCAGGGATGGCGATTCAACCACCTCCTTGGGGAGCCCATTCCAGTACCTAACCACCCTTTCTGTAAAGAAGTTCTTTCTAATATCCAACCTAAACTTGCCCTGGCGCAACTTGAGGCCATTTCCCCTCGTCCTGTCACAAGTCAGTAGTGAGAATAGACCTGCCCCACTCTCACTGTAAGAACCTTTCAGGTACTGGAAGACAGCAATAAGGTCTCCCCTCAGCCTCCTCTTCCTCAGACTAAACAGCCCCAGCTTCCTTAGTCTCTCCTCATAGGGCTGATTCTCCAAGCCCTTAACAAGCCTCGTTGCCCTTCTCTGGACCTGCTCCAGTACCTCCATGTCCTTCTTGTGCTGAGGTGCCCAAAACTGGACACAGTACTCGAGGTGAGGCCTCACCAATGCTGAGTACAGGGGCAGGATGACTTCCTTAGTCCTGCTCACCACACCATTCCTGATACAAGCCAGGATGCCATTGGCCTTCTTGGCCACCTGGGCACACTGCTGGCTCATATTCAGCCGACTGTCCATCAGCACACCAAGGTCCCTTTCCGTCTGGGAGCTTTCCAGCCACACCTCCCCAAGCCTGTAGGATTGCCTGGGGTTGTTATGACCAAAATGCAGGACCCGACACTTGGCCCTGTTGAAACTCATTCCATTAACCTTGGCCCATCGATCAAGTCTATCCAGGTCTCTCTGTAGTGCCCTTCTCCCCTCAGGCAGATCAACACTCCCTCCCAGCTTAGTGTCGTCTGCGAACTTACTGAGGGTGCACTCAATCCCCTCATCCAAATCATCAATGAAGATGTTAAACAGAAGCGGCCCAAGCACCGAGCCCTGGGGGACGCCACTTGTGACCGGCCGCCAACTGGATTCCACTCCATTGACCACAACTCTCTGGGCCCGGCCATCCAACCAGTTCTTCACCCAGCGGAGCGTGCACCCATCCAAACCACGGGCAGCCAGCTTCTCTACCAGAATGTTATGGGGGACAGTGTCAAAGGCCTTACTGAAGTCCAGGTAGACCACGTCGACAGCCTTTCCCTCATCTACTAAGCGGGTCACCTTGTCATAGAATGAAATCAGGTTAGTCAGGCAGGATCTACCATTCATAAACCCATGCTGACTAGGCCCGATCCCATGGCTGACCTTTAGTTCGTCCATGATGATACCTGAGATTATCCTTTCCATAACCTTCCCAGGCACCGAGGTGAGACTGATGGGCCTGTAGCTGCCAGGATCATCTTTCCGGCCCTTTTTGAAGATAGGCGTCACATTTGCCAGTCTCCAATCCACCGGGACATCCCCAGTCAGCCAAGACTGCTGAAAAATTATGGACAGTGGTTTGGCAACCACATCCGCCAACTCCCTCAGAACTCTAGGGTGCAACCCATCCGGCCCCATGGACTTATAAACATTCAGCTTTCTAAGTAGATCCAGGACCATCTCATCACGGATCACGCAAGGCTCTTTTGGTTCCCCCTTCCCGTCTACCAGTGTAGGGGGCTGCGTTCCCAGGGAGTTACAAGCATAACTATTGAAGACCGAGGCAAAGAAGGTATTAAGTACCTCAGCCTTGTCCCGATCCTCAGTGACCAAGTTGCCCTCAGAATCCAACAAGGGATGGGGATTTTCCTTAGCCTTCCTCTTGGTATTGATGTGTTTATAAAAACATTTACTATTCTCCTTAACCTTAGAAGCCAAGCTCAGTTCTAGCTGCGCCTTGGCCTTCCTAATTTTCTCCCTGCACAGCCTCACTACAAACCTGTAATCCTCATAAGTAGCTCCCCCATTCTTCCAGAGACCGTAAACTCTCTTTTTGTTCTTTAGATCAAGCCAAAGGTCTCTGGTCAGCCAGCCCGGCCTCCTCACCCGTCGGCTCATCTTTCGCGATTTTGGGACAGTCAGCTCCTGCGCCTTTAGGACAATTTCCTTAAAGTATTCCCAACCTTCCTGGGCTCCCACACTCTCCAAAGATACTCCCCAGGGGGCCCTCTCAACCATAGTCCTGAGGAGGTTGAAGTCCGCCCTCCGGAAGTCCAAGGTGGCAGTTCTGCTGACTCCCCTCCGCGGTTCGACAAGGATCGAGAAATCTAGCATTTCATGATCACTTTGTCCCAGACGGCCTCCAACCTTTACATCCCTCACCAGACCATCTCTGTTAACAAACAGCAGGTCCAGAGTTTTGTTTCCCCTCGTCGGCTCCTTCACCAACTGTGTCAGGAAGTTATCTCCCACACACTCTAGGAACCTCCGAGACTGTTCCCTGTCTGCTGTATTGTAATCCCAGCAGATGTCTGGGAAGTTGAAATCCCCCACCAGAATGAGGGGGAGTGACCTTGAGACCTCCCCCAATTGCCTATAAAGCATCTCATCCACCTCATCATCCTGGGTAGGTGGCCTGTAGCAAACTCCCACAATAACATCGGTATTGTTGGCCTTGGTTTTTATTCTGATCCATAAGCTTTCAACCCTGTCATCATCATTATTGATTTCCACGCATTCACAATCTTTTTTAACATAGAGAGCTACACCACCACCTTTCCTACCTAGCCTATTTTTTTTAAAAAGTTGGTAGCCCTCAATCACTGCACTCCATGTGTGGGAGTCATTCCACCACGTTTCAGTGACGGCAACTATATCAAAATTTTCTGAACAAACAATGGCCTCCAGCTCCTCTTGTTTATTACCCATGCTGCGTGCATTAGCATAAAGGCACCTGAGCTTGGCCTCCTTGCGATCAGCAGCAGCCCTAATAGCCTTGTGACTACTATTAGGCGTTTCCACATCCACCAGCTTAACACCAGCCCTCGTGTTTTTCCTACAAGGAGGCAAGTCATCCTCCTCCTTCACCAAGGGCCAAGACCTTAGGGGTTTAGAAGCATACCCCTCTCCTGCAAGCACAGGGACATTGCATGCAGTTTCCATTTTGGTGACCCCAGCTACTGCCCCACCCCCCTTCATAACTAGTTTAAAGCCCTCTGGATGAACCTACCCAATTCTCTCCTTAAGATCCCTTTTGACCGGTGGAACCCAAGGTCAAAAAACCCAAACCCCTGCCGGGCACACCAAGCTCGGAGCCAGGTATTGATCTGTTGGCCCATTATATTGAATCCCTCATTCTTCCCTGAAGCAGGTGGGATAGAGTTGAACACAACTTGTGCTCCCGAACCCTTTACCTGTCGCCCCAAAGCTCTGAAATCCTTTTTCAGAGTCCTCATGGAAGTTCTGCCTACCTCATCACTACCAACTTGGAACATTAATAGGGGATAGTAGTCAGAGGGGTGGACTAGAGAAGGAAGCTTCATCCTTACATCCTTAACCCGGGCACCCGGGAGGCAGCAGACCTCTCTATGTAGAGGGTCTGGCCGACATATTGGCCCTTCTGCTCCCTTCAGCGCAGAGTCACCAATAACGATGACCCGTCGTTTTTTCTTTGATGGTGATGTTCTAATGGTGGGTGAGGAATGGATGGACTTGGGGGGCACCACCAACTGAGGAGTACTACCATCATCACCATCCGAGGACCTACTCAGCTTAGGGGGTTCCCTTTTAGGTAGTTCCTCCACCCTCTCTCCACTCACCTCCTGATTGATTTCCAGTGCCTGAAACCTATTGCTCAGGGAGAGTGGTGGACACGGGGCAGGCAGGCAGGGGGGATACCCACAACGGCGAGTTGGAATTCTCTGCCAGCCCTCCTCAGTGGTAGGGATTGTCCTCCTGTGGTAGGGCAGGGGGTCCACCACCTTCCTGGTGTTTTTTCCATACTCCTCACCCTGCTTCTTACTCCCACGTTCTCTGGTGGCCCTTAGCCGCTGCACTTCCTCCCTGAGTTCCACCACCAGGCTTAGCAGCTCGTCCACCTGCTCACATCTCACGCAGGTGGGGGCCCTGCCACCCTCCCCAGGCAGCAACAACTCCAGGCACTCCACACAGCCAGAAACCTGAACTGCGGCATTCCTGGCCTGGCCCTCTGTCTGAGTTGCCACAGTTTTGGAGGAGTAGGATCTCTTCCTGGTGGAGACCATGATTATACTGTAATCCCAAGAACAGCAAGAAGAGCGTAGGAAAAACTAAAGGCTAATACTTACAGCCCCTGCTACTTCAGCCACTACCTATAAGCACAGCTTACTATGAGCTTACTAGGATTCTTAATTCATAGTGATAAAGAGTTAGAGCTAGCATTCTCTCACGTAATTGGACCCTAGATAAAATCTTTGTATTTTATTGTCCTTTACATAGTCTGTTGGAGAGATGCTTTAGCTACTAAATTGTAAGCTGTGCTGGTACATGCATTAAGACTGAAATTTCTTTGCCGTGTGATGTATTATAAGAAGAGGGTAAGTAATATGACATTTCTAAGATCAGAGCATGAAGTCCTAGAGAACTTCTAAGTAAACTCCTCTTTGTGTCACCTAGGCTTGTTTGTTTTGATTTTAAAATGACTTTAATGCTTTAAAGGAATGGCCGCTCTTTGTTAAATAGAAGATGATCTTTCTGAATCTTTGAAGTTAATTGAAGCAGTTGAAGTATACTTCTTCGTGGAGTAGAAATGTGTAGTTTAGAATGCCTGGCAGGAGTTGGTTGAGTTGCCCATGCAAGGAAACTGACATACCTTTGATTATGTTTGGAATTCTTTGACATCACTAAAAGGACAATTTTCATAAATATAAAAGGGACAAACTGTTGCTCTGATCAGTTCTGTAAATATGAATAGATTTTGTCAATGTTAAGGATATTTTTTATATTAAATGCGAATGTAATTTTCAAAGAAGCAGTACTAGTCACAAAATTCCATTGCATCTTAATTTCTGATTTCTTGCAAAACTAAAATTACAGTTAAGAAATGGTGCTGTTTTTGTCCTTTTGGTAGAGGCATTTTTCAATGGCTGGCTGACTTTGTCAGGTATTTTCCTCCTCTCCTGCTGTCGAAGTCGACTGATGTACTGTCCAGATGAGAACATAGACTCAGTGATGTGTTTGTCTTATCTGCAAAGTGGCAGCAGAATGAAACAGATAGTAATAGTCTGTCCTGCTATTTGTGAAATATAGCCTTTGATTCTGTGGGACAAATGTTTGTTTTTTTTCCCCAGATAATCCCTCATGTTATCAAGGATTACAAAGCACATCATTTTTATTTCTGCATGTATTTGGATGAAATTCTAGGTGCTAAGGGACAAAAAGGTCGATTGATCCCTTTTTTTAGCCTACCCAAGCTTGGAGATCACTGTAATAATGCTCATCTGATGGTTGTTTCAACCCTTTTATGTTTCCAGATGAAAACTTGTTTTGAAGATTTTCAGTTCTTTCAGTGTGGCTGGCTGTATTTCATTCTGATTCCATACGTACTTGCATTTTCCTAGTTAATTCTGTCCAGTTTTGTGAAGCCATGGAACTGAAGGGCCATGTAGGCTGCAGAGAAGGAAGAACAGATAGTAATTTATACACACTTTTCTGCTAATATTTTTTCAGCTAGGTCTGAAGTTCTAACTTGAACTTACTCTTCATTCTTAAATCAAGATATTCATTTATGATATGATATTCAAGAAGGGACTGGGGGAGAACAGTAGAATGCAGTAGTTGAACTATGCTAAACAGTAGTGAGTAAATGCTTAAATACCAAGAAAGCAGGTTGGAAAAATGAGAACCAAAATGCTCTGATTCATGTTATTACGTTTTCAGGCCTTCACTTTTACTGAGAACGTCACTGTAGAGTTCTTCCATCTTCTCCAATGTTACAAAGTCATTAATAGGTGCACAGATTTACACATTTTGGAGCATATCTGGGTCAGAGGATTTTTCACTTGTGTAACCTTGAGTACCATGAGTGCAGCAGCACGTACTTCCCTTCCTAGACTAGTGGTGTTTGTACATACCTACGGTATAAATACTGTTGTTAAGCTTTAGCTTGGGAAGGGAAAGTTCTGTTTAAAAAATAATAATCATTGTTTATATGCCCCCTTTTGGTATAACAGAAGGCATTACACCTCTCTTTATGTTTTCTTTCCAAAGGCAATTAAACCTCATGGATTTTATTACATTAGAGACAGGCACTGGAAACCGTCTACCTCTTGGAAAGTTTATTTTATATAGTAACTCAGCTTATACAAGGCTGAGATGTTGTTGTTAGCCAAAACTGTGCACTTGTGCTGTGAAAACAGGTAATGTTTAAAAGGTCTAGTTCCATGAATTCGTGGTGCTTCCTGAGACACTGACCAGCCACATCTCTTAATTGTAAGTGACTTGCTTAATGAATTGCAGACAATTCAGCACCGGCATTACCACTGTAGATCAGTTACAGCAGCTATGCTTTAGGAAGGGAAGAAACCATTTTATATTACTACATGTAATTAGCACATTTCTCCTACTTCCCTACTTGGAAACTGTCCACATTGCTCCTGCTGTAGGAAAGGAGCCTAATGATGCAGGATACAGGATGTGGCTGATGTTTTCAGAGTTGTGTCATCTCAGAGGTGGTTGTTAGTCCACAGCTAATTTCTGGCTTTCACTATTGTTACCTGCACAGCACTTTACAAAGGCAAACCTTACGGTCAGAGGACGTATAATAAAAGTACCTCATCATTCATCTCCCAGACAGACAGGTGGTATCTTCATAGCTCTATTAAGAATCTCTAAGTAAGTTCTTCTACCTGCTATTACCTACAGAGATCAGTTCCGTGATGCTGAAGTCTATTATTTCCACATGCCTAAGCATATCAGATACTGTAGGCATTTCTTTGTACTAAGGTACCACTTTGCTCTATTATCAGCTGATTTTTGTTTTCAGTATTCATCATCTGGAAAGGATTTTAGCAAGGAGGAGTTCCTGCAGTATTTTTGAAAGTTAACTGGTGTGTAGAATAATTAATAATACAAAACTGTGTTTTAAAGAGTAACTAAAGGAGGTAGCACGAAAAAAAATCCACAATAAAATCCAAAATGAAACAAACCACTACAGCTTACACTGTAGGTACAGAAGCATTATTTCCTCCCATAGGTATATGACTTATTTTTCAGTCACAGTGGCAGTGCATGCTGTAGCTGTGTTCCACAGCAGCATAAATAATTCAGGTTCCTTTAGCAGCAGTGGCAAAAGGTCCTTTCTTTAAATTATTTACGCAGCATTTTATAGTGCTTAGTGTTAAGTATACTATTGGTTTCCTCTGCTTGAAGCTATGAGGGTAAAGAATCGATTTGTTTCGAATGGTGTAAGAATCTACCAGGAATTACTAGGGAGAACGTGTTAGCTTCCCTTATCCCAAAGCTGCAGAGGAACAATGTGCTGGACAATAAGAGCAACCTTAACCCAATGGGCTCCGGGACATTACAGCTGAACTTGGTATGGATTCAGAAAGATGGCTTGCACTGAATGCCTTGAAGTATTTGATTAGGTGGCACCACTGTGGTTCCTATCAGCTTTATCCAGGTAATGTACTTAGTGATTAACTGGAATATTTTAATTGCATGAATGTGTATGTTCAGATGATTCCAAGGAGTATGCAGAGCTGCTCACACAATAAGCTATATATTTTTTAAAAGTGTTTTTAGGTTAAAATATAGAAACAGATCTTACAAAAATATCCTCATCTGAGTTCTTTCTTAGTGCTAATATTACTTAGGTCAAAACATTCAGAGCCATCTTACCCTGAATACTTTGAAGATCTTGGTTGATGAAATATGTGCATTTTCTTACATAATGTTTTTTTTGTTTGTTTGTTTGTTTGTTTTTTTAATAAATTAAATAAAACCACAACACGTGTAAACATGCAGGGCGTTAGAGATAGTCTTTGTGTGCATTTTAGAAGGAGGTCTGTCTCAGTTCTATTCTGTGTTTGATGAAGACAATAAATGAAACTGAGTTTGCACAGATAGTGGTTCTTCCTTGCTAGATTCAGACATCCCTGGAGAGGACAAGAAGAAATTTAGGTCCCCTGGGTTCAGGATGACTAAATAAGCAGCCTTCTTTCACAGGTGGTAGGTAGGTGTTGGGAAGTTTGCCCTGCTCTGTGTTGCCTTCCATGCTCCTGAGCTAAGGTTTTCACAGTAACCTCCTTTGGCATCCTGATATTCCCAATAGTTAATCCTCCTTTTTAAAAGACCTTACAAGGAGGAGTAGGCTGCTTTGCACAGCTGTGTTGTTAGAGTGCTTGTGCTTGAGGAATTGGGACTTTTGGATCACTAAGGGAAATACAGGGCTCAGTTAGAAAGTGTCACTGTTGCTCTGTTCCGAGGAGGGCTGTGTGTAGCTAGGAATACAGGAGCCGTGAGTCAGGAAACCTGATGCTGAAGGCTTACATGGGAAACATTCCTCTGCAAGGGGAGAGAAGCTGGAGTACAGTTTATACGCCCCTGGATAGATTATGTACCAGTGTTATCGTCAGTGATGTGTTCCCCAACTGCCCTCTTTTTTTCCCCTCTGATTCTAAATTATACACCAGCTTGCTTGCACTGTGCTGTAATGGTTTATATTCCAGCCACTGAGATATGTAATTAAGGAAACAAGAATAACCAGCTCTTTTTCTGGGAAATTTTCTTGTTCTGTATTGTTTTCATGTTAACAGGTACTCCAGCAGAAATCTGTGTGTATTTTTAGAGCAAGCTGACTGCATTTTCTTTTTAAGCGTCAGGGTTAGTAGTGCTGTCTGAAAAACCAGAGTTAGCTCGGTTAAGTCCAACAGAACAGAAACATCCTACTGAGAATGAGTAAGCCCCTAAGACTGCTTTACCACTTTGGAGGGCCTGTGCCTCAGAAAGCTGTTGAAAATGCTGTCTTATTTGATTCACTCGTTTTCATGGAGTCTCTGTAGTCAACAGCATATCAGAGGAATGAGAAGCAAGTTTATAGCAAGTGCAACTCTGACCCAGTGGAGCATGCAGCTGCTAGCAATTAGAGGTAGTTAGCAGTCAGGGAAGGGTGTAAACACACAGACGGTAATTGCAATTTGGTCTTCTTCCCTGCCGTAGGGTTGTGGAACAGCTGCCCTTGGAGGAGGGAGAAGCTGACCTTCTGGTGACTGCCAGGCCTACCATTTTGCAGTCACTCCTAGTCCTGAGGCCCTGTGACTTGCCATTGAGCACTCCTTGTGGCTACACCCTAATCTCCCTATATCAGACATGTAGGTTTAAGCACTTTGGTATGCAGGATATGTTTACCTTTCTGAGTTCACCCAAGAGTACCTAGGAAATGTTCCTCATTCATCACCAGAGATTTCCAGACATTGAACCCTCTTGCAGTGGGGCAGTATCTGGGCTTAGTAACATCTGAAACTGTTCCAGAAGTGGGTGTCTATTTATATCCTGGACTGTAAAATAGAACACATCCACCTGCAGAGTTAAAGCAAGATACCCCAGGTAATAAATTTAGTCGTGATTCTCTTCAGACTCACATTAGCTTCTTTCACAATAGCTTCACTGTGTTGACAGGTATTCTCTAATGAGGCCGACAGTTGACTTGATTATGCTCTTCGATATTTCTTACAGGAAAAAGTGAATAAATATTTGTTATAAGGAAACTTAGCATTATTTGCTGATTCTTTTATTATTATTGTTATTTTCCTTAATTTCATTTATCTCTAATCTAATTTATTTTGTTACGTTTTTCTTAAAAACTTTACTTGCAGAAAATTGTAGTAGTTAAATTTTACATCTTAATAAATATTTGTAAGCTGCAGAATACATTTGAAAATGACGTTTCAGAGCTTATTCTGTCTTTATATCTGTCTTTACGAATGGCCATGTTTCTTAACATAGAGTTTGGAAATGTGAAGTCATTTTGAATATCCAGCAGAAAAGGAGCTCTTGAGAGATCTTATAAAATAGTAATTTGAGTTAAATCACTCCTTTTATTTTATCTGAATGACTAACTGGGGAAAATAAACTGCAGTATAAACGTCTCTGTAAGGAATAGGCCATTTCTTAGCACTTGTGAATTCAGTTCCCTTGAGTGAGCTTTGGATTTGTTTTCCATTTGGTATAGAATTATTGAGGACATCATTTATTTTATTTGAGGATATTATTTTCCCACATCTATTACTACTTATTTTTCAAGAATTAAATGCTCCTTTTCTTTTATCCCTTTATCAGAGTTTAATTTGTTTGATGTGTCTTCGGTACAATGTCCTGCGCAGATCAGGGTCTATTTTATATCAGACAGGGTTGTTCAGGGCATTGTTCAGTTGTGTTTCCATAATTAAAACTCAGACCACCTCTATGGAGTGAGTGACTCTGAGTACTTCTGTACTGATTTTACACTCATGTAAACTGAAAGGTGGAAGCAGCAGCGGTTTGTAAAAGGACACAAAATATATAAATGACAAGCTTATGGATAAAATCATGTTGTATCCAGTTCTCTCTTGTATGTAGAAGAGCTGTCTCTTTCACTTTTCCACTGTGTGAGCAAGCAGTCACTTGTGTGACTACTCTGTTTACTGGGACAAAGATTGCTTTGCTTTAGTGCATCAAGTTATTACAGGTCTATGTAGGATCTGTGGTTTGATTTCTCCTCTGGTATTGATTTCCTCAGGTGACTTGATTCTTAAGTTTTCAGCCATTAACAGAAATCTCTTAATTTCATGAAATACTTCACTAAGTCCTTGGCCACCAATTGAGAAGCATTGAAAAAGTTGCTATCTTCTAATATCAGATAGGCTTTTGCCCACTTTCTGGTGAATGGTGGGCTCTTAGAGATCTGCATTCCTTGGACAGTATTAGGAAGAACTGCTGTCCATGAACTCAGGGATGTTAGCTCCTTAGGAGCGCAGAAACAGGGAGGGACATTTTGAAGACTGCCTTACTATGAGATTGCAAGGAGGTATAATAAATCAAGCAAATCATGCTGTAGAGGAGAGTAGAAGCGAATATTAATCTGACAATTCTTTTTGTTTGTTTGTTTTGTAATAGAGCTGAATAGTGCTGATTTAAAAGACTGCATCAGTGAAAACAGTCTCAGTAGCAATGCCAGCCTTCCCAGCGTACAGAGCTGTCGACGACTTCGAGAAAGAAGAGTTGCAAGCTGGGCGGTTTCATTTGAGCGACTTCTTCAGGATCCTGTTGGTGTTAAGTATTTTTCGGTAAGCTCTGAAAGATATTAAGAGGCTTTTCAAACTTCCTGCTAGTAGTAGTTTTTCTGTGTTCTTTTTAATTTCATGATGCTATCCTTACATGGGACATGCAATAGGAGACTTGCATAGTTATCATCTGACCAGTTTTTAAAGTCGAACTGATTTGTCATTGAAAATAGATGTATTTGTGTGCATTTCTGAGTAGCAAAGCTTCAGGTAAAAGCCGAGGATACATTCTGCATTGTATATGATTTTTTTAGTAAGATTTCCTATTGCGTATAACATTGGTATTTCTTTATTTTTATGTCTGTAGCCTTTTTATGAGATGAAGGCAAGTTCACTAGTTATCAAATAGTGAATGACATATTCACTTTTGCTTATTGAAATGTTGAAAGCCTTGCAGAAGTGTTGGAAGCCACGTAGAAGTTTTTTTAGGTGATACAGAGGCTTATCTTCCTGCTAAAATTCTTTAGAAATGTGTCAGGAAGCAATTAGGAAGCTTAAGAGCAGTGGTTAAAGTTGCAGCTTGCAGGGGAGTACTGTTGAATGTTTGCAAAGCATAAGCGTCTGTACAAGGCATTTACAACATTGTGAATAGTGTCATCTTTATTTTACATGTGAGGTAATCAAGCTGTATAAGGTTTTGCATCATTGCACTGAAGATCTGTTGTTGACTCTGGATATGTTATAGAAGGATCATTTTTAACAAAAAGAATGTAAAGAAACCTACATTATAAGATATTTGTATTATTGGAATCTGCAGTAACTCCTTTACCGAACATGAAAATGGTGAAGGAATCTTAAATGGTGAAGGAACCCGTAGAACAAATTAACAGCGAACACCCATTTGAGGGAACACAGAAAATAAAAATGAAATAATACATCCTAGATATTAAGATCCCCATCTTTCCATTTTTCTCAGCAAAGTAGCCAAAATGTTCTCAGCATTTCTGCTTAGACACTGAGTTTCACTTCAGACTGAATGAAAAATTACACTTCTTCCTGATAAAGTGTGTTGGTCTAGTGAAAACTTAGTCATTGTTTCTCATTACTTTATCAGTGTATTTGTCAAAGTAATACTCAATCTAAAGAACAATCAGGGAATTCTGAAATTTACTGTGCGTACCACCATTTTGTTGAGCCTCAGTAGAGATGCAGGGCCATTGCTTAGGCTTGTTTACCTACAACCTGGATATTGTAAAGTGATATTGTGCAACCTGGATGTCATGAAGTCTGATGTGAAGGAGAGTCACGGTGGCTGAAAGAAATGCCTTTACATGTGGTAGGTCAACATTCCTCCAGAAGGAAGTTCACAAGTTCAGAAAAGCCACAGGACAAGAAGGAAATCACCGATATCTAGCCAAAAGATACAGATATCCGTGCTCAAACATCAGCATTTAATTTATGATTGCATAGTAAGCATCTTGGTCCATTTAGATTCAGAATGCTTAGGCTTTTCCTGAGGACAGCTTTGTCACAGAGCAGGAATTACCTGCTAAGAAGCAGAGATTTTGCATGTTTTGCAAATACTCACATTTTGCATAATAGTCTGCTGATGAGAGCAGTCCTCGAGGAAGTGAGAGAATTGATTGCAGTTCCCTCCTTGAGTGTTCAAACCAAAGTCTCCAGCTTCCCAGCCGTGTTTTGACATCTACATACTGTTCCACCATTCAGTCTTCCTAATTGTTTTTTAGTCAGCTGTGCCAGTGCTACTTGGCCAAAAAGAAAGCAAGCAGGAGATTCACTGAGAGATCTGTACTGAAGGCAGTGAGTGGGGAAGTAGGCAGTTGGGTTGTAGTTCCTGCTCACCCATTTCTTTCTCTGGATGGCTTCCCTTCCTTCCAGTGTATCGTCCAATCTGTAATTACATGTAAAATGCAGCAAAGTCTCCTGACTACTCTGTCTGGATGTTTTTGGTTCTTTGTCTCAGATCAGAATAACCCGGGTTGGAAGGGACCTCAAGGATCATGAAGCTCCAACCCCCCTGCCTGTCAGGGCCACCAAACGTCCATGTTTACTAGATCAGGTTGCCCAGGGCCCCATCGAACCTGGCCTTGAGCACCTCCAGGGATGGGGCATCCACAACGTCCCTGGGCAGCCTGTTCCAGCACCTCACCACTCTCACAGTAAAGAACTTCCCCCTGATCCCAACCTAAATCTTCCCTCTTTCAACTTAAAACCATTTCCCCTTGTCCTTATCAGTTTAAACCGATAAGCTGCTAGTGGATGTTGATTCCCTGCATTATGGTCTGCCTCAGTTGTTTTCCCACAGTTGGACTCCCTGAATCTTAAAAGGACTAACCTAAAAATTTCATTAGTACACTGATACCTAAAGCTTTTATGCATAAACAGGTTGGGTAATTTTCAGACAGCCAAGTTAATTTTTTAAGCTTTTTTACCTTTTTTCTAACAAGTAAAATGCTCTTGAGAAACACATGCTGACACAGATTTGGGCTGTGCAGGTTTGAATCAGGGACAGCTCTTGTTTGTACATTTTTTGAATTGAATGGGGCCCTAGTCCTTATTTGGACCTTTGGATGCTATAACATTGAATGTGCTGATTAGGGTTTGTTGTACTGGGAGACTTTTTTAAGGAGAACCCATCTGGCCACGTAAGTGATGAAAGATTTTTATAGCAACCATGTGATATATTATAGCAACCAAGTTGCTATAATGAATACAGAATTGATTATGTACACAGTTGGATAATTATCTGTCCTATTGGACAATTAGAACCGCAGTTAAAGGCGTCAGATTTGCAATGTATTTTAAAGAAGTTGTTTTAAAATAAAATTGTTCTTAAAAGTTTATTCACTAGTGTAGATGCTACTTAATGTGACATTTCAAACTTCATCTTTTTATGTGGAAATGATTTGATTGTAACTTGATGTGCTATTCTCAATTGTGTACATTTAAAAAGGAACGAGAGAGGAAAAGTGCTAAGCATATCTTGGGCATTCATTGATTTTTTGCTTTGGAAGATAACTAGACTGTTATACTAAATTATTATCATTGCCTAAAACTGCAAGTAACTTCTTTTTTTTTTTTTTTTTTTTTAATGATGCACTTAATTATTTTCTTATTTTCCCCCCTAGGAATTTCTGCGGAAGGAATTTAGTGAAGAAAATATTTTATTTTGGCAGGCTTGTGAATATTTCAATCATGTACCCGCACATGATAAAAAAGAGGTAAGTCAGTACTGTGTTTCAGTACATGGTGTTGCTTGCTACAAACTGATATTTCTTCAGTGTTATTGAAATTATTAGAATTATGCATGGTCTTTGCACTGTGGTGTTGGAGCTTCAGTCTCCTAAGAGCGCTGTTGCAAGTTTGAGGTGTTGGGTGTATTTAGGCTTCAGTAGAGTTCAGAGGTGGACTGAGGTATTTTGGATGTTGAAAACTGGCTAACACAGTGCAGAAGAGTGCAGAACAAGTTAAGCTAATGTGATGACAAGTGAAAATTAGCCTCTGTTGTGCTCCTTCAGCTGGACTGTCTTTACTTGCCAAGATAATGTGTTTAAAATGCACTTACACCATGAAAATGGATTCAGTTTCCTAGTGCTGCTTTGATTTTTTTTTTGGACACTGTCATCTTTTTCCCTATTTTTTTTTTTTTTTTCCTGAGTTCAGATTAATGTGATTTTTTTCATTTCTTCCAGAATGTGTTTCAAAGTAAACAGGATAAAAATAGAACATTAACGTTTTTAACAGTAAATATTTAAACGTTTACATACATTTTTCTAACTTCTAGAAATTCTAGAAACATTCAGAGCAGATAACGTGCTCTTAAAATAGCATTTAATATTCTTCTTAAAATGGCATTTTCTTTTTAATAGAGCACTTTTGTTATTTTCATAGTCTAAATTTTATTTTGGTGGCAGCTTTTACCACTTAATGAATATTTGATGAGCTCTTGTAATTTTAAAGGAAAAAGTATATGAATAAAACGAACAAAAGCTGCTGAATGAAGAATGTTTATATACTTTATGAAAGTGGAATGGCTCTGTACTTTAGGACAGAATGTGTCAGTGTTAAAACCAGCTGTATAAAGAAGCACTTGCAAAATCATATATAAATTAATATGGATAACATTTGTTTTCTGCAGCTTTCCTACAGAGCTCGGGAGATCTTCAGTAAATTTTTATGTAGCAAAGCTACAACCCCTGTTAATATTGATAGCCAGGCGCAGCTGGCAGATGATATCCTCAATTCTCCACATCCAGATATGTTCAAGGAACAGCAACTTCAGGTAACCACAGAAAGCATAACTTTTGTACGCTTATGTCTGTTGTCTTTTCACGTGAAGTGCTTTGTAATGTCTAAAAGTACTTTCTCATGCTGAATATCTTAATACCTATAAAAAGGCAGAGAGATCAAGGTGATAGACACTCTTTTAAAGGTATAGCAAAAGACTGCATAAAGGAACACTTCTTGACTTTTTCTGTACATATGTGATTATATAGGAAATTGCCATTATTTAGATCTGAAAAAATATAATTGAAGATGTAGCACAACAAAGTAGTACCATGTGATGAAATGCCATTGCATGTTCTATTTGCATCTGGTTGCTTATTATTTTCTGTATCGGACAGTTCTGTACAGAAACAGAATCTAATTTGGGTTAAAGTGATTTGTAAAATATGCTCTGTTTTACTGAAGGAGTCTTTCCTTTGTGCTTTAATAGAACTGTCAAAGAGCTTGTTAAAATGTTGATGTTCAAACTGAAGACCTCTGAAGTGGATGCATTTTAAATAATTCTTGATGTTCAGAACAGTTATGTAACAACAGGATGTATTTTACATTTTCTGTAGAATTTGAGTTTCTCTTTTTCTCCAAGTAATTTAAACTCCCCACCCTAACAATTTAGCAGTAGAAATAACTTTGAGATCATGGTATGTAGGAATCGAGGAGATAGCTTTAACTGTATAAAGTGAACAAAACACAGTCTTGTTCTGAGTGTAGTCTTGGATTTCATGCTTTTGGATTTAAGAGCAGATGGGTGTAATAAGTTCCTCCATCTGCGAAGTGGAGATAGAAGGGTAGGTCTTAACTGCTTCTTTGGCAGCTTCTATCATAAAAGGAAATGTACAGCCAGCCACCCCCTGTGCACCTACCAAGGTCTGAGACTTCTGTGGGAATTGCCAGCCATGATCTCAGACACTTTATCAACTGCTCCTCATCTTGGCTTTGTGGACCTCTTCTTCTTTTCCCATTTGATTGGTGGAACAGATGGTGTTCTTGTGAGTGTGGTAGCTGATGCAGGTTTTCCTTGTCCTCTGAAAATGCTATGTGCTCAAGTTGGAGGTGGATGAAAATGCTAGCATGAAGTGCTGCCGTGGGTCTGATCCCAGCCATGTGGTCTGCCTGGACCTGGCAGCTTCTCTAAACTGTCCATGCATCTGTAGTTTCCACATCAGATCCCTCATACCTGTTCATTCCACTGGCAGATGAGGTGAAGCGGGGTTAGAGTTATTTCAGTTTATTTAGCAGCAAGGCTGCTTAATTATGCCAGGCAAGTTACTGATGTTGTGCTACCCTGCTGAGCTGCATGCTTGGTGATGGGCCGACATGCTGGAATCTTTGTTTCAGTAAGTTGTTTTTGTGGTCCTAGTGGGTGGTATGACCTGAGATCTGGAGGTATGATTAGTTTGTGCAGCACACCCACAGACTTTCAATGTTCAGCTCACAATAGTGATGCCACATTAATATTGAGAATCCTCTGTGTTTGCAGAAAACACCAACACGTGTAAATCAATATGGTTATAAGATTAAGCATGGGAAATTAGGGTTGTAATATGATCTGGCAACATAGTGCAGGACAGATGATGATCAGCTCTAAATGAATTAATAAAACAGTCATTACTCAAACCATTAAAGTTCAAGATTTTAGCTGCATTGCAAAATAATATCCTATGTTTATCTGAGTCCATGAGATTGAGACATCTGAATTCTTAAAATTAATTCTCTATATTCTGTACAGTGTACAGCGGTAATATTCTTTGAATTCAACAGGACTCACTGGTTTTGCAGCTGTGTGTGTTGTGTGTACCATGTCATTTGTTGAGCCTTGTCTTCAAGATGGTTTGCTGCCTTTTGCATTTTACCAGCGTAACTGTGGGTTGTGTTTTTCATAGTAAGGTTCCTCTCTGTGAGCATTTTGTCAGTTGGGAAGGGTCACTGACAATGAATTATCTCTTTAAGGCTGCACTGAGGGCTCATTAGGCTTTGTGTTGAACTGTTTCAGCCCATTAAACTGTTAAAAGTAACCCTACAGGAGTTTTTTTTTCCATATGAAAGCAATTGGTTAGAGGGTCCAATAGAGACAACAGGTAACACCTAAGATGGAATGGAAATGTATGAGGGAAGGTGAGAACAGAAGTTGGAAGCCAGCATACAGATTGCAGTAGCTTTCTGTGACACTGCAGCATCAAGTTCTTTCTGCTCTATCTTGCTGTTTCTCAGTGAAGCTTTGTGCTGAGACTTGTTGAGAAGGTTGTGTCTCAGTCTGAAAAATGCCTACAATGGGGCCCACTGTGGCTTAGTGATGGACTTCTCTGTAGACTATTGGGAATGCCATAGCCAGTATACTATTGTTCTCTTGTAGGAGATTAGTCAGGTCCAAAGATGAGGTATTCATACTGGATTTTCAGATCACATGTAGTTAGTTCAATCGTGAGAGAAGATGCAAAGGTAGAAGTATGAATTGAGTTAAAACAATAGGTTTTCAAAAATAGAGTAAAAAATGCAAATACCTTAGCAGTTAATATAAAACTTTTCCTTTCTTTACGTAAATTTAGCTTTGGCTAAATTAGCCTTAGATGTTTCCTCCTGGTATAGAGATGTATGTTAGTTGTACTCAGAACAGCCATCTTGTGTAACTTCTTCTTTTACAAGGTCTTTATTTACACTGTATTGACTTTTGGATCCTCCAAAACCACTGGTGCTTTGTTTCTTATGATCAGGCATATAAACATTATGTTAAGGATCCTATAAGGGGCTCTTCGCTCCTTCCTTTGTCAATAGTGAACCTGTAAATCTTGTAATTGGCTACTATTTTATACTGCAGTATATAATATTTCTGAATCTTAAACCATAAATACTTTTCCCATTCACAGCTGCTTTAAAATGCACTTGTATAACTTAACAAATAGCAAGTCATTTATAGAACTGATGTAATATCTCTTAAAAATATTTCAAGTAGCTACTTGCTGTGTTCTTTGCATAGAATGTGCAGGCATAAATACAGCGGAGGATAGATATGAGGTTGGTGTTGTCAGGAAATAGGCATTTGTCTGAACCTGTACTTAATGTGTCAAATTATACTTCCTTTTAAATTGGGACAATGTACTTAACCGGCTATAAGCAGAATCATGCCTACTGCTGTGTTTGTGTACTGAATTTTGTGGAAGTTGGCTGAAATAGCATCTTTTCCTTCATGTGTCACTTAAGCTTGCCTAACTGTTATCTATTGCATTTCAATTTCAGATTTTTAACTTGATGAAGTTCGATAGCTACACTCGCTTTCTCAAATCCCCCCTTTACCAAGAATGCATCCTAGCCGAAGTTGAAGGTCGGACTCTTCCTGATCCGCAGCGTGTTCCCAGCAGCCCCACTTCTAAACACAGTATTAGTTCAGAGAAGTCCAATATCTCAACACCGAAAAAGGTTACTTTTGATTTTGTTTTTATCTGAAAATGAAATGCTCTTTAATACTGTTTTTCAAGTTCTTTAAAAAGTTGAAAGACAATACATAAAAACCAATTAGAGTGTTTGCCTTATGATGCTGGCAAGTATTAAATTTACAAAATCTTTATCTATTCAGGAAACCACTTTGTTTTAATCTGTAACATTGATTCAGATTTTTAGCTGTTGAATTCCTGATTAGAATTTGAAATCTATATCATTATTTAAATCTATGTACAAATAAAAACTTGGGATTATTGTCATACATCAGTTGAGAGGCTTATTTTGATTGATTATTGGAATGAAGATATTTTAGCTTTTGCTGAGAGCAGAAACTGAGATGTCAACCTAATTTAGCTCATTTTTTCAGAAGATGGTCTTTGAATTTCTTACAACAAAAGATGATTCTGTTTAAAGCAGATTCATTTACTTAAAAATTAGACCCATTCTCTCACTGATCTCCAAACATTAGAGTTTGTATTCTTCATCTGGATGATGCCACCATAGTATTACATAACTGTATGGTAAATAGTAACTTAGCATTTTTCATGTCAGTCTCTACATGTTAGCCCATCTGCTTTTATGTATTTCTATGAGGAACTTTTAAAAGCAGTGCCTTAAGGAGTAGTCTAATAATAAGGAGTAGTAGCTTGTTAAAAACAAGTTTAGCTTAATAGCAATTATTCCTGTATTCTTCAGCACAAATAAATAGTTTGATTGTACATGTAAATATAAAACAGTAAATTGCCATTATTTTTAAGTGCAGTTTGTGTTTGAGCTTAGTCCAGGAAAAATCTCTGAAATATTTAAAGGGAAATTCTTTGTTATGAAAACAAGGCAAAAGGCTTTATCACAGTTAATGGTAAGCTATGAAGAATTCTTTCATATTTACAGGAGCTCTAAATGGCTTACTGTCAATTATAGTCCCTGCATAGTAGCACATGTCCATTGTGTATTTCTTTCCTTTGGTTTCATAGCTGCTAAGGGGGGAGACGTGACAGTTAACCTGGCCATCATTTGCTCATCTAGGAAGAAGTGTAGGAAGGTTTGTTTTAGATAACATGCTTATAGTTGTGTTCCAGCCAGTGATTTAATTGTCTTTTGGTGATAGCTAAGTGGTAAATCAAAGTCTGGAAGATCCTTAAATGAAGAGTCAGGAGAGGAGGATACTGAGAAGAAAAAGAGGGGGACGTTTTTCTCGTGGTCAAGAAGTAAGAGTTTGGGAAAATCACAGAAGAGAAAGGAAAATGGTGATTATCCAAATGGTGAGTGTTTGCATTCCACATTGTTGCACAGTTGTTTCAGCGGTAGATGTAATTCTCATATTGAGTTCACTCAGCACGTCTGTAAGTGTGACAGAGGGAAAAGAAGCTGTTTACTCAGAAGGCCGAAAGGTAGCTAATATTGCTGTGAACTTTATAAAAAAGCAGGTACAAAAATAAATAGATAACGGTATGAAAATATTGAACTGTATCTTATTTACTTCCAAGAGGCTACTGTCTGCTTTACAGTATACTCTGCTCTTCTTTGTGCTGCTGATTGCTTTTCCAAGCAGAGCTACAAAAGCTTTAAAAATAATAGACTTAAAAAAATATCTCAGGAATAAAAAACAAACAAACAAAACCAAATCAGGTTGTTCAGGGATTTTGTAACTCGACCAAATATTGTTTCATTTATAGTATGAATACTTGGAGTCTTTTTCTTGTAGTGAAAGAAATGATTTCTCTGACACAAGAAACTGATGTTCTACAATGATTTTTTTGTATTGTAACAAATAATAAACATTTTTACTGATTGTTTGTTCTTCCCACAAACAGATTCTATTCAGTCCAATGGATTATCATACAGGCGGGAATCCCAAGGCTCCATGTCTTCAACAGCTAGTCTTGACTTGGTAATGTCTGGCTCTTAATAATAAAGTGGGAAACAGGGAAAACAATGGATTGTTAATTTTCTAAGATGTGAGACGTAGTTTGCTTTAAGTAATACTTTGAGAAAGGAAACCTGCGTTCAAGTTGTGTTGGGCTGATCTCTGTGATAACAGTGTGTCTGTTGTGCCTCCTTTATTCTTATGTTTTTAAAGTTGTGTGTTCTTCTTGTCATCATGACTTAACTCTGTTCCTTTAATGTGAGAGAAGAGATAGGGAGTTTGATTTTCAACCTTGCAATTTTGTGTTAGTATGTATGGAAGTAATCAATGAAGACAATGTTTTCTAGCCATCAAGTTCTATGTTGACAGTATGAAAGGAATGAAATGCAACATTTAACAATAGAACATAATTTTATAATTGTGATTTTATTTTGCTTAGGTTGAGGTGGAGAAATAATATTAAATTTATTTATTTATTTATTTATTTATTGAAAAGGTTTTTGGTAATCACGATAAATAGACTTTAAATTGCTGAACTGACTAGCTTATAGCAACTATGTAATTTTGCCTATGAATGGCAAAGTTGTGCTTATTTCTATTACAGAGAAGTCCTAGTTTAAAAAACAGAAAGTCCCAACTGCTGGGGCACAACACCACATTTTACTTTCCCACTCCACCTGATTAAGTTACAAAGTTATTGGGATTTGGATGGGAAGAGGCAAGTAGGAAAAAAAAAGCACAATGCATTGCCTAAGGGAATGTTGAAAATGGTATTTCAGTAGTGGTTTTAGGTATATAAGTGAGCTTTTTGTTAAATTTTCAGATATACCTCTGACATTATGTGATACTGTTATTGTTCTCCTGTTACTGTAGAATAATGGTTAATGCAGTGTCCTTTCCCCTTCACCTGTAACATTGTGCTTCTGTCCTTTTTTAATTAAAAAAAAAAATATAATTGACCATTGTGATATATATATATTTTAATTATTTAAATCTGGTGCATTTGTGTGTATAGCATTCAGATGATTGTGAAGGAACAGAGATTTTGTTTGAGGAACCTGATGTCTGAAGGTGTTTCTTCTCACTTAAGTGCTGATTTGTGACGTACCAGCAGTAATTTTTACCTCAGCGGATGATTCTTGGGTACAGACACTTAACTATTAGGAATCTCAATAAGGTTTTGTTTAGTTATTACACCTGTTTGATTGAGAGTTGTGCTCTGTAACACAAGAGTCCTATAACCTGCTTTATACACTCAACAGTCTGTCATCGGTTCTCAAATTAAGGCTTGTGCTGTGCTATTTTCATCTAATGTTTTTTTTTCTTCCTTCAGGATGTACTTTCATTTGTTATTATGATACTCTGGAGCATTTCAAAACATGTTTAAAAGTATGGACTTGAGTTGGTTTGATTTATAGAAACTCTGAAAGCTTCTACTTCTTCCCAGCTTTTCCATTGGGCATTGACTTTTCTTTCTTTTTCTTATCAAGTCTGAACCCTCTAGACTGCCTGCATTTGTACCAGATAAAGAGAAATCCCCCAAGTACTGCTCTGTAAACCTTCCAGATGGTTCATCCAGCAAAATGGCTGTTAAATCTGGATTTTCTATCAAGGAGGTGCTGTCTGGACTCTGTGAGAAACATGGCATTAACATAGCTGCAGTGGACCTTTTTTTAGTTGGAGGTGATAAGGTACTGCATATTTTCCTGCTTGCTTTTTTCATAGTTATGTCGTCAATAAGAAGCTCTGTTCTCTCAATAGTAATACATATTTGCTGATTCTCCCTGTAGCTTTACATTGACAGTTCTATTTAGAAGAAGGAGAATTTTCATGAAACTGCAATTGGAGTAACTTTGGTTGTGGTATCTGCATTAGAGAAAGCAAAAGAGAGCTTATAGTAATTTCCTCATAGTAACAGGACAATTTAGGCATCTAGTCTGTGTAGTTTGTCCAGGGGGAAGAGTTAGTGTGTAGAAATATTCACATAGTAAGACAGGTGTGTGACAATAGGTTGTTCTCCAGTTGACTTTGATGGGGGTGATGTCTCTTATTCCAACAGAAGGGTTGGCAATTCAAGAGAAGCTGTGGATGTGAAACACTTACTATTTATGACTGTGATCAATCTAGATGAGCACAAAGAATGATATATGTACATAGGTGCCTATTCTTTTAAATCTTCTAATGACTACTAACTTTCCGTATTTTCTAATATATCATCCTGTGTAATAGTGTAAGTTGAAGGATCTTAGCTTGTTTTAAAACAACAAGCACCTGCTGATGGCAGTGGAAGCTGAAGTTTGATCATGGTCACACAACATGCATTAATCTTTTAACATATTTTAAATTAATATCCACTAGAATGCATGCAACCTATACCAGCAATTTTCTGAGTTTTCTGGATAACTTTTTTTGAAATAGCTGTGTTGTATTGAATATTAAAACAATGATTTTGTTCTTTCTTCTTCTTTTCCTGACCTGTGCCCTGTAGCCACTTGTATTGCACCAAGACAGCAGCATCCTGGAGTCTCGGGACCTACGCTTAGAAAAACGCACTTTATTTCGGTAAGAGTCAAAAATAACTTTTCTGGCATTTTCCACTCCAACTTGTAAGTCCATTAAAGGATATCACGGGTTACCTTTTTAATGGAACAGCTGTTAATGCCTAAAATAATTGTTCTGAATCTTGTAAAAATATCTGGTCTGATATTAACTGCAACATCTTGCAGTTAATTCACAGTATGTGTTTCTGTTTAAATAAAAGTGAAAGTCCTTTTTTAATTTGAATTGCAATGAAACTTCAGCAGGAGAGAGGTTTTTAGTGTGGGGTCTCTGAGTGCACACAAATGCCTGTTTGGCATCATGCCTGTGTTTAAGCCCTAATCTTCCTTAATTTTAGAGCTATTTAACTGCGTTCTCTACAAGTGATGGTGAGATTAGGATACCTCTAAGGAGTAGTTCAGGTGTGGGCAACCAGAGTAAGGTTATTACTGTAATTACTGTAAGGCAACCAGAGTAACTTAGTTGGTCTGAGGGTCACCATGCCATTAGGTTGCTTCATTCTATCACTCAGCTTTGAAAACTGAAACAGTGGAAATTTTATTTGTGTCGCTTTTGTGCTGGTGAAGTTGCACCATCTGCAGTTAGTAGTTCTAAACTAGTGCATCTTTGCTTTCAATTGGATTTTGTGTGTTTTTAACACTTTATTAGAGTAATTCATACATACTGTGGCAATTGGTGTGTTTCAGGCTGGATCTTGTTCCAATCAATCGATCAGTTGGTTTGAAGGCTAAACCCACCAAACCGGTAACAGAGGTCCTAAGGCCTGTGGTTGCAAAATATGGTTTAAATCTTAATGAGCTTGTGGCAAGACTAGTAAGTATCTTTTGATGTAATTCAAGCTATAACATTTTCTGTCTGGAGAAGAGTATGTAATAGTCCCTGTTTTTTTAGGCATCATTAAAATCTGCGCTTATAACTTTGCATTGATATGGAAAATGAAGAATAGTCCTAACTGTTATGCTTAATAGCAGCCACCTCAAAGCTTTATTCTGCATCTATTTCATATTCTCCTTCAAAATAAAACCAGCATCTGGAATAGCAGAGCTTGAATATAGCTTCTCTTCCAGAGCCCAACTCTTCCCTTTGTTAGTCAGTGGAATTTGATTGAGATTAGCTAAAGCTGTTATCCTGTGAATTCCTAATATCCTGGCAATCATAGAAGCTGCTTCAAATCCACATGGAGAATATTTCTGCAAAAGCAGACTAACTTAACTTGTCCACTACTAAATACTGACCTTGCATTTCCTCTAATCTGTTACAATGAAATATCAGGAAATGAAATTATGTTCTGTGGCATTTCTGGAGTGGCTGAACCACACCGTATTTTCCAAATATCTGTAGAACACTTTGATAGAAAGATAATTTCATTTAGTGAAATTATAAAATTACAAAAATATGTTTAATTTAGAATAGAAAATGATCTCGTATTTCCTCTACAAAATGATTGGCTAACCATATACAGTAATGGTCCTGGATTATTTGTGTGTGCTCAGAAATTGGATTATTTTGTCTCCTTGTGTTGTCTTTTCCCCAAATACCATAAATGAGTTACAATCATTGTAATCGAAGTAACTGAACAGAGATGAAATAAACATTTCTAGAAGATGGAAGGATGACTTATAGAAGTTACAGAAAAACAGAAAATGCTCATTTTCTTTAAAAAAGTTAAACTGTGTAAATTTGCACTGAAAACAGCTTTTTCTGTTTTATATACAAACTGTGATCCGACTTTAGAATGGTGAGCAGGAACCACTTGATCTCGGTGTCCCTATATCTAATCTGGATGGTCAGCGGGTAATTCTAGATGAAAAAGAGCCAACAAAGGGTAGAGGTAAGGTGCTATAAAGCTTTTATTTATGATGTCATTCAGTTTAATAAACTCTACCTGCTTAGTTTCTTCTGTTGACACAAGGATAAGGTAAATGTGGTTAGATTTGCATATGTAACATGTAGCATGTATTCTTTTTTAAGAAAAAAGGGAACACCATTCTTAAACACTGAAGTACAAATAAATCTACTGATACCAGGCTCTTTACCATTGCTATAAGAAATTTTGCACAAGTAATACTTGAATAGTTGCACATACAAATTTAAGGCCATAGTTCATAGTTATATTAATGAGAATAAAAAGCCAAATAACTTCTGTGAATTTGACAATTAAGTGAAAATAAGCATTTTGTATGATCAAGACGGATGCAGTTTGTGTAGCAGCTGTATGTACTGCTATGATAAGCCCCTGTCTCAGCATAAGTAGCAGACCCTACATCTCAGATCTAAAGCTTTTAGTTTTGGAGATAATTATAGAATTTGTTATTTCCACGGACAGAAGCATTTAAAAATATATATTGATCAACTTCAGAACAGCTGACAATCTTTTGGCACAATTAACAAGCCAGCTTAATGTAAGTGGCCTTTAGAGTAAAGATTAGTTTCATTAGAAAACATTTCCATAGATGTAGGACATATAGTTTGAACAATGAAATTACATGTGGCTAAATTAAGTTGACTTAATGCAGAGAACTTCTTTGAGAAAGACCTGTGAGAATGAATTTGAAGGTATTTTTGAGGAACAGCAGGTCTGTCATTTTTCTAGGGAATAAAATCAATTGCCATTTTAAAGAAAAGTTACCAATCTAAATACTCTCAAGGATAATTAATTTAGGGATTATAAATAAACTGTAATCCTATGTGCTGCCAGCTGTTATTAAAGCCTAAGTCATAGGCTTTATTAGGATCGTGCAAGTACTTGGTTCATTCTGTGGCATTTAACAGTGACAGAGAGCCATGATTGGAGAATATTGAATGTGACTTTTCAGTGGTGATTTTCTGATGATTTTTTAAAAACTTGTTGAAATTGAGTTTTCTAAATTTAACAATTAGAGACTGAATTTGAAATTGAGACTTGAAACCTATTTAACCCACATTAACAGTGAATTCAGGGATGTCAGCTCTGATGGCTATTTTCTGAATATACCTTTGGGAAATTTTAAAGCAAAAAGTCTGTTTTGTGCATCACTGTCACTTAAATGTTACTTTGGGAAATTATTAATTTGTAGCTATAGAAGCAATGTTTATGTTTAGTGTTTACAGATAAACAAAAAGGTGCATCAGTAAAACAGAGTGCAACTGTTACTACTTCAAGAAATCAAGTATCTACTGTAAGTCTTCTGCAATGATTTTTGTCCTTCAGTTCATCTTTCGTTTTCTTCTGGAACTGTATGCTGAAAGTTGCATTTATCCATGATTTTGAATCAGCCAAATTGTGTAACAAGATAGAGCATAGCTGTAATTCATCTGGGATATTTCCACTGCCTATAGCATTTCTCTGGGAGAACTTCTGTCTTCATGATGAATCCACTAGCTTTCTCTATTTGTATTATTTATTTATTTTGGCATCATAAGTTTATCTGTATTTATAAATGATTGAGTCACTCTGAAATTCAAAGGTCCTTTCTGTAATGTGATTTTTATCCAAAGTAAGCAATGTTATATGATTTATATGTTTTTGGCCAGTGTTAATGCAAATGTGTTTTTGCAATAATCAGGATGAAACTAAAGCATTGATTGTGGTGGTGTTTTCAAAATAACTGTTTGCTTAGACTATATTATGAACATAACGATATAGCCTAAATGTAAGTAGTATACCTTAACTTTCCTTCTAATGCAGGGAGAGGGAAGAACTCTAGGAAAGTCTAATTCTATCAAAATGAAAGGCGAAAATGGAAAAAATGCTAGGGAAGTCCGGCTGTCAAAGAGAGAAGAATCTATTGCAAAGATTGGGAAAAAAAAAAGTCAGAAAATAAATTTGGATGAAGCAGAGGGTATGTGAATTTTATATAGCTTATGTAATGGCATAAATAATCTTGGAAAAATTAGAATTTTTTGTCTGTGTAGGAAAAAGTATTGTGTGTTTAATGCTGTGTTTTGAAAACCAGTCATGAGCTTTATATTTTTGTTTGATTCTGTTTTAGTTATAAAGTTTCTGAAGCTGAAGGTAAACTTTTAAGATTACATAAAAACCAGATACTGTAGTTTATGAAATACCTGAAGATAAGCATAAATGCCAAGTGGGATTTTCAGGAGTTAAAAGATGCCTAATTCCACGTAAAACGAAAAGGAGTTGGTTACTCAGTTGCAGCTGAATATCCCATTTGGTGCCCATTTGCAAGCTATATAGAAACTTGTCTTTCTGTGCATCTTTATACAAGGTTCTGTAGAAGCGCGGACCCTAACTTACTCAGGTAGCAGTTTTTGAAATGTTTTGCTAAGGTCTGTTATAGTAATGGCAGTACAATCTGATGATGTCTGTAAAAGCAAAAGCTTAGCTAACATTCAATAACTGCTTTGAAAAGATGGTTACAAGCCGAAATAGGTGAAGGGGTTATTTGATGAAAGCATTGGAAGTGAACTCCTAAGATGCTGATGGGAAAGAAGGGAATAAAAATGATGGAGCAGTAGAAGTGTTGACGTACCACCCTCTGCCCTAGGGCAGTAAAAATAAATAAAACACAGGATATATTCAGTCTACATGTTAAAATTTACTGCTAATGTTAACTAATATGCATATCCAAATCCTGGTTATGCATAGCTATAAAGCAAATGAATGTTCACCTATGAATAAATTATCCACTGACTGGAATGGAAAAAAAATTGCTGCGACTGATACTTCTACTGTAAAATAGATGTTTGTTAGCATAAGTGTTATTACAAAGTATTAGTGCATTTTAAATTATTTTCTGTTGCTTGTTATTTTGTTAATTTGTTTTCAATATTTTAATATCTTCATTTTTCTTCCTAGGGCTGAGTAAAACATTAACATAATTTGAAAACTTCAGAATTCGAGGCTTTCACATTTTATTTTGAATTTTGTGAAATTTGTCCAAGTTTGGAAAATATTGCACAATGTTGTAGACTATTTTATTTTTGTTTTTTTTCTAATGGAAAAACAAAGAAACAAACCCAAACCCTGTCCTACGAAGTTTGAAATTTAAGAAAGGAATGTTTTTGTATGAGACTTTTCAAAGATGTTGCATGTTTTAATATGCATAACTGCCATTTTGCAAAACTTTGGCAATAAGAAGCATTTTGAAGCTTCCATCTTGGCTACATTCAGATGATGCGGCATTTGACAAAGCATGTTTTTAAAAGAAAAGCATTTTTATACATACATTTCAAAGCCTGCTAACTAGGATTAGGTTATAAATGAGGTCACACAGATGCAAATGTGTGACTTTGTATTATGCTAGATTAACACTAATAGTCTATGCTTTTTTTGTAATGGCTCTTGCTTTGAACAGTGTTTCTAAGCTGTGTTGAAACTGTTGACTTTAATTCATCTGTTGGAGATGGCATTTCTAAGTATCTTTAATATTCTGTATTCTCAGCGCTTTATTCTTGGAGAAAAAAAAAAAAAAAAAAAAAAAAAAGGATATGCAGAGAACCTATATATTAAGAGTTACATATTTTTATATGATTGGTACCAAAGAGTTTGTCTATTGTTGCAATGCTTCTTTTTTGAGGAGTGTTATGATTCTCAGCTTATGACATATAAGTTTCTTGTTGCCAAGTTTTGAGGCTTTCTAGAACAATGTTTTACTATGGATGTTATTTATATATAGAAACTTATTAAAGCATTGGGCATCATTAAAGACATGATCAGTAAATCACTTGTAATTGTGTTAAAAACTCTATAGAAATCCTTGCCCCATCATTCTTATTAATAGCTCTTTTGATGGTTATTGACTACCTACATGCTACCAATTCATTGCACTGCAGAGTAAAATGGGGTTACTTAAATCATCATCTGATCATGCTCTGTGATGATAACATCCTGAATTAAAACTATACCATGAACTGAATTTAAACTGTGATAAAATATTATTGGACTGAGAAAAAAAAAAAAACCAAAACAGTATAACAAAGAAGTTTACAACATTTTGAATCTGAGCTTTCAAATGGCGTGGCTATTTTTGAGTTAAGATGGCTAATGTACCATCCAGAACATAAAGCGTGAACCCACTGTTACTAAGAACAGAGCCTTGTTTGGTATAAAGAATTAGGGGGAAAAAAGCCCAACAAAAAAAACCCTGTATGTGTACAGATTTATTAAATGCATAAAATAGGAAATAAAAATAGAAGATGTGTTCAAGGCTCAGTGAATTGCAGCTGTTTGAAACTGTGAAACTCTTACAATAGCAATCCTGATGGTCTTAATTATAGAGATGCTAGTGAACATTGCTGCAATTGAAAAAGTTCCTAATTAACACAGGATCTTATTTCAAGGCAGCATTGAAAGAATTGAAGATCTTCATGGAAAATAAATGTTCTGAAAATTTACGTTTGTAATGGCATTGCACTTTCTGACAAAAACTTGTCAATTTTGGGTTTTTCCCCAATAGAATTTTTTGAACTCATATCCAAAGCTCAAAGTAACAGAGCAGATGACCAACGTGGACTGCTAAGGAAAGAAGACCTTATTCTTCCTGACTTTCTTCGTTTACCACCCTCTGGACCAGAACCATCCTCATCTACTCCAACAGGCCCTAAAGGCCTCAGCAGGCAAGTTTCAAAACATGATGAAAAGGATGGATGTACGTCGCCAAGTGGAAAACAGGAGCCCATGCAAAACTACAATGAAAATTCAGTTAAGAAAACGGCTTATTCAGAAAATAAACATAAAGCTGCTTTGATAGCTCTCCACGGTCAGAAGAGTTTCAATGTTCCTTTTACTACTACATTGTCTCCGATTCCACATGCACATGAGAACAGTGCAACGATATGGAAAAGGCAGTCAAGAGAATTACAAGCTGAAGGCATACAGATGATAGACGATGAGAATGTGGCAGACTTGACTCTTGTTGCTGAAGGAGATATTAGTAGCCCCAACAGCACTTTGCTACCACCGCCACCACCACCACAGCCGTCAGACGTCAGTAAACTCACAGAAGCCAACTTTCCACCCCCAACTCCTTTTGCAGGTAATCAGGAAAAATCTGGATATCAAAGATCCAATTCAGGTATTTCTAGATTTTAATAGCTTTTCTTTTTCTGTAAAACTACTTTTCCTTGGCACTGCTGATCAGTATTTGAACCTATTAAAACAAGAGAGAAAATCTCTCTGCACCTTAATTTTTATTATTATTATTATTTTTTTCCCAAGAAAGATTTTCTTTGCCTTAGTTTGTCCTATCTGTAGTATTTCCTGTTGCCTTTAAAAATGTGCATTTGTTTGGAATTGGCACGTGGCCACAAATCGACACGTGCAAACAGACCTTTAAAATACCTCCGTGTGTTATAATTACATTGTTTTTACCCAAGGGATACAGAGCAGCTTATCAGCACTGTGAGCAGTGTAGCACTGTTCCACTGTTGCATTCCAGGTTTTCTGATCCATTTGTCATTATGAGATTCGTGATTAGGGTCTGGAAGTTTAAGTGCTTTGGAAGGATCCCTGATTACATTTTGCTAATTGCAGGATTGTCTATGATTAAAATCTGAAACAGATTAATCTTTATTTGTAAATCAACTCTAATAGGATGGAATATTTTTAGTCAGAAATAAAACTTTCACTTTTTTTTAAACTCATATTTTGCTACCCAGGGAATCAGGTTATGTCTGTCACACTTTCCCCCAGAACAGTCACAACGAAATAGCTCTTTCTATTAGATTATTTTAAAGAAAATGTGTAATTTTATTTAGGATGTAAGTTTCATGGTCTAGCAATATCACAGAGCAATATTAGCCCAAGGCTGAAATAGGAAATTCCTTTATAAACTTGGACTCCAGTTACAACTGCTATTACCAGAAACAAAGAGTTTGAACACTATGGGTGTTTTGCCATTGACATTTTACAGTCCTTGTACTGTACATTTCAATGTAAAATATAAGAAGATATATCTGTGCTACATTTATTTTTGATGTTTCACAAACATATGGTGCCATACTTTGTATGATCACATTTCTTTGTGATGTGGGAATATACATTTTAATTATTTATCTTTTTACACAGAGTATTTGATACTGTTCTTTATCTGTACGGCTGACGATTTGTAAATACTTTGATTGTTGGATGCTTATAAATGGCAATGCAAACTATTTCATCCTCTTGATATTTGAAACAACAAACTCCTTTGTTAGTAGTATTAATTTCTGAAGCTGAGTATTGAACAGACTTGTAAACAGTGCCTACAAATACGAAACCAGAAAATGTATTTCAGACATATTGATGTGTATCTGCATAGATTTGTGTTGGTGTCTTTCTGGTAATGTGACGAGTGTACAACATGGGTATCAGTTTGCATTATTTTTCAGTGAGAACTGTTTAAGAAAAAAAAAAACCAACAAAAAACCCAACCATTTGCACTTAAAAAAAACTTCATGAATTTACAGTATTTTAATGCATGCCATACATTTCTGTGTAACCACTGAACTGTAGCTTTCCCTTTTCCCACTTTCTACTTTTTACTTTGTAGAAATCTTTGTGTAGCTTTCACATGTATTTTGTATCTTTGTTCTCTCAGGAGTAATAAATTATAGACCTAGTTATGCAAACTGGTTTTAAGCTTTGATTTTCTTTATTAAACAAAAGAAATGGTTCTCTCAGTTCTGGATGAAGAATTATGATTGAAATTGTCTTCTAATATAAAACAAACAACAAAAAAGCAGATTAATTTATATGAATTAACATTTGCATGAGACAAAGTAGACGAACATAATATTTGTTAATAATTTAAATGTCCAAGTGTTGTCTTGAAGTGCTGACAGAGGTCACATGCTAAATCCAGAGCATTTACACGTGCACCACAAGGCAGCTAAGAGAGGAGGTTTCTTTTAAATGAGTCTTGAAAGAACTCCTGAAAGGAGAATCTCTTCTGTCTTTGGGTTTTTGGGCTAAACCTTATATTCATTACTTCTCTTATTTTAAACTCAAGCATTTCTTCCCTTGTCCCTTAGAAATGAACTGGTGATTTCAGTTCATTTGATGTGGAGCCACCAATATAGCAACCTCTTTATTTGGTAGTTGTGGGTAAGAAACAAAGGGTTGAATGGGTGCTGGAGATTTAATGGTTCTTCTCATTCTTAGAGGTGAGTCATAGAATCATAGAATCATAGAATTATCCAGGTTGGAAAAGACCTTGAAGATCATCAAGTCCAACCGCAGCCTAACCAGTACCCCATCTCTAAGAAAAAAACAAAAAAAACAAAAAAAAAAAAACAAAAAAACAAACAAACAAAAAAAAAAAAAACAAAAAAAAAAACAAACAAAAAAACAAACAAACAAAAAAAAAAACCAACCTCTGCTAAATCATATCCCTGAGTACCACATCCAAACGGCTCTTAAACACATCCAGGGATGGCGATTCAACCACCTCCCTGGGGAGCCCATTCCAGTACCTAACCACCCTTTCTGTAAAGAAGTTCTTCCTAATATCCAACCTAAACTTGCCCTGGCGCAACTTGAGGCCATTTCCCCTCGTCCTGTCACTTGTCACTAGTGAGAAGAGACCTGCCCCACTCTCACTGTAAGAACCTTTCAGGTACTGGAAGACGGCAATAAGGTCTCCCCTCAGTCTCCTCTTCCTCAGGCTAAACAGCCCCAGCTTCCTTAGCCTCTCCTCATAGGGCTGATTCTCCAAGCCCTTCACGAGCCTCGTTGCCCTACATAACAGCACTGTGAAGCCTAATTAAAATGAAATATCTATATTCTATATGTACCACTGAGAAGCTTGCGGTGCTGTTACCTAGGCTTCCTTGTGTTCCGGGCACAGAATGACTTATTCCTAAAAGTCACTGTATTCCCACATACTGGAATAGAATGAAGTAGTTTACGTCCTGTTGCATTTTCCCATTAAATATCATTCAGGCTTTTCCACAGAAAACAACAAATATTCTACAGAGTGAATTATTCTAGGATTTCCTTCCTTTACAGATTTGAATTTCCACGTTTTCCACCTGAAATACTCTGCTTTCTCTGGTGATTGTGTTTTCTTTTTGCTGCCATAGTCACCTGAGAGATCTGAGTAATCAAACAAATTTAGCTTTGCAAAACTAAAATCTCGGTTTTTCCACATTGTGACAAACTTATTTTTTTTTCTTTAAGGAATAATAATAATAAAAAAATCTAAACTCTGGAAAACACCTTTCTTCTCTCTTACGATCCTGGTGCACACACTAACTCTGTTTTACACTATTCTCGCTGTTTTACAGGAACTGTCATCTACAGAAAAAACTCTGATTTTTTGTGGAAAGTTTTCTATTTTTGTGATTTCATGGAGTTTGCATGGAAAGGCTATTAAATGATGTGTGGTAATCACAATAAAGAATGCTGGAACCTATCTCCAGTCAATAATCAATTTCTAAAAGGACTAAATCATTAATAATGTGTGCTTTTTTAAGTGCTTTAATGGTTATCCATTGCATAATCTCCTATTGGTGGAAAATGTGTTTTTGACTGGTTTATTACATTAAAATGGTAGGAAGAAATGAAAACTGTGACCACGTAATTTGAAGTGGCTTCATTTCAAATTGATATGGCATGCATGCTTGCACTATATGTATGCATGTCAGGTTTATATCTGCAGGGAAGGTGCTGGGATGTGCAGAGCAGCCCCTTTGCACAAGTGTTGGGTTGGTGACAACTGTCTGACCCCAGACTGGTGGTGCAAAGCCAGGCCAGTTGCTGTAAATGTTTCCCTGCAAGGGGGAACTCTTTGAGTAGACTTCACTTGAAGATGAAGAAGGCAAAGTAAATGACAGAAAACAGACAAGTTAGGGCTGCAGTGCTTAGAGCTTTTGAGAATGCTTTTTTTTTTTCAACCACATCTTAATGCTAATTAAGTAGAACAAGTGTTGCTGTGGTATTATGTAGCTATGAAATACATATTACCAAATCAGCTTGCAGCACAAGAGTTGTTCCTGATTCTAGTTGTGATACTCGGCAGGAGAAAATTTCTTTACTTTTGAATGAGCCTAATAGTTCTGGGAAATTTCCCACATCATAAATTAGGGCTTTCTGAATAGGAAGATTACTTCTGAAATACACTTAATGCTTCTACATATAATGTTGCTGATATCTAACTGCAGGAGAAATAATTATTGTTGGGTGTAATTGGCTTCAAGTGATGCATTTGTTTCTCAAAGTGTTAAATTACTGATTTAATCTTTCTGGGTTT